>NC_092460.1:22132519-22432519 GCF_047495875.1 Pithys albifrons albifrons
AGAAAGAGTTAAAGCTTCCAAACTTCACTCTCACTCTTTGTTCTCACCTTACACTGCTCAGTGAAGAAGGAGGAAGCAAAGGCACTCAGCAATAGGACAAGGGGGCACAGGCTCAAGCTCTGCCAGGAGAAACTTAATTCTTTGCAGAGAAAGTGCTCAGGCATTGGAATGGGCTGCCCAGAGAGGGGGTGGATTCCCCATCCCTGAGGTTTTTCACCTGAGATTGGCCGTGGCACTGAGTGCCATGATCCGGTAAAGGGACTGGAGTTGGACCAAGGGTTGGACTTGATGATCTCAGAGGTCTTTTCCAACCCAATCCATTCTATGGTTCTATGAAAGACAAGCCAAGGATCATAACACATCTGGGTATTACTGTAATGAGAACTCAGTTCTAATAGTTTGGAGCATATTTGGAAAATGCTTTTTCAGCAGGGGTCCACAGCCCCCTGATGCACCAGTTCGCTATCCCTGAAGAGGAAACAGCCACATTTCCCTTGGTCTTTCAACACTTGCAGCTGTTTATGAGGCATCAACCCTGGTTATGTGAAGGATGCACTCATTCATAAGCCAGAATTCCTGCATGGAACTGGAATACTGACAAGGAAAAGATCTCTATTAACACTGGAAACTGTGTTAGTGAGGAGTGAGAAAACAAACCCCCACTCTGAGCAGGAAGAAGGACTGAAGAACCCAGGAGAGCAGAAAGCAGAGCTATGGCAGCCAGGCAGGAGGGACCTGGGCCAGGCAGAGGGAGCTGCCCCTGCAAGGGAACTCCACACCTGTGGGCCAACACCCCACCTGCAAAACACGCTGCTGCAGCTGAGGAGCTGCCTCCCTTCCTTTCCATGGGGAATGGAGAGGGAAAAGCCTCTCAGGAACCAGCAGAGAAACTCACAGGACATGCTCTCCAAAAGTATAGACTTGCACACCCTTTTCCACTAAGAAAAACTGCTTCTGATTTAAGTTTAATTTTTTTCATTCCTTACCACTTGTAGCATTTGTACATTTGTTCCAGACATCTGTAAAATCCCACATGTCTGCCTAAGAAGAGTTTCACTTGCAGCATGAACAGGCTGCTTTTGTTGTCCAAAACATAAACAGACCCAAAATTCAGAGTTCCTCACTTCTCAGCACACTGAGATGGCATTATAAAGTTATGAACATTGCCCTTTCCTGGCTGGCAGCCCTGTTTGCCCCATGGTCTGTGAAGGAAGGGGGGAAATGAACACTCTGCTCATGTTGCAGTGGTTACAGAGACCCTCTGACATTGTTTTATAGAGGCTATTTAGTCCAAAATTGTGTCTGAGAAGTATCAAATGCAAATGCCATCACAAGAGAAAGGTGGTGGCCCTTCAGTTGCAGGCTGTCCTGTCCCTTACTGTGACTCATCCTTAATGAGAGGGACAATTAAACCCTGTGGAGACACAACATTGCAGGAGAACACCAAGTAGTGTTGCTTCCAAATCTGCTTTTGGACAGGTGGCAAGTTCAGAACAGAAGGTTACATGGAGTTTATCTGGACTTCTCTGGCCACACATGAGTTTTGCTTTGCATTAAGCTCTGACCTTGTGAAGTCAGTCCTATAACAACAACTCAGGGTTTAATCCTGCAAAGGGAAGTTTTTCCATGTGTTCCTGGGAGTGGGGCTCATCCATGGTGTAATCCTGTCTCACTGGAGGAGCAGAGAACCTTCCCTGGCCAGCTCCTTTGAATTCTGACAGTAAGTGTTGGTAATTCTTGGGAATTTGCCAGGCAGAGGGTGACTGTTCTGTGATCCAGCCAGTCCTTTGGAAACCCAGCAGCTACACCTGTGGAATCCCCTCTGCCTCCCTGCTCCTCCCACCTCCTGGAATGCACAAGGCAGATGCCCCTTTGCTTTCACTCAGTATTCCATATGATTGTTTTTCAGCTGATGTTAAATAGGAAACAGAAGCCTGAACACAGCCCTGAGAGGAAGAAAAGGAGCAGAGAGTACCCAGGAGCCCAGGCCAGCCCCCAGCCCTCTCCCTGGGCACTGCTCTCCCTCCCAGCATGGGCATGGGCTGGAGAGCACTGGGGGCTCCTCCTGCCTGGGCCCCGAGCGCAGGGAGCCTCTGGGGCCGTGGTGGGGCAGGGGCAGCCCCCGGGCACACAAGGCAGGGGCAGGGGCAGCCCTCGGGCACACAGGGCAGGGACAGGGACAGGGGCAGGGGCAGGGGCAGGGACAAGGGCAGGGACAGCCCCAGGGCACACAGGGCAGGAGCAGGGGCAGCCCCAGGGCACACAGGGCAGGGCCAGCCTGGCAGGGCTGAGGTGTCCTCGGGCAGGGCTGGCACTGAAGGTGAGGGGTCCCTTTGCTGCCAGACAGCCTCAGGAGTGTCTGTGCCCCAAGGCAGTGGCACTGCTTGCCCTGAGGAGAACAGGCAGCACTACAGACCCCACAGAATCCAATAAATACACAGACACACCCACTCCACAGCCTTCTCCAGGCTTTGTTGTTGCTCTGGTGGAAGTTTTCTTCCTGGGGATATTTTGGGGGTGCAGCCTGTGCTTTTTGAGGTTAATTGTGCAGTAGCAGCCCTAGATTTATGATTGGGGGCATTCTCCAGCTCCTCAGCACTGAGGGCTACACATATCCTGCAGAGAATGCTAGCCACTGAAAAATGAAATAAAGGTTTCATTTCGTCTTTTTAATGATGTCTCCAAGAGAAGACCATGAGGGGAAATGAGAAAATGAACTATGGTGCATTTGTTTTCCTATCACTAAACATCCTGGAGAGGAGGAACCTGGTCTTCCAAAGTCTTCTTAGTGTTAAGGGGGAAAGACCCAGCTGAGAACCCTTGAGAGATGAGGGTTGCTGGGGTGCTGCACACAAAGGGCTCCAGAGGATGCTTCTCTTTAAAGAAAGTTTTGTTTCTTTTACTACTTCTGTCTGAAAGGAGAAATTCAGGCTTATTTAAACTGGCATATCTCATATTTCTTAGCCTGAGTGCCATGACACAACTGCATCTGGAATCTGCAGGACAGTTCTCTTTGGATTACAAGGTGCTTTATCCCCAGGTGGAAGTGGGCAGAGCCCCCTGAGCCGTTTGAGAGGATAAAGCCAAGACCATTTGTGAGATTTGTCAATAAAACACCACAGGCATTGGGGTGGACGCTCTGATCTGTGTGCTGGTGCTCAGGGTCTGCCAGCACCAAACTGCACAGCTACACCCAGCTCTGGTGCCTGGGCTTGGGCTTTTTTCAGTCTTTCAGTCCCTCCTGATGGGACTGGTTTGCTTTGTCTAAAATCACAGAAATAGGAGTAAAATCCTGGAACTTACTTTGTCCCAAGCAATTGGCCTGAACTATTTGATAATTTGGAATGAGGAGAGATCTCATCTGAGACCTTTCCTGACAACACTGAGACCTTTCCTGACAAAAGCTTCAGAAAAAAAAAAACCACCTGTTTTCCATGCAAAACATTTGGGTTTGAACCTCATTTTCCAATGAAAAAGTGTCTTGTTGAAAGATTCTTGCTGAGTTGTGTTTCTGGAGTGATGTGTTCTGAGCAGTCACTGTGTGGCACAAGGAAATATTTGAAAATCATGAGCTTCATCAGTGCCATCCAACAGATGCAGTTTTACATAAGTAATTAACTTGACAAATATGCATCCTCTGCTGGCTTGCAGTTATTTGCAGGGTGTAGTGAGTAATTAACGCTGATGTGGGAGCAGCTGCAGTTTATTGATGAGTATTCTTTGCATATGAATAGATTTGGATCTGGGACTGACTCATTTCTACTTCTGAAAGACGTTTAACATCTTCTGCTTCCCGTTAGAAAGCAATTACAATTCCTGTGGACAATTCAGCACTGAACAGGCCCCTTGCATTGGAAGCTTATTTCATTCCTAACTTGTTCACTTGCTTTTGATATTGCCCCATAAATTCCACTGCAGTAGAATCTTAAGGCCCATCAAATGATAATTCATGGGACTCTGAGCAGTTACATTATATGAACACAAGAGATACTGAATGTTTTTTATTATCTTTATGCTTCCTTCAAACCAGATACATAATTTGTCTGTTTTCTTGTGAGCACTTAAAATACATGCAAAAAACGAGATGATCACAATGTACCCCTGTCAGTGTTAGTATAGGTAAAACAAGCTACAATAATAGTTATGAATATCAGCCCAGAGAGCAGCTTTAATAGACACATATTCCCCGGGGCTGCTATAGGTATTTATGGTTCAGATGAGTCCAGTGGTGTTTGTTGACCTGCAGACATGTCACAAGACAGAGGTGCCTCTAACACAGCCTTTGCTGGGAGTGCCAATACACCCTCTGCACACAACACTGCAAGGGCTTTGATGCTTGTGATGCAGGAACTGCTCAGGAAGTGACAGCTAACAGAATGTACTGCCCCAAGGGTTGTGAAATACATTTTTCTTGGTCAGTCTTTTGTCACCATTTGCACAAAAGTTGCTGCAAACAAGACAAGCATCACTGTAAATTCCCAGTTTCTCCATGATTTTCCCTGCCCTGCTGAAAGATTGACTGTCCCAGTTCAGTAGGTGGGACCAGTTTATCCCTGTTTGAGGGTGACCAAAGCTGGGCATTCTAAACCCTCTGTCCCATTGCCCAGGAACTGCTACCAATGGCCCATTGGCAGCGGCTGCCCAGGGCACACCTGAGCCCTCAGGCTGGGAGCTGGCTGGGAAAGAAGCCTGGCAGAGGAGCTGGGAGAACTGCCCTGCAGGGAGTCCTTGGCACCTCCACACCCACCTGAGGGCTCAGCTCTGCTCATGGGCCAGCAACCATTCCAAAATCCCCCCTGACTTTATCCCAGAGTCAGATCCCCCAGTGTGGAACTCCCTGCCCTGGGGGAGGCACTGGGGGCTCCCACCTGCACCTGAGGGCAGAGAATCTTGGGGTTTGGGGACTGGGGAACCACTCAGTGGATCCAGAGGAGGAGCAGAACCTGGACAGCAGGAGCCCACCACTCTCCACCAGACTGTGCCATCATCTGCACATTTTCACCTCCTTTTCCTTTGGACTCAAGGGAACCACGTGGGGCTCAGCACAGGGGCCACCAAACCCCACTGTGTCTGTGCCCCAGAGGGCTGGGTTCTACTGCTGGGATTTGTGGGGTAAACCAAATTTCTGTTTGTGCCGTTGCATTTATGGTAATATGGTTATTAAATTGTAACTCTGACATAATCTCTTTTGTGTTGGGTTCATTTCTCCTGCCAGTTTACCTTTAAACCAGCAGACTGACTTGGACATTCTCTGTGCTATTCCTGCAGCAGAGAGGAGGGGCCAGCACAGCTCTGGTAACACCACCAGTGAGTTTTCATTTCCCATCTGGCCTTTCTCAAACCCAGCACGAAGCACAACCAGCTACCAATGTTGTATCAGGAGTTCCACAACTGTGCTCAGAAGAGCTGGGAAATGCTTCATTTTGCTTGTTGAATAAGAAAAAACAATTTTAATCCACTGGCAGTTGGAGACACTTAAGCAATGAGATCATGTAATTTTATAATCTCAGAATTTAGTGTGTAATTGAAACCAGGAGAATAAAAAACTGTCCTTTGAAGGCAGAATGTCTCTAGTGGGGATGCAGCCACTGCCATTTGGAGGCAGAGTGAAAGGTGGGAGTGGTGCAGTCTGTCATGCTCACAGGGGCATGGTGCAAGAGCATTAAGTGACACTTTTCTTATAAATTGATAGTTAATCAAATAAGGGTATGATGGGTGTGAAATATAGGAAGAGAGGCAACCACTGGATGAGAAGTATTAGTGTGAAGGCTACACTGGCACTTGAAGCTCAAAGCATTTCACCAGCTGTGCCACAGAGTGATGGTCCTGCTGACTCCAGGGTTCCTCTCCAATATCTCTGTCCATAACTAACCACTTCAGTCAGTAATGCCTATCATTTCCAGTGATCCTGAGCAGAATGTCAGTGCTTATCCTGTGCCATGGTATCTATTTAGGCTTAATGGAAGTGGTGCAATGACCACATTTGAATCTGGAAAACATTGTACAAGCTTCTGGTTAAGACCTAAATGTGTAAAGCTTTAAGTCCCAGTGGTTCTTCATTAGCCTGCTCTGAACAATTTGAGCAATTCTTTGGTGAAATAATAAATTTTCCAAAAGACTTTGTAAGCAAATCAGCTTTGAATAGAAGTAGCATATGCTGGTGTGAGTCAGAAATTCACAGTTCAGCAGCCCTTGAACCACTATTAATTGCCTGCACACCCTGGTGGGACTGAGGCTGGCACTGCGTTCCCTCAGCCCTGTGTCTGGAAGGAGAATTGGGTCACAGAAAGAACCAGAAAGGAAGGCAGAGCACTCAGTTTGGATTTTGAGACTTTGAGGAAAGGACTGCAAGCTTTTGGCAGGAAGGGAAGGAATCCAAATACAAAGACTGGAAGAGAAACAAGGTTCAGAAAGGTGCTGGAGAACACTTTGTGGGAGGCACTCTGGTGAGATCAGAGAGTGATCCAACCCAGGGAGCTGCCACGGAGGCTGAGGGGGTGGTCTGAGGGAATTTAGGCAGGTTTGGGGCTGTCATCACAGCCCTGCACAGAGCTGTCCCTACAGCTTCACTTGGCAGGTTGGCATGGCACTGCCCAGCAGGGCAGGGACCTCAGACTGGGCTGGGAAACTGGGGCTGCCTGTCTGCAGGGGCTCCTCACCCCTCTGTGGGCACAGAAGGTGCCCCTTTACAGGCACCTGGTACAGGAGATCTCCAGCCTCAGCTGTTCAGCTGCACCTCAGCCCTTGGCTGCTGGTTCTTGAGGAGCAGGACAGTGTCAATGTTGGGTCCAGTCCTGTTTAACATCTTTACTGATGATTTAGATGAGGGGATTGAGTCCATCATCAGCAAATTTGCTGATGACACCAAGTTGGGAGGGAGTGTCGACCTGCTGGAAGGCAGGAGGGCTCTGCAGAGGCATCTGGAGAGACTTGAGAGATGGGCTGATTCCAGTGGGATGAAGTTCAACAAGGTCAAGTGCAGGTCCTGCCCTTTGGCCACACCAACCCCCTGCAGCGCTCCAGGCTGGGCACAGAGTGGCTGGAGAGCAGCCAGGCAGAGGGACCTGGGGGGACTGAGGGACAGGGAGCTCAACAGGAGCCAACAGTGTGCCCAGGTGGCCAAGAAGACCAATGGGATCCTGGCCTGGATCAAAACTAGCATGGCCAGCGGGACCAGGGCAGTGACCCTTCTTCCCCTGTACTCTGCCTTGGGGAGGCCACACCTTGAGTGTTGTGTTCAGTTCTGGGCCCCTCAGCTCAGGAAAGAGATTGAGGGGCTGGAGCGGGGCCAGAGAAGAGCAACGAGGCTGGAGAAGGGACTGGAGCACAAGTGCTGTGGGGAGAGGCTGAGGGAGCTGGGGGTGTTTAGCCTGGAGAAGAGGAGGCTCAGAGGTGACCTCAGCACTGTCTAGAACTGCATGAAGGGAAGTTCTGTCCAGGTAGGGGCTGGTCTCTTCTCCCAGGCACTCAGCAATAGGACAAGGGGGCACGGGCTCAAGCTTTTTATTGACTTTTATTGATAAAATAAAGTTATTAGAGAAGATTGCCCTTTCATTCACTCACATACACAAAACTACACTGCTCTGCATTCTGAACAGATTGAATTCCTCTTACAGAATTGAATCTTGTGCAAATTGTCACATAAAAGTTCAATAATAAAGTAGCATATTCTTAATTCTTACTAGTCTTTCAGATACAGGTTCCTTCAATTACATTAGGAGAAAGGAACAGTTATCAAATTGTAGTTTTTTAATCTCAGGACATAGGATCATTGACTTCTGTAGTGCAATCCAGGAGTATTTTTTCAGGAATGACAGTGCTACAGGAATCCTCTGTTCCACATGTACATCCACTCCTAAAGCAGCACCTAGTACTCACAGGACAGGGGTAGAAGCTTCGATGGGAGAGATTTAATCTGAGCAGAGGGAGAGACAAAATGGCCATGGACTGTCCATCCACTACTTTGTAAATTATCTGCAGGAATTAGGGAAATTCCTGGCTGCTGGTGGCTGGGTCAGTGTTGCCATATAGGCTTCAAGATCTGCCTGCTTATTTCTAAGCAGCATTTGTTTAGTGAATGGGCTCAGTATGTTTAAACAGGACAGAAAATTGTCACAGGGGTCTCTTACATACCTTGTGTTTCCACAGAATTAGAGCTGTCCTCAGCCCATGTGTAAATTAAGTATGTAAATGGTATTTAAATGCCTTCACAACTGCCACAGTCCCAACTTATCATACATTAAATACATGGGCTCTCTCAGGGTAGTAACCATATATTTTGGTAAAACCATATCCACAATCTGAAACAAGAAACAAGGTTTATAAATGTATATCCAACTTCAATATATAATGTCAAGACCAGAGTTGCTTCTGCACCTTGAAAATATCATCTTGATTAAACGGTGATTACAATCTCCCCTCAGATAAAATATATTTGTGTGTACATATATTTATGTATATAATTTCTAAATCAAAGCCTTGCACCTACTGCATCTTCTCCTGCCTGTCATCTGATGGCACTGGAGCTGCTCCCAGGAGCCAGAATGCAGCCTGGCAGGTATTCACCTCCTGCCTCTAATGGGCTCTCTAATTGCAATGCATTTTCCCCCTTTTGAACTAGCTAACTAACCTGTAATTTTTCTTCCTCTCTGCCCCAAGGGAAATGAAGTATCTGATACACCCAAGGAATTCCTCACCTGCTACAGGTGACTTCAGAGGGGGAGTTGCCATCACCAACTGAGAATGAATTTGCATGTAACCAGGTTTCAATAACACCCCCAGGCAAGGCAGATCTCTCCTGTTTCCATTTTTATTCTGTTTATTAGCCCTTCTGAGAGCAACAGCGGAGCCTGCACGAAGCCTCCTCCTCTGAGCTCCAGCACAGATTGAAACTCAGGGAGATTCTGATCGCTGAGCAAGTGGTGACTTGATTTAAGAGGCAAGAAGAGCTCAGTGTGCAGTTGCTGCTGCTGCCCACTGGCTCCAGGTGCTCAGCAGCTTCAGCCTCACCCACTTGTCCTTCCCCGTGGTGCCAGCCCAGGGTTATTCTTGCATCTGGCACTTGGCACGTGGACAAATGCACTGCAATAAGTATCTCCCACTGTCCCAGCCTGGGATGGGAATGCTGTTGGTAAGTTTGGCTGGGGAAAGTCAGTGCCTATGGACAGGAGGGGGGAGGCTGCAGTTAAATGCACTCTGGCATGAAGTGACAATGGGCCAAAGAAAGGGCTTGAAGTACAATACCAGGACACCAAACACCAGCTTTCCCTCCCTTTTCCTCCTGTGCAGAAACACTCTCTTCCCTGCTACCATCCTGTTATCAGGGCCATTCCCTCCTTGTGGCCTCTGCCTTGTTCCACAGGTGGGAAAGTGGATGAGACATCAGAAAAACAGCAATTCCAAGTACCTGTAGTTTGGCTTTTGGAATGCACAGAAAGGACAGAAAGTCTTTGCTCTGGACAGCAGCACTGAGGTTTCTGGCTTCTGTATCCAAAGCTGTCCCATGTCATTTAGTTCTCATGACTACAAGGGTCACTTGGAATCCACTACAGCTTTCCTAACAAAAGAGGTAAAATACTTTTCCATACTAAAGTTACAGAAGGATGCTCAGATTTAGGCTGCTTTTTAAAGCATTGGCAGGCAAAAAGATTCAATCCTACTTTCCTAGTGAAAACAGTAAATTATTCCCATGTATGTGATAAGAAGTAAAAGTGAGAAAAAATAAGCCAGTAGTTGGGAAGACAATTTCAGTTCCCCTTAAGACAACACTGTCCTGGTATCTGTAAGTTCATGTTTTCAATTCAAGCCATTTTCCCTCATTTCAGCTCACAGTGGGGTTGGAAGTGGCACACCCTTGAGAGCAGTGGGGAACAGGAACAGCCCTGCATCACCTGCCAGGCCTGGAATGGCTTCCAGCACCAGGAGTGTGCTGGGACCTCTGCTTGGGAGCAGCTGGAGCCCTGAACTGCCCAGCTGCAGCTTCCCTGCTTCTAGGAAAAGCCCTTGGAAAGCCTATGGAGTCCCCTGTGTCAGTCAGCAAAGAGCTGTGGGAGCTGGTTCTGTGTGTGGAGCTTTGCTCAGGTGTGGATACAGTGGCTGAAGGGCTGGAGGTGTGTGGGGATGCAAAACCACCCTACAGGTGCAGCTAAAAATATCTCTGCTTAACATTCAGTCAACTGGTTACAAATGCCTGTGAAAGCCCCAGTGTCAGAGAGTGGGAACCTGTCCACATTTAGCAAAAGAATTAGCTTTTTTTTCCTTTAATGCAGTTACTTTAATAATTATTCCAATAATTACATACTGTGAAAGTTGGAGAGTTGGGGCTTGGCTTCTATAGAGTGGGTCAACTTTTAGGTTTTATTTTTCTCCACCCCTGTGCACATAGTTTTATTTGTATGCAAACAATATTTGTGCAGGTGCCTCCCGGGGGTTTGGGGCATGCAAATGCAGGGCTTGCCAAAACTTTGCATTTTTTATTTGTCTTTTCCTGACCAAACAATCATTTCACACACAGTGTGTTTGGGCACCAGAGGGATGGGTTCTTCCCCTTCAATGAGAATCCACATTCTCTGTGGCACTACTTAGACTTTGTTCTTGTAGTGGGAGGGAATAAGGGGAAAGATGGAATAGAACAAAACCTTGTGATGGAGCTCTGGAATGTTTCCCTGCAGCTCCCAAAGCAAGAAGGTTTCTGTTTTAACCCCCTGACACTTCTGCTACCTGGTAACTGCAGGGTCACAAAAAATTTGAGGCAAGGGGAAAGAGGGATTCCTGGATGGAAATGCTCAAAGGAGGGAACAAGCCAAGGATCCTCTGACAGGAGGTGCTTTAAGCAGGGACTTCTGTGCCCCCTCTGGGATCAAAAAGAGCAAGTGTTAAATTCGAGTCCTTGTATTCAGTTGTTTGTAAAAGTTGGTATCATTCTGAGTATCCAAATGAACAGCTACTCAATTAAACTCCAGTGCAGGATGATTAAGACTGAAATACACCCAAAAACCCCTTGTGTGGGAGGCCTGTGTGGCTGCAGCAGGGTTTGTACAAGGAGCAGTGCAGAGGAAAGGGAGCACAGGTGATCTGGGGGATGCTGGTCCCTGCCTTGGCTTTGGCTTTAAAAGTGTGGGATTTGTGCCTGTGAAATGAAACAGCTTTGGAGCTTCAAGGGGAAAAATACAGTAACACTCCCTTTAGGGGGAAAAAACCCAGCCCGTTGCTGTTTTGCTGTTCTTTATCCTACAGCCTGATTAGTAGCAATGCATTAATGATTAGGATGCAGCAGGATTGAAGCTGGGAATGTGACTTGCCATTACCATTAACCTGTGAACTCCTCCTCCAAAGCAGAGGACAATGTGTGCTCCCTGGTCCAACACAAGCATGTTCCTCTGCCAAGGAGAAGGACATGGGCAAAGGGCTCCTGAGGGCTGTTGTTTGGCACAGCTCTGTGTTTGTGCAAAACAACCATTTCCAGTCATTGGAGTGGGGAGTTTTCATGGAACAAGCTTGATTAGGTGCTTTCCTGGGGAGAGGAAGCTCATGGAATGGCTCAGTCTGTCTCTTGCTCCAAATTTCATACATACTTGGCACATGAGTCAAAGACTCAGAAATAATTAAATTTCTACAGTTGCTTGGAAATCATCAGCTGAAAGCACAAAAAGGACCCATATCTCTTGCCCAGCTGAAGGAAGGAAAGGCCCCAGCCCCCAGCCCTCTGCTGGCTCTTCAGGCTGGGCAGTGCCCACATCCCCAAAGGGGGATCAGCCACAGGGTGTGTGAGGGCTTTGCCCACAGAGGGGACACTGCAATGAGAAACTCAGTTAAGGTATCCCTATTTATTATAGTGGGGAGCAAAGGTGCTTGAGGGATGAGCCCATACAGAGGTGTAGTGGAGCTGTTTTAGTTTTGCTGCTCAGAGAGCAATGGGGGGGGGTTCTAATATTCTAAACACAGAAATCTCAGTCTCCTTGTTCTTAAAGAAGCAAATTGTACCAGAGATGAGGCACCAAGGACTTAAAACACTGGGTGAAGTGTCCACAGCATTCTGGGCCTTGGCTGGAGCTCATTTCACCCTGGCATGAAGGGTGGGGAATGACTCCTTGTCCTTCTCTCCCAGATCCCTTTGATCCCCAGGTTTCCAGGGAATGAGGATGGGAGTGGAGCTCCTGGAGTTGACTCTGGTTTTGCTGAGGAATGACAGCAGTGCAGTGACATAACTCTGCAGGAAACTATCCAAAATCATAAAATGCTTCACTTCTTTCCCCTTATATCTGTGTGATTTCTTTTCCATTTGTCATCCTCAGCCTGAATTCCTTAGATAACTTTGCTGGAGACTCGAATTTTACTGTAGATGTGGGAAACTGCCCAGAGGTTTTGCTCCTTGGTTGTTCTGGCTGCTTTCCAGCCTCAGGAATACTCAAGATGCAACACATCCAACTTGCTGCAACAACCACTCTTTAAAGCACAGCAATAAAGAAAGGACACCACACAAAATTAACTCTGCTGCCACCTTGGCTAATGAGTTCAGGAAGCAGAAAAAGTGATTTTTGAAGGGCAAGTTCTAACTCTGCCAGACTGGTGATGTGAGCCTGAAATGCAGCCACGGGTGAAGGTGACAGGGTTAGTATCTGCAGGAAACATTGCCATTGCAGATTGTGAATTACTGTGTTTCTATGGCTACCCAAACCCCAAAGAATCTTGGCAGCACATGGACTCAGCCTGAGCACACACTGAAGGTGTTCTCAGCACCTGCTGCCAACAGGGAAAATGAATGCACAGACACCTGGGCTATATATGTGTTTTTATACACACACACACACACACACACACACACACACACACACACACACACACACACATATACACACACACACACACATATACACACACATCTCTATCTATATCCATATCTATATCTATATCTGTATCTATCTATATCTATATCTATTTATCTATCTATGTAGGTATAACCTGGGTTATACATATTTGTTACTAAAAATCTGGGCTGACTCCTGTGACACAATTACAGCTACAGGAAGGAGAAATCCAGGGTAACAGATGGAGCTGCATGAAGCAAAGACATAAGGCAGCTTTGACACACAATAAACACTACACATCCCAGAGGTGTAACTGTGCCCACTGACATTTCCAGCCACAAAATCCTGATTTCTCTTGTTTATTATTTTCCAGCAGATCATTTGAGCTGTAGCTTTCCATGCTGGGTCTCTGCCCTAAGGTGAGTTTGTGTCTGTCCGTTCATACAGATAAAATAGTGATGAACAAGTAAAAACAGTGAACTTTATTCTGTGAAGCATTTCCCAGTGATTTCCTTGAAGCTGAATTGTGCCCAGGCTTTCCAGCAAGGGCTTCAGATTTGGGGAGTGAGCTGCTTTGCTTAAGGATGTGTCTTGGTGACATCTTGTAGACAGAGACCCTTCCCCTTGCTGGACATCACTGCTCTTATTTCCAGGCTGACTCTTTTGTTCATTTGCAGCCCCAGGAGACCAAAATAGTGAAGGGCTGTGAGAGGCCAAGACTGCACTCACCATCCCTTCTCATGCTGGAGGGAATTTGAATGTTGTAGCCCTGAAACCTGAAGCATCTGTGTCAGAAACTTCTGCCTGTTGCCCCAACCCTGACCGGTGATCAGAGCTTGTGCTGTCAGACATGAGATAAAGGCAGGACACAAAGCCCAGGCTTTCTCTGGGACTTCTAACACATTCATCTTTACTGAGAAGGTCCATCAGGAGGCAGAGAAGATGAAGAAAGTAGATCTATTATATTCCTATCACTCCATTTTCTCACTACATTGAAACAACTGAGACTGTGCCAAGCACATTTCAGGTTTCTACAATTCTTTTTGGCTGATCTTGATGTTCCTTTAGAACTTTACCTTTCTGCTGCTCCTAAACATCTGTTTATTTTGCTATAATTTTTGTCCTGCATTACACTGGATCTGACTGGTACAAAAGTCTGCCTTTCTCTCACAGCTTCCCATCATAAGCTCCAGTGAGTTTGTTTAGATTCCCACTGGTGGGAGTTGTGTGTCCTTGAGCAGTTCAGCCCCTGCCTCAGCTTCCCATTTTGGAAGAGGGGAATTGGTGTTTCACGTCTCCTACCCTTTGTCTTGACCTCTGTGTCAGGTATAAGAAGAGGCAGGGTGGGATTTCATACACCACATGGAACAGCTTATTTTCACAGTGAGAGAAAGGATTTCCCCAGAACTGGACACTCAGGAGAACCTGGGCACACACGACTGAGGGAGGTAAGAGAAGTAACGATTCTGAGGCAGCTGAAGGATTTCAGTCAGGAAGAAACTGCAGACTTTTCTGTGCTGAATGTCCTGCCTAACACAGGCTTTGATAAAGGAGGATATTATTGCATTTCTTGCAACTTCTGACCTGCTGCCAGATATTGTCCAGCCATGGATGGTCATCAGCAAGTTTGGGATTTTTGTATTCCATCAGAGGATACGGATGACTGTCCTTTGTACCTACAGAATCTCTCACTGTAAGGTGCACTTAATCAACTTGTTAAGCTGCAAACCTCTAAAGGAATCTGCCAAGTTCATATACAGAAGTAACAGGCATTTTGCATATTGACTTTCAGTTGGTGTTTGTTTAGAACACACAGAGCCTGAGACACAAGGAAGCAGCTTCTCGTGCCCACCTGGTGCTGCCTTCAGCCTCTCCTCTGCTGTAAATTAAAATACAGAGGCCCAAATTTCTTCTACAAGGTTAGTGAGAGAAATAAGGAGATGTGAATTAGCAATACAGTTTTTTAAATATGTAGGGAATTGCTGGAGCTGTGCCAGGGCAGGGACAGCACCCAGGGAATGGCTGGAGCTGTGCCAGGGCAGGGTTAGGGTGGATCTCAGCAAAAGGCTCTTCCCCCAGAGGGTGGTGGGCACTGACCAGGCTCCCCAGGGCAGTGGGCACAGCCCCAAGGCTGCCAGAGCTCCAGGAGGGTTTGAACAATGGGTAGGGGACAGGGTGGGATTGCTGGGGTGTCTGTGCAGGGCCAGAAGTTGGACTGATGATCCTTGTGGGTCCTTCCACCTCAAGATATTCTATGGCTCTATAATTTCAATATTTGATTTTAGCTATATTATAAAGTAGTATAAAATGTTGTATGTGAAATACTTCCAGGGTCATACAGTTGGGACAACAGAGGTTTTGCCTCAGAGGATTAGGAGGAACCCAACAGAAACAGCTGTGCCATTCTAAGCATCCCCTTTGTGTGGCAGGACATCCCTCTGAGGTGTCTTTGGAAAGCACAGTGGGAGCTCCTGTTCTCAACAGCGAGAATGAAAGCAAACCCAAACACTGCAGAACACCCTGACTGAGGGGTGAGTCCTGGTGCTCCAGTGTCCCAGTTCAGCAGGTGGGACCAGTTTATCCCTGTGTGGGTGTGACCAAAGCTGGGCATTCTAAACCCTCTGTCCCATTGCCCAGCAACTGGTACCAATGGACCATTGGGAGCAGCTGCCCAGGGCACACCTGAGCCCTCAGGCTGGGAGCTGGCTGGGAAAGAAGCCTGGCAGAGGAGCTGGGAGAACTCCCCTGCAGGGAGTCCTTGGCACCTCCACACCCACCTGAGGGCTCAGCTCTGCTCATGGGCCAGCAACCATTCCAAAATCCCCCCTGACTTTATCCCAGAGTCAGATCCCCCAGTGTGGAACTCCCTGCCCTGGGGGAGGCACTGGGGGCTCCCACCTGCACCTGAGGGCAGAGAATCTTGGGCTTTGGGGACCTCTGGGACCACTCGTTGGATCCAGAGGAGGAGCAGAACCTGGACAGGAGGAACCCACCACTCTCCACCAGACTGTGCCATCATCTGCACCAACAGGTTTTTCACCTCCTTTTCCTTTGGACTCAAGGGAACCACGTGGGGCTCAGCACAGGGGCCACCAAACCCCATTGTGTTTGTGCCCCAGGGGGTGGGTTACACTGCTGGGGTTTGTGGGTTAAACCCAATTTCTCTTTATGCCATTGCATTTATTGCAATATTGTTATTAAATTGTAACTCTGATTTATAATCTCTTTTGTGATGGGTTCATTTCTCCTGCTGGGTTACCTTTAAACCAGCACATTCATCCTCTGCTACAACCCCACAGGGCAGAGCAGTCTGGACCAAGTCATGGCACACACACCTGGCACAGGGAATGGCCACTGAGACAATCTCCAACATCCTTTGGGGTATTGTGCCCCAGATGCCCATCGGGGCGGGCACAGAGCTGGGCACTGTGTGTGCCACACTTGGTTATGCAAACAAAGCTGCTTTTACACCTCAGCTCCACAGTCCGTGCAGCTTTCCCTTCAGAGCGTCCAAAGGAGGCAGAGAGAAAGTCTCCTGCAAAGAGGCTTTGATTAAATCTGGAGAGAAGTTTTGCAAACAAATCCAAGCAGGCAGCCCGACGCCCTAGAATGGAACTGTGCTGCTCAGGAACGGGCAAGGGTTGCACTTCAAAATGCAACTTTGCACTTGGTAAAAATTAATCCTTGTGCTGGTTTAATAGTTAAATAAAAAAGGGCAATTTCAAAGATTATTGGATTTTCTTTTTCATCAGGAAATTAGGACATTTCCACCAAATTCTTTATATGAGCTTCATAAAATCCCCCTTAGAAATAGCACTGGGGCTACTTTTTTTAAACCTGATCTCAGACTCATTAATTTAACCTCTGGAAGCAAGTTCAGCAAGGATTTAATCCTGACCCCTCGGCCTGGATCCACAGATCCATTCATCTTCCAAATGTCCCTGTACAATTAATTAAAAGTGCTGCAAAAGCTGAGAAGTCACATCCCCCATCCTGTCCCGTCCCCGCCGAGACTCACCGGGAAACTCCTCCCGCTCCTCCAGCACCAGCCGCGCTCCAGGGGCAGATCCAGGGGGAGATCCAGGGGCAGATCCAGAGGGAGATCCAGGGGGAGATCCAGGGGGGAGATCCGGAGGGAGATGCAGTGGGCGATCAGGAGGCTGATCCAGGGGGAGATCCGGAGGGGATATCAAGAGAGAGATCCAGAGAGAGATCCAGAGGGAGATCCAAAGGGAGATACACAGGGAGATCTAGAGGGAGATGCAGAGGCAGATCCAGAGGGGAGATCCGGAGGGAGATCCGGAGGGCTGGCACTGCCAACCCACTGCACCCACAGTTACCAGTTCACAGCGAGAGCGACACCAGGAGCTGAGACAGAGGGAAGGGTTTGCCTTTCCAAAGGGCTCCAAGGCATTCCTTGTGTGAGCAGCAGTCCCTGGACCCACGGGCTGAGCCCTGCACTGTCACACGGGTGGCAGAGCTAAAAAAGGCAAACCCATGGGCTCCGTGTAAACGGCCCCAGTCTGGCAGTGTTTTCCCCCAGGACTGCTGGTGAACCTCTTCCAAACTTTCCTACAGCTTCCCTGGAATTTTAATATCCCGCTTTGATTGAGTTTGTACTTTTTCATTCTTTTATTTTTAGACTCAGTGTTTCCCAGCGGCCTGCGGAGCCCGCCTGACGCCAGCACATGTAACTGGATCCTGAGTGCTGCGAGGCAGGAATTGCAGCCACGCTCGGCACTGCCCGGGGCACAGCCTGGCACTGGGCAGCTCCAACGGGGCTCAGTCCGCTGTTTATCCCATGTCAGGGCTCGGGAGAGGAGGCAGGGGGAGTCCATCAAAACGCAAAGAATAGCTGGGCAGGTTAGGGGTAAGGCAATAGAAATAAGAGCTCCAAATTAAGCTCAATCCTACAGCAGATTGGTGTGAGCTGACTCCCAAAAGGGAACAGGGATTTACAAAAAAACAGGCAGATTTCATTCTCTACTAAACCAGAAACAGACCAGGCATGCACAGAGCAGCCTGCCTTTCAAAAGGGCTCTGCCAGCAAGGTTGACTTCAGGGGAGAAATAAGAATAGGCTGCCTGGCAGCAGGCACTGCTGGCAGCTCTTCCCAGGGCACATTTTCCAGGCTGGGATGGCACACACAGGAGTGCAGCTCCCAGGTCTGTTTGGGACAATATGGAGCACACTTTCCCCAGCCTCGGGGCAGCAGCTCTCAGGTTTTCCCTGTGCTCTTCCACACTGTGTAAGTCTGGGTTCATCACCTTGCTTGAACTTCTTCGTTTTCTGTCACTGTAGCTGAGGAAAAAAAGGAATGATTGCCAATTTATCTGATTGAGAAATTGTTCATCCTGGCTATTCTAGGACCTGTAACTATGGGAACTAATGCCTACAGCAGAATGTGGCCTCTTCAAGGAGGAAAAACGAGTCTGGAGGCAGTTCTTTGCCAGAGGTGCCACGTGAGTCAGCAGGGGAGCCAGAGCAGAGTTCAGCCTGCCCAGCCCGTGCAGCTCCAGCTACTGAGCAGCTCCAGGGATGAAGGGTCTGTGCCTGGGGGGGAAACCCTCAGTCCCTGCCCCTACACTGCACCTGGGGATTTGTCCCTGCTCTGGCAGAGCTCCCTGTTTGCTGTCAGCGAAGGGGAAATCAAGGAAAACACAAAGGAAATCTAGGAAAATAGAAAGGAAATCAAGGAAAACAAAAAGGAAATCTAGGCAAATGGGCTTGCCTTGGACCAACAGAACCCCCAGAGCAGAGCTCCACCTGGAGAGCACAGTGGCTGTGCTGCCAGGACGCTGAATATACACATTTTGTTAGCACTGAAACTGCTGGAAAATGGGTATTTTACAAGGCAGCTTCTGTGTCCCTTCATATGCAACAAAAGCAGAGTAAAGCAGAGCTCTTGAACAGAGAAATGAATGTTTTCTGCCAGTTTTCTCCTCTCCATAAAGAAGGTTATGGGGTTTTTTTAATTCCTGCATATTTAAAACAGATTTAGGCAAATTATGTAATATAAGCATGTTTCCTTGGCAAAGGTGGTGTTCAGTATTTTAGATTTGCTCACCTAACAGGGGGCAGTTGTGCCAGCTGTACCTGCTGCCCCTTCACACAGGGGCTGGAAGTGTTTTCCTTCACACCCTGCTGGGCATGAGCTGGGAAGGGATGGTAAAAACACACCCTGTGTGCTCCTGTATCCCCTTCCTCTCATTTTTCAGGTACTCTCTGTATCACATTTCCTCCTGGTTCTCCTTCGTCCTCCTCGTTCATGGTTAACCCTTCATTTTCTCTGTCCCACTCAGCAAACTCTTCAAAGGACTCTCCAGAACGCTGATATTATTTACCCCCAACTGTGACTATCCCAGTTTGGGAGCTGCTGTTGCCACTGGGCTGCTGCAGGGTCTCACCACCTCAGGCACAGCTGAAGTGCCAGACTGCCTTGGCTCCCATATTGGTGCAACATTTCCATGGAATTGTCCTTTTCATCCAGATTTAGTCTTCAGTGACCCACAGCCTTCTCCTCTCTCCCTTGCTGCTGCCTTAGACACCCACCTGAAAGTGCTTCAGCTCCTGGTTTAGTGATGAACCAAAGGTTTGCCCACTGGCAATTTGCCTCTATGTCTTGGTTTGAGGGGAAAAACCAAAATGTTTACCCACAAGCGGGGGTGGGGGCCTTCTCCACAATAATCACGCCACTCTTTATGAAATTTAAGAAAAGGAACTTTAATACAAGAAGGATAACTGTTCTTAACTGATATATATATATATACATATATATATATATATATGTAAACAAACCAGAGCAAACCGCTTCCCCAACACCACAAGAGAAAAAAAAGAAAACAACAAAACCCCCCAAAACCAACAGGTTTCCTCCTGGAGGAAAGTTATACTTATGAGGCAGCATCAGTGTCACAGCTCGGCTGGCTGCAGGGTGAGTTCCCAGTTGAATTCTGTCTCTCTCTCTATTCTCTTGTCCCAAATGAAGAAGGAAAACTGGAAGTGGGGAACCGCCGCTGTCCTGGAAAGCACCTGCAAACTTCTCTCTCCCAGGTCGCTGCCCCAGCCGGGGCGGGCAGGCTGTGACGCTGCAGGTGGCGGTGAGACTGGAGCAGAGACTGGGACCCCCAAATGCAGAAACCAGGAGAAACAGCCGTGGCGAGGAGAAAAGAAGCGGCTCAGCAGGAAGCCACAGCAGTAGCCAGCAGCAGGAACCGGAGAGAAAAAGAACAGCTTCCCTCCTCGGCAGCACACACACCGCTCCTGAGTTCCACGGAGCTAAGAATGGAAAAAATGTCCCCAAAAGAAAAGAGACAACCTGCCCCCACCTAAGCGATCAGCAGTTAACTACTTCTTTTTGTTAACTGCTGGCATGGGCAGTTAGTGGCAGGGGAGAGAATTTACATAATAATTCCAAACTACAACACTCTGCCCTCTTGCTTTGCTCTTTTCTTTCAATTGGTAAACGAGTAACAGTGATTTTTTAAAGGGAGTTTCTAATCTGCTGTTTATTTGTTCTGCTTTGTAACACTCTGGATGGACACAGATTATGCCAGGGAGTGTGAGCTGCCACAGAGAGCTCAGGAGTGTTATATGACTGTTTGAGGAATCTCTGTGCTTGGTCCCCAGGGCTTGGGGAAGGTGCTCAGGGCAGAAAATCCAGTGAATGCTGAGAGTGGGTTGGTCTCTGGACAACTGGGAGCAGCTCTGGACTCTCCACCTTCAAGGACCCCCTGAGGTGAGCACAGCCTGAGGTGGGATTGGCACTGGAAAGCAGAGAATCATGGAATCATGGGATGGTCTGGGTTGGAAGGGACCTTACAGCTCACCCAGTGCCACCCCTGCCATGGGCAGGGACACATCCCACCAGCCCAGGTTGCTCCAAGCCCTGTACAGCCTGGCCTTGGACACTCCCAGGGATGGGTCAACCACAGCTTCTCTGGGCACCTGTGCCAGGGCCTGCCCACCCTCACAGGGAAGGCTTTTTTCCTAATGTCCAATATAAACCCACTCTCTTTCAATTTACAGTAGTCTCTGTCCTCTTTCTTGTAGCTCCTCCAGATACTGGAAGGCCACAATGAGGTCACCCCAAAGCTTCTCTTCTCCAGGCTGAACAATCTCAGCTCTCACAGCCTTTCCTCCAGCAAAGCTGCTCCATCCTCTGCCCATCCTGGTACCTGCTCTGAACTGGACCCCAAGCAGATGTGAGAGCAGGACACAACATGTGGGACACTGGGCTCAGCCAGTGGGGCTCTGCACTGCTTGGGAAGAACATTCCAGGAGAAAGCATGGATGGCCCTCACAAGGCTGAGAGCCAAAGTCTGATGTTGGTGTCTGTATTAATCCATTCCCTCAGTACAGGAGAGCTCAATGTAGGCTGTGCCTGTGAACAGCTGTGACTGTGTGTGGCAGTGCTGTCTATGCTGGGTGTGCAGGGGATGTGCTGGGTGTGCAGGAGGCTGTGCTGGGTGTGCTGGGTGTGCAGGAGGCTGTGCTGGGTGGTGCAGGAGGTGTGTTGGGTGTGCAGAGTGTGCTGGGTGTGCAGGGGGTGTAATGGGTGTGCTGGGTGTGCAGGGTGTGCTGGGTATGCAGGAGGTGTGCTGGGTGTGTGCTGGGTGTGCTGGGTGTGCAGGGGGTGTAATGGGTGTGCTGGGTGTGCAGGAGGTGTGCGGGGTGTGCAGGAGGTGTGATGGGTGTACAGGGGGTTTGCAGGGGGTGTGCTGGGTGTGCAGGGTGTGATGAGTGTGCAGGGTGTGCAGGGGGTGTGCTGGGTGTGCAGGGTGTGATGAGTGTGCAGGGTGTGCAGGAGGTGTGATGGGTGTGCAGGAGGTGTGATGGGTGTGCAGGGTGTGATGGGTGTGCAGGGTGTGCTGGGTGTGCAGGAGGTGTGCTGGGTGTGCGGGAGGTGTGCTGGGTGTGCAGAGGATGTGATGGGTGTGCAGGGTGTGTGCTGGGTGTGCAGGGTGTGTGCTGGGTGTGCAGGGTGTGATGGGTGTGCAGGGTGTGCAGGAGGCGTGATGGGTGTGCAGGAGGTGTGATGGGTGTGCAGGGTGTGATGGGTGTGCAGGGTGTGATGGGTGTGCAGGGTGTGCAGAGGATGTGATGGGTGTGCAGGGTGTGTGCTGGGTGTGCAAGAGGTGTGATGGGTGTGCAGGGTGTGTGATGGGTGTGCAGGGGGTGTGATGGGTGTGCAGGAGGTGTGCTGGGTGTGCAGGGTGTGTGCTGGGTGTGCAGGAGGCTGCGCTGGGTGTGCCGGGTGTGTGCTGGGTGTGCTGGGTGTGCAGGGGGTGTGCAGGGTGTGATGGGTGTGCAGGGTGTGCAGGAGGTGTGATGGGTGTGCAGGGTGTGATGGGTGTGCAGGGTGTGATGGGTGTGCAGGGTGTGCTGGGTGTGCAGGAGGTGTGCTGGGTGTGCGGGAGGTGTGCTGGGTGTGCAGAGGATGTGATGGGTGTGCAGGGTGTGTGCTGGGTGTGCAGGGTGTGTGCTGGGTGTGCAGGGTGTGATGGGTGTGCAGGGTGTGCAGGAGGCGTGATGGGTGTGCAGGAGGTGTGATGGGTGTGCAGGGTGTGATGGGTGTGCAGGGTGTGCAGAGGATGTGATGGGTGTGCAGGGTGTGTGCTGGGTGTGCAAGAGGTGTGCTGGGTGTGCAGGGTGTGTGATGGGTGTGCAGGGGGTGTGATGGGTGTGCAGGAGGTGTGCTGGGTGTGCAGGGGATGTGATGGGTGTGCAGGAGGCTGTGATGGGTGTGCAGGGTGTGATGGGTGTGCAGGGTGTGTTCTGGGTGTGCAGGGGGTGTGCTGAGTGTGCAAGAGGTGTGATGGGTGTACAGGGAGTGTGCAGGGTGTGATGGGTGTGCAGGGTGTGCAGGAGGTGTGATGGATGTGCAGGGTGTGATGGGTGTGCAGGGGGTGTGCTGGGTGTGTAGGGTGTGCTGGGTGTGCAGGGGGTGTGATGGGTGTGCAGGGTGTGCTGGGTGTGCAGGAGGTGTGCTGGGTGTGCAGGAGATGTGCTGGGTGTGCAGGGGATGTGATGGGTGTGCAGGAAGTGTCTGGATGTGCAGGAGGCTCTGATGGGTGTGCAGGGTGTGTGCTGAGTGTGCAGGGGGTGTGCTGGGTGTGCAAGAGGTGTGATGGGTGTGCAGGAGGTGTGCTGGGTGTGCAGGGGATGTGATGGGTGTGCAGGGTGTGTGATGGGTGTGCAGGGGGTGTGCTGGGTGTGCAAGAGGTGTGACGGGTGTGCAGAGGGTGTGATGGGTGTGCAGGGGGTGTGCAGGGGGTGATGGGTGTGCAGGGTGTGATGGGTGTGCAGAGGGTGTGCTGGGTGTGCAGGGGGTGTGCTGGGTGTGCAGGGTGTGTTGGGTGTGCAGGAGGTGTGCAGGGTGTGATGGGTGTGCAGAGGGTGTGCTGGGTGTGCAGGGGGTGTGCAGGGTGTGCTGGGTGTGCAGGAGGTGTGCAGGGTGTGATGGGTGTGCAGGGTGTGTGCTGGGTGTGCAGGGGGTGTGCAGGGTGTGTGCAAGAGGTGTGACGGGTGTGCAGGGTGTGTGCTGGGTGTGCAGGGGGTGTGCAGGGTGTGATGGGTGTGCAGGGTGTGATGGGTGTGCAGAGGGTGTGCTGGGTGTGCAGGGGGTGTGCAGGGTGTGCTGGGTGTGCAGGAGGTGTGCAGGGTGTGATGGGTGTGCAGGGGGTGTGATGGGTGTGTAGGGTGTTATGGGTGTGCAGGGTGTGATGGGTGTGCAGGGTGTGATGGGTGTGCAGGGGGTGTGCAGGGTGTGATGGGTGTGCAGGGTGTGATGGGTGTGCAGAGGGTGTGCTGGGTGTGCAGGGGGTGTGCAGGGTGTGCTGGGTGTGCAGGAGGTGTGCAGGGTGTGATGGGTGTGCAGGGGGTGTGATGGGTGTGTAGGGTGTTATGGGTGTGCAGGGTGTGATGGGTGTGCAGGGTGTGATGGGTGTGCAGAGGGTGTGCTGGGTGTGCAGGGGGTGTGCTGGGTGTGCAGGGTGTGTTGGGTGTGCAGGAGGTGTGCAGGGTGTGATGGGTGTGCAGGGTGTGATGGGTGTGCAGGGGGTGTGCAGGGTGTGATGGGTGTGCAGGGTGTGATGGGTGTGCAGAGGGTGTGCTGGGTGTGCAGGGGGTGTGCAGGGTGTGCTGGGTGTGCAGGAGGTGTGCAGGGTGTGATGGGTGTGCAGGGGGTGTGATGGGTGTGTAGGGTGTTATGGGTGTGCAGGGTGTGATGGGTGTGCAGGGTGTGATGGGTGTGCAGAGGGTGTGCTGGGTGTGCAGGGGGTGTGCTGGGTGTGCAGGGTGTGTTGGGTGTGCAGGAGGTGTGCAGGGTGTGATGGGTGTGCAGAGGGTGTGCTGGGTGTGCAGGGGGTGTGCAGGGTGTGCTGGGTGTGCAGGAGGTGTGCAGGGTGTGATGGGTGTGCAGGGTGTGTGCTGGGTGTGCAGGGGGTGTGCTGGGTGTGCAAGAGGTGTGACAGGTGTGCAGGGTGTGTGCTGGGTGTGCAGGGGGTGTGCAGGGTGTGATGGGTGTGCAGGGTGTGATGGGTGTGTAGGGTGTTATGGGTGTGCAGGGTGTGATGGGTGTGCAGGGTGTGATGGGTGTGCAGGGTGTGTGATGGGTGTGTAGGGTGTTATGGGTGTGCAGGGTGTGATGGGTGTGCAGGGTGTGATGGGTGTGCAGGGGGTGTGATGGGTGTGTAGGGTGTTATGGGTGTGCAGGGTGTGATGGGTGTGCAGAGGGTGTGCTGGGTGTGCAGGGGGTGTGCAGGGTGTGCTGGGTGTGCAGGAGGTGTGCAGGGTGTGTTGGGTGTGCAGGGGGTGTGATGGGTGTGCAGGACATTTTTCGGACACGGTGAAACCCTTCAATCTGTACTGGGGAGAAGGCAGTTTTAAACCCAGTGGCATGAAGATAATTGTGGAAGGCATAGATAACCCAAGTTCAAAACCAAAAGTTTTTATTCAGTCCTGTACCTTCAAAGAGAGCCATTTTAATTATGTTTTTGAGAGAGGATGAGAATATCCACACAGTCTGTCTTGCAGTACCTACAGCTGGGGTCTCTAAGGAAAGAACTGGACTCTCATTTTTTATTTAAGTTACTTTCTGGAAGATCTTGACTCTCTTCTTTAGAGTACAGACCGTGCCAGAATGAACTGAGCCAAACCATTTAACATTAATTCCTTCAATATGAGGATTTTGCTTTAGCCTGAAGGCTGGGGTCTCCTCTCTCTTGTTTCACAGGGAGAGAAAAATTAGTCATCTGTCCAATGTTAACCAGCTCCAGCTCCCTGAGCTGTTTTGGTCAATACATGGTTTCCATTGACACATTTTTAAACGCAGCTGCACATCACAGCTTGGTGTGCCAGTCCTTTCTGCCATCACCCCAAATGCTGACAGAGCCCTAAAGATTTCCCTCATCTGTGGAAAGAAGAGCACTCTTCCTTTCTGGTGTGTGCTGAACTGAATGCACCGATAGGCTGAACATTCATTTACAACATGGACTTTGTACTACCTTTGACCTCATTTTTTGTGTGCAGGGAAATTATCTGAATTAGTTCAGTGATGAAAAAAATTATATGTATACAAACAAGATTTTCAAGCAGCTCTGTTATTGACTTGGACTTGTTTCTTGAGTGCTGTTACAGTGTTTTTACTTGGTTTCTCTGTTTTGGGAGTTGATTTATGGTTGTTTATGCAGATCACAAGGCTGAGGTAGGCAAGTGCTTTCAGAGGAGCAGGTATAGAAGTGGGCAGGGCAGACAAGCAGCTGCCTTATTGTCTGGAGCAAATAAGAATCCTGGCTGCAGTTAAGTCTGTCACTACTAAAATGAGCAAATAAGTTATGCCAAATAAAGTAATTTTAGATGATTTATTACAGTGTTTATTACAGTAAGTTTTGGTTTTTTTCAGAATCAAAGTAGGCTGTGCTGTCTGATCCCTTTTTATACCTCTCATCTTCTGATAGACTCAACTGCAAACCCTCTTGACTACAACATGCCTTATGCCCTCATTGTTGTAGGTTAATACTCAACAAAAATAAAGGCAAAATAACAAAATCCAGGAGTTGTTAGAGAAGTTTCTGTACCTGGTCACTTGGATACACTGAGGTGATGCAATAGTTAACATTTTGTTTGTCTTTCTCACAGGCTCCCAACGCCCTTGAAACCTCCCTGTAATGTGTATTGTTTTATAGTGGGGACTCTGAAAAGCAGGAACCAAAGCCCAGCAGGGCACTGAGCTCCCATCTGTCTGTTACATCACTGAGAAGTATCAGCAGCCTCTCTCTTTCTTAGAAGAGAACAATCATCTTATTGCTAAATAAAAACTGGATTGGTGTTCATCTGGGAGAGGGCTGGGTCTGAAAACCATAGCCTGAGACAATGCAGAAGTGGTATCAGTGTGGAGAAAAAGGACTCTTCATTTTATCCTTTTTACTTCCTAAAACTGATGGGCAGAATAACTCTGATAGTTTTGGGTGTCAGGAGTTCATTCCTGAGCAGGAAGCACTAAACTGGTGGGGTTCATAAAGTGCCCTGAGAGCAATTCAGCAGCTCAGCAGAGGCAGAACCAGGGAGAGGGGTCCAGAGCCAACAGTTTCACCTGAATTACAACAAGGATTTGTGGGGGAGAATTCTGGGGTTTATTCTCTCCTCCACCATGTGACCACTGATGAATTCTCTGTGATGCCATTAATAATCTAATCAAATGCTATAGTGCTGGATGTTACACCATCTCCATGGCCAACAGCCCACCCCTAGAGCACAGGGCAGCAGGAAAGACTCAGATAACTGGGGTTTTGAGAAACCTGTTCCAGCTCTCTGTGTGTGGTAGATGTAAATGTTACAATTGGAGGTCCTTGAGGAAGCAGAAGGTTCAATACAGACAGTGCTCACAGCACACCTGCTGAGATCAGGCCAGGCTTTCACCCGGCACTGCTGCAACAAGGACTTCAGACTTTCCCAACTGCTCATTCTTCCTTATCCCAGACCACAGACAGAGGCAGAACAGCTCTAAAGCATATTTGCCTTCATGATACAGGTCAAGAGCCAGGCTGAGAACAAAGACACTCCTTGATGCTGATAAGGGCTCTGTGGTTGAAACTGGGTCCTTGATGTGCAGTTGTTTTATGTGGATCCATCTCCTCCTGTTATCAGCTGGGAGAAAATGCTGGAGTTTCTCTGCTCATAGAGGCTGATTCCCCATGGGACTCACTCCCAGTTGTACAGAGGCTACAAAAGCTTCTCCAGTAAGTTTGTGTAGTAGAGAACTTCTAAGGAAACTCCTGTCAAAATTCAAATAGCAGTTAAATTTCAGATCTAAGAATTTAACTACTTAGTAACAATAAGAACTTTATTTGTTGGAATCATATATTCTAACCATACAACCCCAGATGGACCTTTGTTTGAGTTTACAGGACAATCAGGGCCACCCCTGACATCTCAGGGGGTGCTTCTTACATGGAGTCAAGAGCCACAGAATTCAACACAAAGACACAGACCCTTTAGATTTTTAATGTGACTTTAGGGAGGTTCTGGGTGTTGCTTAGTACTTTCCTTAAAGACACCAGGAGATGGGAAGGGAAGCCCATTGTGGGCCAGGTGGGTTGTAAAGCCACAGCAAGAGTAGTACACAGACAAGAATAGGAACTTTTTGCAGCTTTTGAGTTCAGAGGAGCAACAGCCTGAACCTTTTTTGGTCATTCCTTGCTATTTACCATATATTAAAAAAAAAAGATCCAGGAAAATAATGGAAGGCATACTAATTAATACTGCTGAAAGTGAGATTTCTCTAAGATTAAAGAAGAGAGCAGAAGAAAAGTTGTGGCATGAAAAACCTCCAATAAGCCTCCAATCATTTTCCATGTTTCCATTATTCCATGGCAGTGCCAGCCTGTGATTTCCAACAGTGGCTTTAAGTGTAACACCTGTCACTGGGTCCCTCTGCAGGACTTCAGTCACCTCAAACCGCTCCTGAAGTGCCTCAGACACAGGAGGGTCCCCAGGGAACTGCAGCACGTGTTCAGCACGGGGGTGACTTTCGAGTAAGGAAAGGGCTGATGGTTTGTCACGGGTTAAATGAGTTTCAGTCGCACTTCTCCAAACGCTGTCTATGAAGATGAGTCAGGAGATCCAGTCCGAGCGCGGCCTCCCTTGGCAGCTCCGGGCAGACCTTGTTCCTCACCGCACCCAAACAGCCCGGAGCGGGGCAGCGCTCGCTGCTGTCTCTGCGGAATCAGATCGGGAATGCCCCTCCCGAGCCTTCACCGGCTCCGCGGGGTGTGCCTGGCACGTCCCTGGGGCAGGCCCTCCTGTGCCCGCACCGGCTGTCCCTGTGCCAGGAGCTCACGGGAATGAACCTCTGCAGTGCCAGCTCTGCCCGCGGTGCCGTTGCCACAGGCTCGGGTCCCGGCTCCGCTCCGGGGCACAACGGAGCCAGAGCTCTCTAAGGGGACCGGTGCCCAGGGCAGCGACCCCACTGTGTTTACACCGACCCACCGCCCGGGGCACTGACCCACTGTGGTTACACTGACCCACTGTGGTTACCATGCCCCACATACGCGGTTGGTCACACCGCGCCCCTCTCAGCCTTCAGCTGTGCCTCGCTATATCGCTGTATCACTGCATCACTACGTCGCTGTATCGCTGTATCAGTGCATTGCTGCATTGCTGTATTGCTGTATGGCTGTATCACTGCATCACTGCATTGCTCCATCGCTGTATCGCTGTATCACTCTATTGCTATGTCGCTGTATCACTGTATCGCTGTACTGCTGTGTCGCTGTATCGCTGTATCACTGTGTCGCTGTACTGCTGTGTCACTGTATCACTGTTCTTCTGTCACTGTATCACTGTATCACTGTACTGCTGTATTGCTGTATTGCTGTATCGCTGTGTTGCTGTATCGCTGAGTTGCTGTATCACTGTACTGCTGTATCGCTGCATCACTGTGTCGCTGTACCATTGCATCACTGCATCACTCCATCGCTGTATCGCTGTATTACTGCATCACTTCATCGCTCCATTGCTGTATCACTGTATCACTCTGTCGCTGTGTTGCTGTGTTGCTGTATTGATTTGTTGCTGTATCGTTGTATCACTGTATCGCTGTATCACTATATGGCTGTATCACTGCATCACTGCATCGCTGTATCGCTGTGTCGCTGTATCATTGTATCACTGTATCACTGTGTTGCTGTATCGCTGTATCACTGCATCGCTGTATGGCTGTATCACTGCATCACTGCATCAATCCATCACTGCATCGCTGTATCGCTGTATCACTGCATCACTGCATCAATCCATCACTGTATCGCTGTATCGCTGTGTCGCTGTCGCTGTATCGCTGTGTCGCTGTCGCTGTATCGCTGTATCACTGTATGGCTGTATCACTGCATCACTGCATCAATCCATCACTGTATCGCTGTATCGCTGTATCACTGTATCACTGCATCACTGCATCGCTGTATCGCTGTATCGCTGTATCACTGTATGGCTGTATCACTGCATCACTGCATCTCTGTATCGCTGTATCACTGTGTCGCTGTGTCGCTGTGTCGCTGTGTCGCTGTATCGCTGTATCACTGTATGGCTGTATCACTGCATCACTGCATCTCTGTATCGCTGTATCGCTGTATCGCTGTATCACTGTGTCGCTGTGTCGCTGTATTGCTGTATCACTGTATGGCTGTATCACTGCATCACTGCATCTCTGTATTGCTGTATCACTGTGTCGCTGTATCGCTGTATAGCTCCATCGCTGCATCGCTCCATTGCTGTATCACTCTATCACTGTGTCGCTGTATCACCTACATGGCTCGGGCTGTTCCAGGCCGGGTGTGAGCTCCAACCCCCCAGGGCTCACCCTGCAGCACTAACTGGGTTCCCACAGCCACAGCACTGTGTGATCGGCCTCCTGTGTTCCCCTGCCCTCCAGCCAATGTGTCTGACAGCCCAAAGGCACCTGCTGCCTCCAGCCCAGCACCTCTGGCAGTCTGGGGGAGTGCTGTGTGTCCAGCCATGACAGAGGGTCATTCACTGGTAAAAGAGCCTCTGCAAAGCACTGAGGCAGCTGCCAAAACAGAGTGAAATCCAACTTCAGTGCAGTATTAAATCTGACAGCTCTTTAACTGAGAGGTGTTCCTGCATCTCTGGATCTTCCAGGTTTCATATCCTGTGTACTTTATGGTGTATGCAAAGAGCAAACAACAGTTCCAGCTGAGGTTTCCCTTGCAGGGAGATGTGCAAAGCCAGAGCTGGGGCAGGGACAGAGCAACATGGCCTTTGCAAATCCACTGAATTTTGCATTCTCGGGGGTTTGGTTTGGGGCTGTTCCTATTTTTCCCACACTCCCTTCTGTAGAGACACTCAGATGGGAGAGGTTTTGCCCCATCTTGAGGAAGGAGTTGTTTGCTTTACACATCCACATTCTCTTTTGTGCAGATGAGCTCAGTGCTGACCAGGGGAAATCCAATCCCAGGTCTTTGTGCGACGTCTGCACCGACCCTGTTAGGGTTGATCCGTGTCTGAAGGAAGAGTTTCCCAGAGCAACCTCAGCCAGTCCAGGCAAATTGAGGGACGTTGGGAGCTGGTTCCCCTCAGCCCAGACTTTGGAAAGGTGGCTGGAGTTGATTAGGAATTTTTGGTAACCAGAGACCAACATTTTGTTTCACAACATTAAAATCTCTGTTCTTTCTACTCCTGCTTTAGAATAATTCGCAGTTGAAAACTCATTTCGCTCAGTCTTTCAAACATGAAAGTTGGCTTTTGATCTAGAACTAAGCATGGAGAGCTTTGACCCAAGAGGAGTGTATTTATTGAAGCTAAAAACAATAGAAACAAGGGTTTAAACCGAGTACCAACCCTGCATATTCAGAAGCTCTTGCCTGAGATTGCTGAGGTTGGGTATAAACTTCAGCCAATGGATAAAGTACAAAATATTGTATTTTTTGGAGCTTTTCCTTCTGTGCAGTTCTTCACCAAATCAAGAGTTGGGTACTCTAATAATTTTAAGTTATTAACACCTTTTGAGCCCCTTTGCTCCCCTTGCAGGGAGTAGTTATGTACCTGGCTGAGAAGGTCCCAGAAAACCGAGGGCTGAAACCAAGGAACCTTCCAGCCCTTCATTCCATCAGTGCCTGAGAGCCCTTACCCAGGAGACAGGGGCTTCCTACACAAAGGGAGGTGCTGGAAAGTTTCAAGGGAACATTTTGAGACAGGAATATGGAGACCATTAAACTCCACCGAAGATTCAGTGACGTGAATGTACAAATTCAATGTGGCTCACTCACTGTTTCATCCCAGGGCCCCAGTCAGTTTCATTTACTTCTGGGTTCCTTGCAGCATTCAAAAGAAACCAAGGGACAGTTCCAACCTTCAGAGAAGGACGAGAACTGTACCATGTTTGTTCTAATACTACCCTAGTGATTCTTATGTCTTCAGATGCCTGAAGGACACCTTTGGTATCCTCCTATAAAGACCCAACTGTGCGAGGCTGTGACACAATGAGCTGTTACTTCATGTCATTCCAGCTGAATTAAAACAAGAACCAACAATCACTGGAATCTCAGGAGAACCACATAGGGCCCAGAGCTGTGCAATGCTGCCTTGAGCCAGCCTGCACCAGCTGGGCAGGGAATTTGGACACTTTTGGTACCCAAAGGCAGCATCTCCAGCAGCTGGAAGCAGCCTGGCATGTGGTGGAGTTTCTCTGTGTCTCCCTGTGGAGGACGTGGAGCAAGCAGCACAGGGCACAGCTCTGCACTCAGAGCACTGAGGGTCACAGAGGGTTTGTGTTGCTCAGGGCTCACCTTGGGAAACTGGTGGGCTGGTCTGGGTCCATTTTTCTTCATTGGCTGCCCCAATGGATTTATGCCCTTCTCCTGTGCTGTCTGAATGCACAGAGAGGCAGAAAAATCAGCACCAGACTCCCTGAGGTTGTGGTGTCCATTCTCCAAACCACTGCTGTCCCCCTTATTCCCAGGGGTTCTGCTGATCACCATAAACAGTCTCCAAGTGCAGGGCAGAGCTGCACGGTAGGGGAAAAAACTGAACTGCCTGACTTGTAAAGCTGTACTAGTTTAGCCCCAGAAGTTCAGTGGACTAAGAACTGTTTATGTGCTCTTGAAAGAGCTTCCATAAGAATGCACAGCCAGATGTGATTCCTGGAGTATCCCAAGGAAACAGAAGGAGCCTCTCTGAATGGGCTGTGGGGCATGAATTCAGATGGACTTTCATTTGCCTTCTGCTAAATGCAAAGCTGTAATAATACAAATGTTGCTGTTTTCTTGTCCAGCAAAAGAAACAAAATGTTGTGCTGATACATCAGTACCACCCAGTATACTCAGATTTCTCCCAAGATTATTTTCATAGGTGTTTTCCTCACTCCCTGGTGAACAGACTCAAAGTTCTTCTCCCTTGGGAAATCTGAATCAGGCTTTAATTTCTGTTGAAGACAGAATAAGTCAGCCTGGGATCTTGCACCACGTTCTCATTACTGCCACGTTTCCTTTCCTGTGTTCAACAGTAATAGTTTGGAAATGTTGGTTCAAGTGTCCACAGCTTGTGTGGGGAAAGCTGCACTGCACATCCAGGCTGGGGCTTGGATTCCCTCCAGGAATGGGGTGGTCTGAGGGACCCACTCAGAGCTGGGATCCACAGAGGATTGAAGAGATGGGCACTGCCTGTCCCTGTGGCATTCAGGAGGTTAAACATCCATTCTGCACAGACCAGCACCTTCTCCAGTTCCAAACTTCCAGACCTGAGCTCAACCAGTGGAGCAGTGAGGGTGAATCTGCCCTCTCTCCTCATGGCTCAAAGCAAGGGCCACTTCTCCTGAGAACACTGGCCCTTCAGGATGCCAAGAGCCTTGTTGGATGCTGTGGGACAACAGTGTGGGTTTGCTCATCAGAGCTTCCAAACCAAACACTGCTATTCTGGTACTAACGCATGATTTCTGGCTCACTTCCAGATCACAGAGTGGCCTGGAAAGAGTTAACAACAATGTTCCTGCTTCCCTGCAGCAAATTCCCCTGCAAAATATCTGCAGGTAGCTGGAAACAAATACCAGGAGATACAGGAGCACAGAGGCATCTGGAAAGCTCTGCAGCAACCAACCCCTGTGCTGGGCAGAGCAAAGCTCTGTGGCAGGGTGGGCTGGGGGGCTGCAAACATGCTGCCACTCCCTCAGATCCTGGATCACAAAGGTCCTTCCTCAGAACATTTTAACATCATTAACGCCCAGTGCTGGGTTCCCTGGTACTGGAGCTGCCATGTCACGGCTCTTCACTAAAAAATTCCAGCTCCAGGGATGTAAAGAACACGTGGAAGCTCCTGCAGCCAAGTGCTTGCAAACCATAAACCACAAACTGTCTCTGGCTTATGGGGACTGAAGTGCTGCAGCTCATTAGTGAGCACAGCTGCACATGGGCATGGAGGAGGACACTTTCTGGGATGTTCTTGGAGCCTGTGACTGTTCCATGTCTGAGCCATGGCCATGGCACAACTGGCTGCGCTCTTTGGAGGCCGTCAAGGACATTGTCACAGTTGTGCTCATTGAATTGTGGAGTCCATGGCCCAAAGGGTGTGTGTTTGTAATGAACTGTGGGATGAAGCCTGAGAGACAAGCACAGAGGATTTGATCTTTTACCTAAACCTCAGCCAGGGTAAAGTAATAAAAAACCCCAAAAGTTGCTATGAAAAGTCAAGCTACATTTCCCATTTTGCTTCCCAGCTGCAGGGAGTGAAGCCTGGCAAAGCTGCCAGACAATGAGGCCAAATAAATACCTGCTCAAAGCAAAAGCACCAGAGCCAGCAGTTAATACCTAATTCCAAATTAGAGCTTCATTTCTTGGAATCATCTGCGAGCTGTCCCCTCCACAGAAGGTTACAGAGTGCCTGGATATGATGTAATTGTTCTGGCACCAACAACCTGCTGAGAACTAACTCTGCTGGGATTAGTTCATTCCTCTAACTGAGGGACTGAGTTAATCTAAAGTGGTGTCCACAGTAGGACATAGAAGTAGAAATAAATTCCTTGGACCTCAAGTCTGGTGCTCTTCCTATAAAAAAAATTGCTCATTATCAACAGGATCCTGATCTGACAGCTCAAATTCCCTGTTTGTGAATCCTGCCTGACCATCCTGAAGGATAATTTAGGAGTAGTTGTGTGAAAGAGGCCATTGCCATTTTCACTATATCAGCCAGTAAAAACTTGTTTGCTCATGAATATCACCCAGATTAAAATACAAAATGTAACCTTTTTTTTCTTTTAGGCTGTCCTTTTTAATATTCAGGTGGAAATATGCTCATTCAGAGGGTAATGTGTAAAACAGAAGATGGTGACTCTGCAGAGCACAACCAGTGACTTTACTGGGAGCTGCACAGGCAGTGGTAATCATCTGAAAACAACATTTTCTAGAGGAAGTCTTTGCTGAACCGAATAATTCTAATACCTAAATCTCCAGGTTTTGTCCATCTACCTTTTCTGCCATTTGGTCTGTTCCAGTGAGCTGCAGCATAATCACAGTTAGAGGGACAATAAGCCTGAAAACTGGCAATCCTGAGCACTTGGTCTGTCTAGAATGGGGCAGTGATAACTGGGACTCTCAGTGTAACAACTCAAGCTTGAAACTTTTCCAGCCAGGACAGTTTTCCTTCAGAAAATGTTGATTCAGTGGAAACTTCTTGGACTATTTCTGGTTGATCCTTAACCTTAGCAATGCTCTCTGTGCTGATGTGAGGTGAGTCCTGCTGAGCTGATACTGTGGCTGGCTCCTTCCTGCTCATTTTCTCCTGCAGCTCAGGAAAACCAGAGGCACCTTTGGCTCTCTAGGGCTGTGCTGGGCAACATGTCAGGACAACTTTTAAACAGTAGTTTGAAGTACTGTAGTTCTTTTTTTTCCCTCAAAATAAACTGGAAGATATGAACATGTGGTTGTCACTGCTACATCCTTCTCAGTTTGGATTTCCCCCCCCATTTTCTCTCAGCTGATGTGACCCATGGGGTATAAATTGGATTATCACCGCTCACACCACTGGAGTCTTCCTCTGGCAAGCAGCTCCTGTGCATCCTGGGAATAACACTCTCATCCTTTGGCTTCCAGGGCAATTCCGCTCTGTGTTTCTCATTGCTCAGAGTAACTCCTGACACAAGGAGTGCTGCCTGACTTCTGGTCAGAGCCTTGGCAGAATCTGAGCACTGTCATGTCACTCTTGTCCTCAGACTTTTCTACCTTTATGTCTGTCTAATACTGTAGCCAAACCTCCCCCTCTTACTGTTAAAATGCCTCATTTCTAACCTTGCCTCAGAGAGTCCCAAGCCCCACTTTGCCCCTGTGCCCTCTTTTGTCCCTGGCACCCTGTGGGACTCAGGAGGTGCTCCTGAGCAGTTCCCTGGGCCTCATTAACTCCTGCTGAGTTTCATGTTTCAGATGCCAGTTTGAGGCTTTGGTCCTGATCTTCAAAGTGGTTAATGGATCAAGCCCGAGCTCCATTAAAGGCTGCATTCTGATCTGTGACAGCTGCACTTCCTTGGGGCAATGCAGATTACATGGGAGGAAGTGCATGAAAGGGAGCAACGTGGGGATCTTCACTGAGAGGAGCAAGGGATGGGGAAGGTCCTCAGAAGGTGTGGGGAGATCCAGACCTTCCCAAGCTGAACCTCTCTGAGCAGGGACCTACCCCTGTGTCTGAGCACACAAACAGCAGCACCTCAGCACCTCGGTGAAACAAATCCTGAGTACATTTTTCCTAGAGAGAGACCAGAAAATGCTACAATTTTTATTTATGGGCTTTAAATGCAAAGTTCTCCAGCAGCCAAGTACTGGAACATCTTTTCTCCCTTGTCTGCAGTTGTGTCACTGCATTCACAGAATGCCCCAGTGGTAAGAGATTATCTGGATGAAGTGAAATCAGTACCAAAAATTAATGCAAAATATCCAAATAGAAACAATCAAATACAGATGAGGAGTCTCTTCTTCAAGAGGGGCTTTATGTGAAGCTGCTGATTAATATAGAGCACAGTTTACTTTTGAAGATAAACCAGAGTTTCTCATTCCTGATCTAAGCTAAATTAGTGCATTTCAGGCTCAGTGTTTATCAAACACAAAGGTCCCACTGGTTAATCTTCCACGGAGGTTTCAACCAACTCAGTTAAACGGGTATAAACACTTCTGTGAAGACTCTTAGTTTAGTTTATGTCAACTCCAATCTGTTTATGGCAACCCAAAATAAGCTATTCTTACACTTGACTACAAATGTCAGCCAACATCTTGCACCGATTTCGGCTGAAGTGATTTAAAATAGAATCTGCCCGTGAGCTCGTGTGCCTTTGCTGGGACCTTCCCGAGCCATCCCGCTGTCCCGCGTGGCGCGCCCTCCCTCTCGTGGCGGCCGCGCAGAGTCGCAGTGTGGGAAAGCCCCAAAATGGGCTAATTCTGCCGGGGACGGTGACCTACCTGGTCATTGCTTGGGTATCCAAAGGTGTGTGGACACAGCCCTAGAACAAGAAAATTTCAAAATGCTTGCGGTTGTTAGTTTGAAAAACGGAATTTATAACCATTTTGGAATAAAGTTATTGCTAAATTACCAGTAAACATTGCTGGTAAAATCAATATATTAATAATAATGACCCAGACTACTGATTTAGAATCACAGAATCACAGTCTGCTGTGGGTTAGCAGGACCTTAAAGCCCACCCAGTGCCACTCCCTGCCCACCTCCCACCAGCCCAGGGTGCTCCAAGCCCTGTCCAACCTGACCTTGGACACTTGCAGGGATGGGGCAGCCACAGCTTCTCTGGGAACCTGTGCCAGGGCCTGACCATCCTCCAAGCCAGGAATTCCATCCCAATATCCCATCTAACCCTGCCCTCTGTCAGTGGGAAGCCATTTCCTGTGTCCAGTCCCTCCATCCCTTGTTTCCAGTTCCTCTCCAGCTCTCCTGGAGCCCCTTCAGGCTCTGGAAGGGGCTCTCAGGTGTCCCTGGAGCCTTCCCTTCTCCGGGTGACCCCCCAGCTCTCCCAGCATGGCTCCAGAGCAGAGGGAATCCAGCCCTGGAGCATCTCCATGGCCTCCTTTGAGCTTTCTCCATCAGTTCCACGTCCTCCCAAGGCTGGGAAGGACAGTACCCCAACACAGGATATTACTGTGAGTATCCCACCAGTGCTGGTCCAGCCTGTGCTCTGGGAGGGCACTGGGAAAGGAAAGTTGGCAAGGATGGATGACCAGGAACTGGGGATGGCTTGTTCAAGGTAGGACAAGGAGAGGAGCTCCAGAGGGAACAAGGTTTGCAGATTTGAAAGACAGTCCAGACACATTTCCAAACTGAGCATCCCTTTGCATCCCCTGGTGGCACAGATGTGCCTAGAAAACAGGCAGGAGACCCTGAGTACCTGGGCCTTTGCCCCATGGCAGAGCTGAGGCACTGGGTCACAGTGTGGCCTTCCCAGCACTGTCCCTTTGGATGCTGAGGATGGACACACATCCCAGGGCCTGTGGGGAGGGAGCTGAGCCTCTGCCAGCAAGGAAAGAGCTGCCCAAGGCTGCAGTGGCAGCACAGCTGCACCACACCAGCCCTGCCCTGCTGCTCCCTGCCTGCTGCATTCCTGCAGCAACCACCAGGTGATTCCCAACATGCTCCAGGCAGGCTTGAAGCTGCCACAAGTCCAGCATTCCCACATTAACGTAATTGCTGGAATTACTGACACTGTTACAAGGGTTTCTCACTGGAAAGGTGGCCCAGAAAGGCTTGGTGCCACATGAGTCCTCTGCCCTCGTGCTCCACCCTGCCAGGGTAAGGCTGGCTCTGACATCCAAGGACAGTGAGATGATCACAAGGATGGAGCATCTCTCCTGCTGGGAAACGCTGAGAGAACTGGGATTGTTCAGTGTGGAAAAGAGAAGGCTCTGGGGTGACTTAATTGGCCCTTCCAGTACCTGAAGGGAGACTGCAGGGAAGATGGAAGAGACTGTTTACAAGGGCCTGGAGGGACAGGACAAGGGGAAGGGCTTCCCACTGACACTGGGTTTAGATTCAATATTGGGAAGAAATTCCTGGCTGGGAGAGTGGGCAGACCTTGGCACAGAGTGCCCAGAGAAGCTGTGGCTGCTCCATCCCTGGGAGTGTCCAAGGCTGGGTGGGACAGGGTTTGGAGCAGCCTGGACTGGTGGAAAGTGTCCCTGCCCATGGCAGGGGTGGGACTGGGTGGGCTTTAAGGTCCCTCCCAACCCAGAGCAGTCTGTGATTCTGTGATGTGCCCATTCCATGGGATCCAGCACCTCTCAATCCCTTCTCAGTAGAGAGGCACCAATCCTGCCCTGTTAGGATCCCCTTTTCCAGGAGAACATGGTGCTCTGAGACTGAGGAATGGCTGAGGAATGGAATGAAGTTTCTCCAGAGGCAGAGAGGTTCAGGACATGGGAAGGGAGAGGAAAAGCACCACATAGCACTTGTACAGTGGGGAGGAAGTGCTCCCGTGCCCCTTTGCATCTTAGGTCACCCAGACAAAGGTATTTGGGGAAAAGACAAAGGTGGTGGCACAGGAAGCAGCTCTCAAGGATGAGAGGATGTGACTAACACAATCATCAACACAGGATAAAGTGTTTATGGTGTGTAGCAGAGTTGCTGGAATAATCAGAGCTCTGTAATCATTACTACTGAACATTTCTTCCAAGTTTATTTTCTGTTCTGTTGTCAGCAAATTTGGGATTTTTGACCTTTGGGGGGATCTGTAAACAACTTTAGTCCCACAAGGCTGTGCCCATTGTCAGGGGCAGGGAGGCAGAATCCAAGCCCAGTGACACAGCCAGGTCCAGCCATGGAGCCCAACCAGACCCAAGGACAGTACCTGGGGTTAACCAGGAGTCCAGAGCATGCCTCAAAGTGCCAGAGATGAGGCAAGGCCAGCAGGTCAGCCCCCAGGTGGGAGCACAGCAGTCACTGGGCAGGTCCACAGCCAACAGACAGATCCAGGATCAAGGTGGAGGTGAATCCAGAGATTGGGACTCATGGGCAGGCACAGCCCTCCTGCAGCAGGGCCTGGTCAGCACTGGAGGGGCAGGGCTGGGCTCAGGAGTTCTGGACCCACGTGCAGGGACCACAGTGGAGGAGCCCAGCACAGCCAGTGGTGTCCCCACACCCTGAGAGCCCTGCAGGGCATGGAGCACTCCTGCCAACACCCACAGAGAAGAGCAAAGAGTCCTCACAGGGAGGAAAGCTGGCTGGGACCTCAGGGAGTCTGTACAGAGCAAACCTCTCCCAGAACACTCTGGAGTGGCACAGGCAGGAGGGACAGAGTTTAGGCTTGTTAAAGACATAAACAGCCAGTCTGGGTACAACCTGATGTCCTGCAAACGCTGGGTGCTCTGTGGCACAGGACCAGGGCTTGCCTGAGCACCCACTGGTCACTCCCTGTAGGGCTCAGCCCTGAGAGGAGGACAGAGGGACCCTGAAATCCAAGTGATCTGAGTTCCCTTTGTCACAGTTATTCCCATTGCTTATTAAACTGCAGTGTAGGGTGGAAAAGCATTTCAAAAGAACAGCTGGGCAAAGGATGAAACATCTCTTCCATACTGAAGGCCAAATAGGTCTTTGTTGACCCAAAGTAACAAAATTCTGACTGCCACTCAGCAACAAGATGGAAAAAGCTCATGTAGCTGTTCAGCTTTATGCTGGCGTTGCTCATCTGGCTCCGTAGCTCGGGCTGCTCTCTGATCCTGGCCTTCCCTCTGTGAACAGGAACAGTGCAGTGACCAGTGTCAGGCAAGGACAGGTGACAGTGCAGAATTTAACCCTGCTGAACAGCAGTGGGACAAGGAATTCATTGGCTGGGCATGGGAAAACTGAACCAAACTATTGCAAAGTTCATCTTCTTTACATGTACTGATTCAACCCACTGACACAGACATTTTGCTCACATGGTTTGCATTAAAAAGCATTATGAAATCCCAAATTCTAGTGCCAGATGGTTTTAGATTACTTTGCTTGTATAAAGGGTTTCATTTGGGTGCATGGAAAATGTAAAATACCCTGGTAATAGCTTTAGCAGGACACCCAGCCTGCATTTGCTTTATTCATCAGCCCTGCTGGCTCCTGCACGTTAAATTCTTAGTCCTGACAAAGCTTCAAAACATGAACTCAAATTTACTGACTTCCCAGGACAGGCTCTGCTTTGTAAAATGCTTAAAGGCATTGACATGAAAGGAAATATTCCTAAAGACCCACTATGCTGAGAAACCACAGGGTGACCAAAAATAACCCTCTCTTTCCAACTGCATGGCTCCCAGGAATGCCTGAGCCTGGTGCTGAGCTGGGAGAGGGAAAAGGGGAGTGGGGAAAGGTCAGGCATACAGCTGTTGCTCCTGCCAGCAGCTCCCTGCCCGCTCTGCTTGATGAGCTCAATGAGCCTTTTCGCTGCTCTGAGCAGGGATCACATTTTTCAGATGATCTTTTCTTGGTGGAACAGATGAGCAGCAGGAGTATAAATACGGAGTTAACTTGAAATCCGATCTGCTGGAATTCACACATCCCTCCCTCCAGGGGAGGAACAGGCTGAGGGGGCCCTTCCCTCTCTGGTGTCAGGGCCACTGTCCCAGCCCAGACTGCTCTGCCTCCTCACCCCCAAACACACAGTTACTGCCCTCATCCACTCACACGCCCAAATGCAAACGCAAAATGGTGACCTGGTTAATCCAGTGGCTTTCTAGGACGTAATAGTAAAAATAAGCTGGATTGTGTTTTAGAACACTTTAAAGGTACTTCTTTAACTAGATGTGATTTTAGTTTGTTTGGGGAAGCTGGTGACCAGCTACAGACAGCTTTCATCTCAGTATCCTCTGTTATAGTTGTTTAGAAATAAATTGCTTATTTTCAGGGGCAACACAAAAGTGAGGGTATGACACGTGGTCCTGTTCTCAGAGACATAATGGGAGGAAGGCTGGTTTGTACAGAGGGATTCCCTGGCTCTGTTCAACACCTTTTATCAGTTTTCACCCAGAGAAGTGTCAAACAGAAGAACAAACCAGGGGTTTCAGATTTGGTTTTGACAAGTTCAGTATTTCCAAGGAGTCTGTGTGTCTGCTTGTGCTGCAATAAACAGACAGCAAATCGCTGACTTGCAATGCATTTGATCAGTCTCCAAGTACTCTACAATAATTACCTGGGAGTCCTTTTTCTCTCCAGTTGTTCTCCAAAAAGAAAGTGAGACAAAGCAAAGGTTTTGAGGGTCTCAGGCTGCCTTCGAACCCTGGGCAGTGCCCCTCGAGGGTGGAAAATTGCAGGGCTGTCTCCTGCCTGCAGACACTGCCCAGCTCAGGGGAGTCTCCTGCCCTGGAACACCTCCCCAGTGCAGCTGGAAGGAGCTGCTGCTGTCAGCTGAGTCTGCCCTGAGACACGAGTTTAATTTAGAGAGGTGGAGCTGGGGAGGAGCAAAAATAACACCAAGGAGTGCATGGGGCACTACCAGGGAGCACACCCAGGGCCGAGCTCACAGCCTGGAGCACAACTGCCCCCCAGTTCTGGGCTGGGGAGGCTGCAGAGAGTCAGGGGATGTGGATCTAAGCGGGATGGGGAGCATGGGAAGCTGGCACAAAGCTGGACGTGGCCTGAAGCTGCAAGGAATGACCAGCACAGAGACACTGGTGTGAGCAGTTTGGTACTGTCTAAAGCCTAGTTGGTGAGTCTGTGCTGGATCAATGTCACACTCTTTAAAACAGGAAAGGCAGGAGTTTCCCCATCTTCCTCCCTTTCCCAGCTCTCCCACTGCTCCCCTCTCTATGCAGGGGCAGTCCAAAGAGTGGGAGTGCCACAGATTATTTTCCAGTGTTTTCCTCTGGAAGACTCTGTGGTGGGTTTCTTGTGAATCTACCAAATTTTAATAATTTTCATACATTTTGCGAGATGAAACACATACTCAGTTAACATTGAGACAACTTTAAAAAACTGATTCGACAATGTCCAAGGGTGACCCTTGGCTCAGAAGAAGTCCCTGTGACCTCTCTTCTGACAACTCCAGTGCTCCCATGCTCCAGGGTCAGGACCTGCCTACAGTTATGGTCATTCCTCACTTCTGAGTGAGCACATCCACGTTGTCACCACCTGGGAAAACCTTGGGCTATGTGACCTGTGTGGTATCACACAGGAGAGCTGTGACACAAACATGGGTAGAATTCAGTTACCCAGGACAAAGTTCAGTTCTCTGAGCCATGAAATTGTCCTTTCTCTTTCCTGCAGTCTCCTGTCCCTGTGCATCTCCCAGCTTTCCCAACAAGGTAAATATTCCATTAGCACACACCTCCAAGGAGGATGGGAAAAACGAGCACTGAATTACTTCACTGAAGGCTATTGCAATTCCGTCCACAAGATTCCTAAATGAAGGATGTACAAACAAACTTAACCCTAGCATGTTCCAGTTTTGGAGTGCCTGCTCTGTATTCCAGTGTATTTCTGGGTGAATTTTGTCCAGGAATCACCAACACTCTGCAGTTCCTCCTTGCAGCAGCCTCAGTGCTCAGATGGGAGAGCCTCAAGAATTAAGTTATATTCACCAATACAAATGGTCTGGTCATTTTGTAGAGGGAGGTTTTATTTCATTAAATGAAAATTTGATGGGGGTGGGCTCAGACCCTCCCCTTACACATGTACAAGGGGAAGGGATCTCTGTGGTCACCACGTGAGGAATGAGAAGCTGTTTGACTGACAAACCTCCCTGTTCTTCCTCCACATGGCAAAGCTGTCCAGGCTCACTGGCAGCTTTGCTGCCCTGGGGGAGCTCAGACCCTCAGCTCCTGCAGACACAGCCTGGGCAAGGTGCTCCTGAGGGATCTGTGCCACCAGCACCAGCCACACCACCCTGTGCCACCAGGACCAGCCACACCACCAGGACCAGCCACACCACTCTGTGCCACCAGGACCAGCCACACCACCAGCACCAGCCACATCACCTCATCCCACCAGCACCAGCCACACCACCCTGTGCCACCAGCACCAGCCACACCAGCACCTGCAGAGCTAAAGGAGTAAGTCACAGTCAGTACAACCCGAGCCCTGCACTCCAGGTCTCTGTTCCAAACCAAGCACAGGGAGATGGTAATTACTGCTGCAGGATGGCAGCAGTTTTGTGACCACAAACCTGTTCCTCAGGTTGGCTAATTAATGTATTTGTTTCTGAGTGTTCCAGTGTCAATGTTAGTCACCATATGAATGTAACAACAGAAGGATCAGGCAACACCCAAGGTCATTCCCAACTCAGAATATGAAAATACATTCTTGAGGTCCTTTCTATTTGTTGTTGCTCTTATCACCTTTCCCAGTTTGAAGCTGACTGAGAGCTGCTTCCAGGACAATAACCATGGCCATGGCAGATGATGTGTTTTCTCCTCGTATACACTGAAGACAAAAACATGTGATAATTTCTGAAAAATAATGTCTTCCTTCTGCAAAGACCAAAGCCCAATTCATTCTATTTATTCTTCAGTTTTCAGGAGCATCTGATTTTCTCCTAATTCCCATACACCCTCCTTTCCCTATCTTTTGCTGGCTACCAGTACTGTGCCACTTTCAGGCTCACAAGGATAAAACATCCCTCTAGATGACTCCTTTTATTATAGTGACCAGCCTTGGAGATGGATGTTTATGTTATAATTATGACTAGACTTTCAGCTGCCTGAACCTTAAAGGAAGAATTTCTTCAAGAAGACTTTAATATGAAGTGTGCTTATTAAACTGGTGATAATACTAATAATCTGAGTTACTGCATATTTAATTAACATGTTATGAGCAAAGAGGACGTCAGTGAGGAAAAGCAAACCATACTTATGAGCAATGACAGGCTTTTCCCTCCATTTTATTGAATGACAAATACCATTCTTCTCTTAGGTGACTCTCCCTAAATTTATAGTGTTTATATAAATAGTATATGTTGCACCATCAATTTGGAATTAGAGATGCTGGAAAACCAGGTGTCTGCAGTTGTGAAGTCCATACACAAATCTGATATTCTGTGCCAAATATAATTGTGATGCTTAAATCCCTCATGTAGTGCACTGGGAATCCCCCCTGTACACATTTTGTTTATAAACATTTATAAACATTTTTCTGTCCCCATCTGTAGCTGACATTGAAAAAGAAACTTTGCTGACAGGTCTCTTGAAAATTGCACTGTAGGTGCTGTACTCCTGCTTTGCAGTATTCTTGTAAACTCTTCCTGAAAAAACTAGAATTAAAACACTGGCCACAGTGGAAACCCTGGCACATTTTAGGCAGATCTTTGTTTCTACTCAAGAAACAACTCAACAGTGACCTTGTTTATCTCCTGTAGATGTGGCACTTGGGAACATGGGTCAGTGGTGGCCTTGGCAGTGCTGGGGGAGCTGCTGGACTTGATGATCTTGAAGGTCTTTTCCAACCTAACAATTCTATAAATCTGTGATTTCATATCCAAGATGTTGTAAAGTTGCTCAAAACCATCAGGAAACACCGGGGAAAACATGCCTTAGAAGTGTGAGGTCTCATTGCTCATGTAGTGGGGTAAGAAATTCAAACAGCATTTCCATATGTGCCAATAGACTTGGGTTTATTCTTACTCGTCCCCATCAGTCTTTAAGATCTTCAAAAATAACTTACTATTTTGTATTAAAAAGTCATCAATATTTAAGCCAGGCCTGTTCCTGCTCTCTTCCAAGTGGGTATCCTTTTTTATTGGGCACATTTTCTTCCCCTGGCTGTGCTGGAGCTCAGACTGGATGGTAACTCTCCACTTCAGCTCCTTCAAATACAGCTGGTCAAGCTACAAAACACACAGGCAGGAGCATCTTTCCTTCCCACTGTTTGTTTCTGCCAGTTTGGGCTGTAACAGTGCTCAAGCCTGTAATTTTAACAGTAGTATTTTCCCAAAGGACCAGTGAGTGACACAATGTCCTGTTGTGGCATTGGCAAAAGCAAGGTAGGAATTTAATTACAGCTCACAACCCACGTGCAACACTTGGGACAAGAGTTTTTTGCCCTCTGTGTAATTCTGAAGTCACATAAAACATGTAAGTGGGTTTTCCAGCCACTCCAAAGAGACCACCTGGGAAGAAAAAACCCAGGAAACAAAATCTCATTGCATACACCACCACAAAATGAAAATAACCACTTCTCTGAAGGCTGTTGCTTGGCAACCTGCCTCAATTCCCCCTGAGTACAGGCTTAGGGAATGCCAGTGGTGGGTGGGCACATACTGGGGGTGATGAGACAAACCTGACAACCCAGCCTGTCCCTGTCCATGTGCCACACTGGCACAGCCCTGGTGTGGCTGCACAGGGAGTCTCTGAGCCCTCCCACAGACAGGCACCACTTGAGAGGTGTCCAAACACACACCTGAGGCTGGGGAAAGGCAGAGTGATGGCAGCCTGGGTGTGCCCCAGGACAGGAGGGAAGTTCTTCCCCGTGTTATCAGGGTTTCTCTCACCCCACAGGACCCTGCTCCTCCCAAGCCTGCAGGAGCAGCACAGGCAGTGACACATGGCTCCTCTCCAGGCTCTTCTTGCTGTAACTGCTGCACTGCACCCCCTGTCCCTGCACACCCCAGGGCCTCCCTGGGGCTCCAAACACCTGCCAGGCTGAGCTGCACCACTGACTGTATTTAGGACCTGGAACAAGACAGTGCACTGGCAAATGTTTCTGAAAGGCCAAATGTTGAATGGAAGTCCCTTCTGCTCTGAGAGAAGAGCTGAGTCCATGTGAAAGCTTTAAGGTGAACTGTATATTCCAGAGGGAGCTATTCCTACATTCCCTAAGACTAACGTACCACAGGATTTAATGAATAATAATTCAAAAAGCTAGAAAACAGGAGAAAATTATTTATTTATACAGAGAAGATCCCACCCCTTATGAATGATGAACTATGACTTTATACAGCAGGTCATAAGTGCTGAGTTACATGTTACACAAGCCCAGGAAATGAAGACAGTCCTTTCCTAAGTAACAGTCTTGCTCAAACCAGTGAAACTCCAGCAAACCCCAGGACCTGTGTGTGGGTTTGCAATGTGCATTTGCATTTCCAAGACTAAAATCCTCAAACCAACTGGAGAACATCCCAGCAGGAGAAGAGCAGGACCTGGCTGTGTGCAGTGGGGAGGAAAAGCTGCTTCCTGTGTGCAGGGTGATGTCACTTGCTGAGAGATTTCATTGAAGTTGAGGATTTTTTCTATTTGGCTGAATCAATTAAATCTGTAAATTTAGCTTTGTTGTTACAAACAGATGAAAGGTTATATTAATATGCAATTATGAGGAGAAGAATTATTTCTATCTAATTCATATGGAATTGATATGAAAAGAGTGGAAGTCTGGGCAACTTGTAGGAGTTTTTACCTGTAAATTTTCACCTTTACAAACCAAACACAGTAAGTTTGCACTGCTGGGGAACCCCACACATCTTGGCTCTTTTTAAGCTTTAAAACTGCCTCAGCTGTATTATTTATCTACCTTTGAGCTTATAACAAATGAAAACAACCCCATCAGCTCAGCCCTGCACGATCTCACACACACATCTCTATCACAGCTTTGAGTTCTGATGGGCCTGCTCTGGTGCTTTTTGCTACCTCCAAGCCAGCACCTTTTCATGACCTTTCACTCATCCTCAGCCTGTAGTTTCTCATGCAATTAAAGTGAGCTGTGCTTATTTTTAGCACACACAAATATTCTGGGAACTACAGAACTGTTTGTCACCCCTGTTGGTAGGCCCTGATTGTTTTCATTTGTTACTTGGTGGAAATTACCATGGAATTCAGTTATCTTCTTGTTGTTGGCAATGTTTACATTTCTTAGATAAGTTCTCCTTTCCTGTGGGTTATTCCCACTGCTCCTTCCTGACAGGCACACCCCTAACCTGGCTTTGCACAGCTTTAAGTGAACATCTCTTTTAATTATCTTTTGGCTACCAAAGGAGTATTTCTGATAATTATTTTTGCACTTCTATGTACTATTTAATGCAGCTGAAATGATGCTGTCAGTTTTATATCCACATTTCAGTCCAAGGTGGGATAACTTCACTTACCTCACTCTCAAATCCTCTGCACTATTTTGTGTAAACCAGCACACTTGATAGAAACAATAAAGCAGATAAATATTAACATCAACTTTTTTTTCCCCATTAGATGTCTATTTTTCTACACAGAATTTGTGTGTGAAAGGAAGGTGGCTATAATATTTTCCATTAAATTATTGTGCTGCTAAATCTTTCTTGGCACAGGTTGTGGTAAGGTGCAAGCAACAACTCAACTGCTTGCTTGACAGCTTCTTCCAGGAATAATGTATAGGGGGAAAAAAGACCTACTCATTATTTCAATATTGAGATGTTGTGGGGGGAAAGGTTTTAATCCCTTTTTGCTTTGGCAGGCTGCAAACAGGACACCAGATGGGATATATTTAATAAATAAACACTGCAAAGTCTCTGGTTCACCTATAGCCAAGTCCTAACTCAGCCTTCTCTTACTGAAATCCCTTGGAGCCCAGTCAAGCACAGCTCTGGATCCAAGCTGAGTGTTGCTGTGTCCAGACTGGATTAGGAACCTGCCCTGGGAGCAGAGTGTGAGGGCAGAGCAGCTTTGCTTTTGCCCTGCTCCTCCAGGCCTTGGCTCTCCTCAGCCAGCTTAGAACTGTCCCTTTTCTCTGCTCACAGCACCTCTGGAAAACTCAAAGGGCTGTTCTGCCATCTGGGTGTCTCTGGGCCGAGACTGTGCTCCTGACATGCTGTTCTTCCCTAAGAATGTCCTCGTTTCCCAGAGTTAACTGGACAGACATGAGGGATGCCCTCCCAACAAGGGAGAAACTTTGGTGTCCTGCTCCTGTTCCTCCATGTCAAACATGTGATACAACATGGCCTGATTCAGAATCTCAAATGGAGCTGTCAAACCCTCTGCACAGCTCAGTGTGATGTCCAGCAAAGAGAGGATTCAGCTGTGGGACCTGATACTGCTCTGGATCCACCGAGCAGGACACAGCTCGCCCAGGGGAACAGAATTCAGCATTCAGCTGCTTAACTTAACGGGCTCATCTGTCTAATCATGTTAGTATTTTTAGTTATATTTGCAATAAACACTACCTAGATATTTTCAGTTACTGATTCCCTATTAGTAAACCTCCAGTTTTGGAATCCCCTGGAATCCTCAGGAGAAGGGGCAGAAGGATTTGAGAGCTGGGGAGCAGCACAGGGTGCAGCCTGACTGTGGCAGATGAGAACAGTCCCCAGTGCCCCAGGGCACAGCCCAGGCCTCACACTGTCACCTCGGGGCACTGCTCAGGGGCAGAACCAGCACCACAAAATCTGCCCCTTCAGCTGACTAACTCATTTTAGAGGGACACAGAAACTCCACCAACACCATGTACATGGAAACATCTGTATTGCTGCCATGATTTAGTGCCTCTCACACTCCAGGCTGTACAGGCTGTCCCTCCCCTGTGCCCCGTGTGTGGGCCCACGGCCACCTGCACCAAGCACTGCTCCATCATGCACCACGGGGCCTTTCAAGTGCCACACACCCCATCAAATATTGGTGTCATTTTAAAATTTTTATCACTGTAGTCAGCCTAACAGACACAAAAATGGGCTCAGTGGTGCAACCACTGGTGTGACAAAAGGAAATGACAGCTTGAAGATGGACATTAGAGTACCCTGGGCAGCTGGCACCCAACAGGTTATTCCACAGGTTGTTTTAAAAATAAGAGAAGCAGAGCACAAAGAGGTCTGTGAGTTTATTTCATGTCAAAGAATATGCTTTAGAGGATACTTTAATGAGACATTTTCTCACTGTACCTCAGCCTGGTGTACTGGACATTGGTTAAGGTGTGGCCTCATGGTGCCTTCATATGCAGGTTTTATCCTCAGACACAGGTGTTGGCAGAGGAAGTTCTTTTTGCCTGACTCTAAATGTGGGTATCTGTGCCACAGTCATGAGCTAACTCATCACTCCTGTATTATTATACACATTAAGCAAGTAATTATTTGAAATATCATTGGCTAATTCTAATAAATCAAACTGAACTAAGGATCTGGAATCAGTCAGTATGATTGCTTCTCTTCAACCAGACTAATTTCACCCTAAAGGACTGTGTGTACCTAATTTAGCAAGGACATACTCTTAAAATAATAAAAAATGAAAGATATATAAGCCTATGAAGTAGTTCAGTCATGAAACCTGAATACAAACATGAATATTTTATTAAAGAGGCAGGCAGATCCTTCCTGCTATGTGTTTTGGAATACTGCATTTCACCTGTGTGGTGTGAATCACAGACTTCTGAGCTGGAAGGGACCCACAAGGTTCATCGAGTCCAGCTAAAGTGAATGGCCAGGGTTGAACCCATGTGGTATTATCACAACCCAGTTTTAACACACACCTTCCACGTTTCAGAGGTCTCTCAGGATCACCACTGGTGCTCCCTGAACTGTCACTTGTGAGGACAAGCTTTAACCAGCCTCTGCTCTGCCAGCCCAGCAGCTGATCTCACTGGGTGCCACCCAGCCCCTGCCCGACAGCAGCTGGCTGGGACTGTTCTAAAGCAATACCTGCCCCGAGCTGGCAGCACTCTCAGGGCACTGGAACTCCATGTGCTGCAGAGGGCAGGGCTCGGCATCCAGGGGCAGAGCTGGGGCAGCTGGGGGGTTCCTGCCCTGCTGGGGCCTCCTGGAGGGAAAAGGCATGGCTGGGGCAGGGGGAGGGCCGGGAAACAGCCCCCACTTGTTCTGCCACTGCTGCTGCCAGACTGCTCCAAACTCAGCCACGCTGCACAAGCAGCTTCTCTTTCAATACTTACAACCCAGAGAGATTATTTTAGGTCTCCTTGGTTTTGAATAATCCCACATACAAAATAAAGTGAGGTTTGTTTTAACAATGGAAATATGTGGCTGAGGAATGACAATTGCCCAGCAACTGAAACTGCTCTACCCACAGGCTCAACCACTCAGAGGAAAACAATGCAAGAACATGGGTTCCAAAATCTGATTTGTTGGTTTATTTGGTCTTAAAATGATTTGGGTCTTCATCCAACACTTCTAAGAACTGTCTGCATTAGGGAAGATATATTGCTGAGACAACAGATTGCCTTCAGCTATCACTGGCCTTGAGCTCCTCTGAGCACTGTTACTCATAAATTGTTCTTGAGGCTTAGGATTTTGGGGGCAGAGACTGGAACTGACATCAAATTGTACTTTCCTTGAGCATATGAAATGAAAAGACTTTGTCCTTCTACCTCGTTCTGTCTCCTTTGTTTTCTCCAGGAAGTGACTGAGCCAGGAGATGTCCTGCCTCCCTTTTGTTCTCAGCTGCAGGACTATCCTTTGCCTGAGTATCAGAGGAACCTGAAAAACAAGAATTGCCAGCTTTATTAAGATACAACAAGCCAAATTAATTCCTGAGGCAAGCACACGAAGTAAACACTGTTAGAAGACTCTCTTACTATCTGCTGGGGAGAATTTTCTTCATTATAATGAAACACATCTAAAAATCCTGTATTGTAGGAACACTGCAGCAGTATTTGCAGCAGTACTTAGAGAGAGTGATTAATTGAGGTGTCACCAGCACTGACACTTCTCAAGTAAAGCATTTTCACTCACAGTTGCACTGTTTCCATCTCACCTAAGGGAGAGCCCAGGGGATGATTTGAAATGCCTTTCAATAAAGTTTTGATTTGTTCAGGGCAATTTACCATCTGTATCAGTCACAAAAACTTTTGATGACAGTAAGTCTATAGTTGCTACCGGGGTTAAGTTTAGAGTTTCCTGGTCCCATGAATAATTCCGAAAGTATAACCAGAAAAACACATGAAAAGGTAGAAAAGTTGTATTGGCTTGTTGGTCTGCAATTCCTGAGTCCTGTTACAAAGATTTATATGGAGGTCGGGTTCTAATACATTCTAGAAAGGGAAGATTTGATGAAAAAACTGTGGATATCTGATTTTATCTCAGCCTGAGGGGCATTGCTCTGTTGTTTGGTTGTTTTTAATGCAGTGCAGACACACTCATGATTGAGAAGCTCTGAGCACTTTCTCAGCCACACACATTTTCTTCCCTGTATCACCTGAAAAGAGCAGCCGCGAAAAGGAAACGTGCAATTACTTGTGAAAAGGATTGCAACGTGTCTGAGGCAACCAAAGGCTGTGACAATTATGCTGAACCATGACATGAAGCATGACAAAGGTAATTAATGGGGAAAATAGTGTTACAAGTTCACGGCGATGGTGATGCGTTTACCGTGGTGTAGAACCAATACCAGGAGAGTTGGCAAAAGTTTTGGTCAGACATTAAGGAGCATATGCAGAGATGGGCCTGAGAGGCTCGTCCCTGCCCACACCTCAGTGCTGCTCACGGGGTTTGTTCTGTGCAAAAGCAGCTCATGAGGACACGTCAGGCAAGCAAACAGAGCACAAAACATCAGTAAATGCCCAACGAGCTGCCCTTAACACGGAGAAAGACATGCGTGGTTACTCACAGGCTAATAAAAGAAACTTAACTATAGTGCTGTGATACTGGATTTATAGCTTGAGGAAAGGTCAGTGCAAAGCATCTCCAGGCTCAGCCTCACATTGCACTCCCGAGCCCCGGGCGGGCCCTTCCGGTAACTGCTGCTCGGGAAGGGAAAGGCAGTTAAATACAAACGGCCTGATTTGAACAAAAGGCTGCCGACCGACTCTGGGTGCTGCCGGTGTGTGGGACCGCCGGCCCAGCCGGGCGGAGGGCTCGGGACAGGAACGGGTCACCAACTCACTGCCAAGTTCCCCGGCACAGGTAGAGGGTTTATGCAAACACACAGTACAGTGAGCAGTGACGCTGCTCCCGAGCGCTGCTGTGTCCGGCACGGGGACCGAGCCTAGTTTGTGCAGCAGCTCCCACCGCGCTCCGCTCCCTGGGCCGCGCCGGGGGCGCCCGGCAGGGACCGCGGCCTCCATTTGCTGAGCGCGGGGCCCGCGCGGCCAAGATGGCGGCGGCGCCTCACGGACCTGCCCGGCCCCCTCAGCCCTCCCGCTTCCCTCAGCCCCTGCCCTGCCCGGTGCCCTCAGCCCCGGCCCTGCCCTGCCCGCTCCGGCCCTGCTCAGCTCACTCCCCTCTGTCCCTGCTCGTTCCCCTCTGCCCCGGCTCGGCCCGGCCCCGCAGGGCCCTCCGAGCCCCGAGGGCTCCAGCGAGCGCAGCACCCACGCCTGGCGCTGTGCGGGCCGGGCGGCGCTGGGAGCCGGCCAGAGCCTCGAGGAGCCCCGGCGGGCGGAGGCTGCTGGGGCCGGGGCGGCGCCGAGTCCCGTGCGGGCCCTGCGGGCTGCTCAGCCCGGCGCGGGGAGCGGGGCCGAGCGGCAGGCGAGGGGAACCAGGCGGGGGGAGCCGGGCAGAGGCTCCGGCAGCTGCCGCTCAGACGTGCGCGGGGCCGCGCTGTCCCCGGGGCCGTGCCCGCGGCGGGTAGTGAGGCCCAGGCCGTGCCGTGCCCGCGGCTAGCAGTGAGTGAGTCAGGCCCGGGCCGTGCCGTGCCCGCGGTGAGTGAGTCAGGCCTGGGCTGGGCCGGGCCGTGCCCGCGGTGAGTGAGTCAGGCCCGGGCCGGGCCAGGCCGTGCCGTGCCCGCGGTGGGTGAGTCAGGCCCGGGCCAGGCCAGGCCAGGCCGTGCCCGCGGTGAGTGAGTCAGGCCCGAGCCGGGTCCGCCGCCATGGCCGCCCCCGGCCCGCGCGCGGGAGCCGCGCCCCGCCCACCCCGCGGCTGCCATTGGCCGGCCGGGGTAGCGCTGTGCGCCCATTGGCTGGCCGCTCTCCTTCGAGCCGTGCGCAGAGCGGCGGGGCGGGGCGCGCCGAGGGGCCGTGTGCACACCGCGTGTGGCGCAGGCAGCGGGGCCGGCGGGGCTGAGCAGCGAGCGGGGCTGAGTCGAGCGGGGGCCGCGGCCAAGGGGGGACCGGATCGCAGGTACCACCGGGGGCCGCGGGGCAGCGCACGGGGAGAGCCTGGGGAGCCGCGGGGGGCTGGCAGGGCAGCGAGGGTGCCGCGCGGAGCGGGGATGGCGCTGGCGCACTCCGGCCTAGCGCGCGGGAAATTGCGGGCGGGCGGGCGCCATTCCCCGGCCAGACTGGGCCGCGTGGGGAACGGGCCGGGGCGCAGGGGAGGCCGCTGTGGCCGCGGGCCTGGCGAGGGCGGTGGTGGGTGAGTCAGGTCGGTGTTCCGGGAGCGCCCAGGGAGCCTGCGCCGCCCGGGGGAGGAAGGCCGGGCCGCGGGGCGGGGGGGGTCGGCTCGGGCTTGGGCTCGGGCTCGGCGGGCGGGGGAAGGGCCAGGGCCGCACGTGGCCGCCCGGGAGCGGAGAGGGGGAGCGCGGTCCGGCCCGGCCTTGGGACAGCGAGTTCGGAGCGGAAAAGGTCCTGTGAGCCCGGGGGCAGTGGGGAACATGCTGGAATTAAATTGTTTGTTCTTCTTTTCCTTTTTTTCGTCCCGGTGTGAGTCCCCGCTAAACTCCCGTCGGCGGGGCCAAGCGGGGCCCGCGCACCACGTGGCTCCCCACGTGTGAGGCCCTGCCCGAGACAGAGGGGCGAGGTGGTGTCGCAACTGTTTGCTCCGACCACAGGCACCGGTGGTGGCTGCTCCAAATCCAAGTGTGACCTATAAATGGATAGGAAAAACAGCCTGTGCCATCTGCACATCGCGGGCTCTGGGGCGCTCTTTTATTTAAGTTCCTGTCGGGCGTAGTTCTCAAGTAACCTCTGTTACTCATTTAGGATCCAGCATTGTCACGTTTAATAGTGGGGTTTATTTTCCTTTAAGCACTTAATGTGATCTTGTTCCCAGCGCTAGGGTTGCCTGGTCTGTATTTTTCTTCCTCAGTGCAGATTTGCCTAGAGAGGCAATCCCGCATCTGTCCTCGGATGGAAGAGGTTAAATGAGTTCACTGAGGCTGTGCACCAGCCCTGCGAGTTACAGGTTTAACCTGCCATTTAATCTGACGTCAGGACTGAATTTTGTGTTAAAAGTCTCATAAGTTGCTCGTGTTCTTTTCTTAAAGTTTAAAACTTCATATAGATCCTGTCTTCCCCCTTTTTATGGCTAAAATGTGCATATTTGCTAGATACGGTGTTTCACACTCCATGTTAGCTAGTATGGAGAGACAGAAAGTGCTACAGAGTCACTATTTGATGAACTTTCTGGTTTCTGTTAACAGAGCTATCCAAGAATTACTCGTCTAATCGGAGTCAGGATGTCCTTTTGTCCCGGCTTCTGGCCCCTCAGTCCTTAGTTAATGTTCAGCATTCCTGGGTCAGTTCGGCTGTGAAATGCATTGATGGGTCCCAAATGGAGTGTAGGGTTTGGCTCTCCATTTTTGCAGGTTTTTTTGACGTTTCAAACTAGTTTCCTTTGGAAGTGGGGTAATGTTGTCTGGTGGTCAGAATGCTTAATTTGGCATCTCATTGTGGTGCAGACAGAAGTGGGAGACAGGAGCATCACCGACTCTGCTGTGGCAGGTTTGTAGGATGTGGAAATTCAGCTTCTGAATAATGAGCTTTAGTTGACAGTTGCCTTCAAAAATTCTTACAACATGTTGCTTGGGAAATAAAAACTCCTCACTGATGATACTTCCTTTCCAATGAGTAATACTTGCACTTCTCTTTTGAAACTGCAGCTGGCACTGAGGTTAGCCGGCCTTCCTGCCTTTCCAGTGCTGTATGTTACAGCAAAGCCGAGCTGTGCTCCGTGTCCCGGGGGCTTTGCCGTGCTGGGCTCTCTGAGCTGGCTTATCCTGCTCAGCTGTGGGGCTGTAGGTTGGTCACCACCAGCTTGGAGAGGAACTGCCGATTTCTCAACCTCTGATCGAGCTGACGTGCTAAAGGTGTGCCGGGTCTGGCAGGGCCTTTATCTGCTCTGTCCTTTGATTGGAGGGGTGAAGTCCTGCCGATACTGACTCCAAGTGGTGTTTGTAGGTCCAGCTCAGTGGTAAACAGTGAGGAGTTGCCCTGTTCTATTGGGCTGTTGAGTGCTAAGGCACTGCTGGTATCAGAAATAATCCCAGGGCTGGAGTTCAGTTTCCTTTTTACCAGAAGGAGCCCAAGTCAGTTTTATTTTTGTTTATTAAAACAATTTTTTCCTCGGAGGGCGTGTGGGCTAAAAGCCATAAAATAAGGATCATTGCAGTGGAGCTTCGTGGCAGTTCTTTCCATCGTCAGCCCCAGGCAGGCTGCTAAAACAGACTCTGTTGCTGCATCCTGTGTGTGAGAGTCGCAGAGCGGCAGCACCTTTCCTGTTCTAAGAGGTTTGGGTATGTAAAGCGACAGAAAGACAGTCTTCCCTTCAGAGCTTGATACAGGGAACTTCTTTTACTGAAGTTTTCTTGCATCACAGAGGAATCACAAGAAAACTTTTTAACGTTTGGTGCTTGAATTGCCCCCAAAAGCTTCAGGTCCGATCTAGGAAAGCCCTGTGGGGGCACAGGGATCTTTGAGCTGTAGGGCCATCAGACAGAACAAGGTCTAAAATTCATTCTTAATAATGTTTAAGCTTCAAACTGCAGTTATAGGAGTTTAGGTAAATTACTACCATCTCTCTTTCCTGGAAAGGTAAGAAAATCCTACTGGACTTGTGTTTCTTGACAAGTTTTCAGATCTTAAGTTTTTCAAATCTTAATTTGTGAGGCAGGGCCCTGCTCTGACCTGCAGAGTTTGACCTGTCTCAGAAACGCGAAGTGAGGCCACAGCTGTAATTTGTTTTCCATTCCTCCTTTTCCTGCCCTGGTGAGGTAAAACCGTAGTTCTGGTATGTCGGGGGAGGGGCCGATGACACATGGACAGACAGGACAGGCTGCTTTGTGTAACACTTCTGAGCTGCAGAAAACAGGGAGAGCTGTGGCTGAAAACTTTCTAAGCAGCCCTGAGAGCTTTTCTTGCAGAGGGCTTGCCTAAGGTGGCCTTGATAGATAAAAGGAACTGCTGGAAACTTGCCTGTGATGACAAAATGGAGGAATATTGACTAATAGAGGAGCATTTGAACTTGGGGGTGGTTTTTACTGTACTCGTTTTTTTCTCTTGGAAGTGAAACTGTGATGGTGTCCAAAGCACTTGGAGGCTGTCCATTTAAGGACTTGCCTTCTGAACCAGCCTTTTCTGGAGATTGCTCCTTAAAGGTGGCTGTGGCTTCCTCTGAAAGCTGAATCCTCACACTTGAGGCTGCTGGGGAATTCTGTCCTGTGCGAGACTTTTAGAAGGTGAGGCAAAAAAACCCCGTGTCAGCTGCAGCCCCCTCTGGCTGCTGAGCGAGTGTTCCTTTCAGATCCTTTGCAGAAGGAATGCAGAAGTTAAAACATGGAAATGGCAGGGGAGAGAAACTCCAGGCAGACTGTTTGGTGCTTGGGTATGATGAAGGCACCTGAAGATGGAGCAGTGTGCTTTGTAATCATCCTTGCATGGCTGCTGTAACCTTCCATATCTCAGAGTTTAGGGAGAAAAAGGGCCTCTGGAGATACAGGTTTGTAAATTAACCTCCAGTAGGAAGAATTGGAGAGACTGTTCCTTGACTTCAGATTTCTTACTCAGTTTGTATAGTCTTTGTCATTTTGCTGTATACCAGTGGAAAGGAAACTTTAGGTTTTCCTTTTAAAGGGGCAGTTAAAAAGCCAAAACTGGGAAGCAGATGTAAAACTTCTCCTTTGAGATTCCTTCAGGACAGGGAGTGGGAGCCTTTGTCCCTTCTGTGGGTCCTGCCCCGGATTGGCAGCTGGACAGACTGTGGAGGCTGCCATTAATGTTGGTGTGAAAGCTCCTCCCCTGTGCATCTAAAGCAGGTCTGGCTCACCTGTTGGACAGACTATGTGTTGGCCTGGCTGGTTCTGTAGTGCTGCCAGCAGGACCCAGTCCTGTCAGGCTGTGGTTCCTGGGAGTGCACTCTGGTGGTTGCTCCTGTCTGTCAGTGCTGCAGCTGCTGCCACGCCACTGTGCTCTTTCTAACAGGCCTTGTCTTGCCATTCGATAATGTTTTAATGTGAAGACTTTGCTGATAGAAGAATTGCTAGTTGAGTGAAGAATGTCTGTAATTCAGAGACTCCACCCTGGCCCTCTTGAAAATCAGCAGCAGCACCAGCCACTGTGCCTGCCCAGCCCCTGCAGTTGGCCTGGCCATGTTTGCTGTGCTGCAGTGTCACCATGGTTGCTGTGAGCACAGCCATAAACAAGGCACACAGTGCCAGCTGCTGCCACCACAGCGGGCACTGCTGTCTGCCCTATCCTCGGGAGGTGATTGCACATCCTGGACACTGAGATGGAGCAGAGAGGGCTGAGTTATGTGTAGAAGCAAGGGTATCTCGTAAGGTCTTGGACCTTTAGACCTGTTGGAGATCTTGCAGCCTTTCATTGCATAACTTCATTTTAAGGGCAAATACCATTCTCTGCTCCAGCTGGAAGTTACATGTGGGATTACAGAGGTAATACACTAAAGTTTGTATCTCTTGTATTCTAAATTCTCAGCCGTCTGCTGTGTTTGTGGAAGAATCACTTGTGTGCTGAAGACCATCAGAGAGAGGATCTGATTTGAAGGAGGAGTGAATAAAACAAAAGCCAGAGTAAATTTGTTAAACATTGGGGTACTTTAGAAATAACTGAGTAAGAATTCATGTGTAGATATATGCTCTCTGTTTAGTAGCTAAATGTCAGGATGCTAATTCTGGTTCCTTCTTGAGGTCATGTGTTGTTGTACTGCTCCTGTAGTGACTTTTTTCAAGGCTCAGCTCTTGACTTGCTGTAATCTGGGATCTGCTGGCTGGTCTGGGAGGAGGGGCAGCATCCTGTGATGGGAACAAACTGCAGGGTTACAGGGGATTATCGTGGGGGATCGGGTAAACTGCCAAACATACCAGATAATGGTTGTATTTCTGTTGGGTTAAGAGTAGTGAACTGGGAGGTGGCATGGAAGGGATTTAAACTTCAGGAGACTTATCAAAACAGTGTTTGACATGTATTTTTAGGGTAGTTCCTTTAAACTTGTCTTCAAGCACGCTTTAAAAACCCTCCAATTTAAACGTGTAACTTCCTTGTCCTTTTCCCTCTGGCTGCAGAAGTGCTGTATGACCGTGGTGCTGTTCAGGGGAGTTGTGGCAGGTGTTTACCCTGCCCCTGCCTGGGGGGGCTGCAGAAGTGCTGTTTGACCGTGGCGCTGTTCAAGGGAGCTGTGGCAGGTGTTTACCCTGCCCCTGCCTGAGGGGCTGTGCAGGTTGGCTCTGCTCCCCAGGTACTCCCCTCCCCTCCCTGTTGGGGCTGTGCTGTCACACAGGCCTGCATGTCTGATACTTCCAGAGCATTGCAAGGGTGTTTACCAGGTTAGCTCTCTGGACAGCTGGCAAGTGTCTGCTATTCTTTGGGGGGCCTCATGTCTTAAAACATTTTCTTTTGTGTAAACCTGGGAGTGGAATGTGCATCCTAAGCTGTGGGTTAATTACAAATTGTAGTTCCTGTTTTTCAGAGCTCAGCTGCCGTTCAGGTTGTAAGAAGTTGGGCTGGTGTTCTTCAGTGCTTTAGGTTTAATGGTGCCTGTTCTTACACTTGGCTTCTACAGGGAAGCTTGATTAGTTAATAAAGGTAGTAGCTGCTAGGGAGACTGCAAGAGGAAGTGTAACAACTACCAGGAGAAAATAACTTGTGGAGGGAGATAAATAGCTGGCTTTTAACTCAGGGATGGGGAAGAAAGTGCTTTACTGAAAGAGAACAATTTAAGGTTGGTAATATAGTAGTTAAAGGGGTTTACTTTTTCCCTCTCCTGAGTATTTTGTAAGTTCTTGAAGTGAAGGTTGGCTACAAAAACTAATGAGAGGAAAAATTACGTAGCACACTGTTCCTTTGTCTGTTTAAAGGCTGCCTCACTTGAAGGAAAACAAGGCAAACTTTTACCCTCTGCAGTGCTTTTAATGGTCATGGTCAGATACTGTACAAAAGTATTGAGTTAGCCCGAAGTCCTGTTTGGTTTGCGTTGCCTTTGCTGGGAGGGCAGGAAACTCCTTTTAATGTAACCTTATGCTGGGGGAGGAGAATGTTCTGATACGTGTATCTTGCCCAGACAGGTGATCTGCAGCCATGAGCAGCAACGAGTGCTTCAAGTGTGGCCGCACCGGGCACTGGGCCCGCGAGTGCCCGTCTGGGATCGGCCGTGGCCGCGGCATGAGGAGCCGTGGCAGAGGTGGGTGCTGTGCGTGGTGCGTGCAGTTGGCTCTGAGACTGAAGGGAAGGTGCTGGGACACAAACTGGTCGTGAGAGCCAGGGCAATTTACCTCTGCGTAAGAGTTTTGCCAGAGGCTCTGAGAGTGAAGCTGACTTGTCAGTTCAGCTGCAGTGTTCATGGCTGAGTCTTAAGAATATTCTGAATGTAATACTTTTGTCCTTTTTTCCTTCCTTGTACCCATTTCAAACAGGCTTCCAGTTCATGTCTTCTTCTCTGCCGGATATCTGTTACCGCTGTGGTGAGTCTGGCCACCTTGCCAAGGACTGTGACCTTCAGGAGGATGGTAAGTATCACTAAATATTGGATCTCCTCAGTCCCACGGGCAGAACTGTGTGGCTGAAGAGAAGGCTGCAAGGGTGTCCTGGGAGGAGCTGTGGGTGTCCCCCGTTCAAGGCGTGCTGCCCCTCCCGCTACCAAGGTTTTATAGTCTTGTTTGGTATGTTTTTCTTATTGTGGAAGCCTGCTATAACTGCGGTAGAAGTGGCCACATTGCGAAGGACTGCAAGGAGCCCAAGAGGGAGAGAGAGCAGTGCTGCTACAACTGTGGCAAGCCCGGCCACCTGGCCCGTGACTGCGACCATGCAGACGAGCAGAAGTGCTATTCTTGTGGAGAGTTCGGGCACATCCAAAAAGACTGCACCAAAGTGAAATGCTATAGGTAAGAGGATGTGCCTTGAGTGGGAAATGCATTTTGGTGTGTCTGACTGGGGGTAGGAAATGCAGCCTAAGCTGTGACCAAGTAGCCAGTTTCTCAGAACAGTTATCTGTTGTTCAGAGCTAAGACTTTAACACGTGTTAGCAAAGCGGGGTTGAGAGTCCATGATGCACATCTCTAGATGGCCACACAATGGAAGTGTTGAGTCTCTTGAGCTGTACAGGAGGAAGGGCCATGTCCTTTTGCAAAAGGTGATGGGATATTTGCCCATAGCACAGACTCGTTGGGTTGGGTACCCTGTGTGTTACCCCGAGCTGGCAAACCCCCCCTGCACAGATCAGCTGACTGGCACAGCCAGCCCCAGCAGAAGCACACCGAGATGTCTTGGTTACAGAGCCATGGATAGAAGTGGGTGTTGTGAAATCGGTTTGAAATGCCATCCTCAGAGTGCTGCCTGGGTTTGAATGCAGGCGTACACCACAAACAGCGTGTTGCTCAGCACAGTGTTTTTCACCCCCACCAACATTCCCTTCTGTGGAGGAAGGAGAGAGAACATGGTGTGTTACTCTCAAACAGGGCTGAACTGCTGGCAGGAGCATTGGGAGCAGGCAAAACCCAGCACACAGTTAAAGAAACAAGGGGGGGTGGGGAATCCAAACCACCCAAAGCCGCCTGTATTTGATGTGCAGTGATTTTGGCATATCCAGTGATTAATGCGAGTTGATCATTTGGGAACCGCTCCTGGCTGTGGTGGAGACTGAAATCCCTCACATCAGAGAATTCTGGAACACAGGAACAGAAGTGTTGAGTGCAGAGCTAGTGTTGCATGAACCTGAAGTAGATGATGTGCCTGACAGGGTGGGATTGCCTCTGGCAGTGGCTGTTGTGGCTGGATCTGATGAACTGTTCTCTTGCAGGTGTGGTGAAACTGGCCACGTAGCCATCAACTGCAGCAAGACCAGCGAAGTCAACTGCTACCGCTGCGGCGAGTCAGGGCACCTTGCACGGGAATGCACAATTGAAGCTACAGCCTAATTATTTTCCTTTGTCGCCCCTCCTTTTTCTGATTGATGGTTGTATTATTTTTCTCTGAATCCTCTTCACTGGCCAAAGGTTGGCAGATAGAGGCTACTCCCAGGCCAGTGAGCTTTACTTGCCGTGTAAAAGGAGGAAAGGGGTGGAAAAATCAACTTTCTGCATTTAACTACAAAAATGTTTATGTTTAGTTTGGTAGAGGTGTTATGTATAATGCTTTGTTAAAGAACCCCCTTTCCGTGCCACTGGTGAATAGGGATTGATGAGTGGGAAGAGTTGAGTCAGACCAGCAAAAACCCTCTCTGGGTTACATGGAAGTGAGCCTATGCAGGAGGAAAGAAATTCTGGAAGTGTCTAAACTTCCTCATAACTTTTCTTTTATTACAATGGCCTTGGATTGTCTGACCTCAGTAGCTGTTAACACCAAGTGATATTCTGCATCAGGCCCTACCTAGAGCATATAGCTGAGTGGGAGTAAACAAACAAGATGCACATGCCTGTTAATGGCCATGAGAGAGAGAGAGAGAGAAATCTGAAAACAATCTAAAAGTTACAGTAATTCAGTCAGTGAATGTCATGTTGGAGATACAGAACGTAATGGGAAGCTTTTGAATAAATATCTCAAAGTCAATCTGAAACCCAGACATCAGTGCTCATAGCATATACAATTTGGAGCTATTCAGGAGTTGCAAATGAGAATGCATTTTCACAGAAGTCAAGATGTTATTTTTGTATACTATATCACTTAGACAACTGAGTTTCATTTGCTTGTAATCGGTTTTTAAAGTTAAGATGGTAAGAGCAATTGAAGTCCTAGAACATAGAAAATGTAATTTTAAACTATCAATAAAGCTGGAGGAGGAAGGGGAGTTTGGCTAAAGTTCCTTTTGTTTATTTTTGGTTTTCCTGTACACAGTGCAAAATAACATTAAAAAGGGGTATGTGGAGGTTCAGTTTGGACTTTTCTTTCGTACTGTCTTAATGTTCAGTTCCCATCCATGTGGAAATGCGTTGTGTGCAGCCCTGTCTGCAGATGCCTTGGGAATGAGCTCTGGGAGATAGATAGGGGCTGGTTTCAGCTGTGCTGGTGCTGGACAGATCGTTAAAGAAGGGGCAGAAGCTCCTGCAGGCCCAGCGGGTTCCAGGCCTGGAGCAGTTCAGTTCTGGTGGCAGCACCTGAGCCTTCACTGGTCTTGCTGCACCAAGAACTGGCACTGAAGGCATCTGCTCTCCATGTCCATGTTAACTGAGGGGTAGTGAGCAGCACACAGGTGAAGGGGGAGTTGCCACACTCCACATCCCCTCAGTAAGTGGATGAAGCCTGAATGTGTGGGATTGTTGGCTGTCAGTGCTTCATCAAGAGGCAAGGCTGCAGGAGGAGGGGGTAACACCTGCTGTGAAGATCTGGCTGTGAAGTGCCTCTGAGCCACTGTGTCCTCAAGCCAGCAGATCCTCTGGAATCTGCAGTTTGGATCAGTGGGGAAAAAAGGGACTGATGTTTGACTAGAGAGAAGTCATCCTGAGATTAGCTCAGTTGGTTAAACCTTGGTTGTAACAATGCCAAGGTCACAGGTTCAATCCCCTGTGTGGGTCACTGACTTACGAGTTGGACTCGATGATCCTTGTGGGTCCCTTCCAGCTCAGAATAGTCTGTGATACTGTGAAGTGCCACACTGACTGTGCAGCTCTGCTGGAGCAGAACTGACCTGCCATTGTCACTTGTCTTACATCTGTGGTACAATTACCCACTTAGTGTCAGGTTAACGTTCTGGTTCATTTTGGAAGTCGGGCTCTTGAGGGTGTTGCAGCCATACAATGGTGTTCCTGTTCCTGAAGGTTCTGATCTTCCAGGAACAGCTTGAGCTTGGAGCTTTCAGCACACCAGCACTGACTGAGGCTTTGCAGAAGGGCAGTAAAACTCAATTCCTGAACGAGAAGATCCCAGTGAATCTAGCTGGGAATGTTGGAACGTGTAACAGGCATATTACCTGATAATCTTCACGTGTTTCCAGGAAATCTGATGCCTAAATGTGTGTCAGAAAACTGATGGTCACGCTGCTGTGTCACATCAGGTGACTTGGTCAGGTTTGTGGGTGTTTTGCAAAGGGTTCCTCTGGCAATTTAGAGTTCCTTAATGTTTAAATGACAGATTTATGAACTTAGTTTCAGCCTGGGTTTGATCTTCAAAACCTGTGAAGCACATTGGGCCGTAATTCAGAGGGAAGAGTGTTGCTGAGAAGGTGAGGTCTGGGGTGGCTGGAGCCCAGAGCAGCTGGCACAGGACCCTGAGCAGCTCGGGGAGGAATTGGAGCTCCTGCAGAGCAGAAAACAGGCTTGGCAGAACTGTCTACTTGAAGCACTTGAAGAGGGAGTGTTGTACTGCTTGGCCGAGGAGAAATCCCAGTGCTTGCTCCTGCCTGGTCAGTGTGACACGCAGGTGTAGGAGGACTTTGCTTGTGTTCTGGTACCTGCTGGTGGAGCATCGACGTGTCCTCAAGTCCCAAACAAGGCTGCAAAACCTCCTGTCAAACCTACACTTCAAACGTGGGGTTTCTTGGGTAGTGTAGATGGCCCAGCATGTGGATGTTCAGCCTGCTGGGTTAATATAAATTAACTGAATCTTTACAATTAACTTACTTAAACAGTAATAAAGCTTGAAGCTTTATTTAATGCGATGACAAAGACCTGAAAGTCTGGGATGACTTGTAGCTAAAATGTGTGTTTTCCTGTCAGATTTTTTCTTTTTAACAAAGGAAACAGGAATTGAAAGCTGAGAAATGCAAATCAAGATGTAAAGTTCAAAAAGCAGGAAATTATTCCAATGGAGGTATTTCTTCCTGCTCATCTCTGTGTGAGAATGTTCATGCTGCTGTTCCAGGGTAAGTTCCTGAGTGAATAAATGATGGATGAGCAAATGGCCATTCCATAAATGGGGACTGGAAAAATCAAACCTAATTCTTCATTTGTTCCATGTTGATCTTTTTCACTAACACTGAGGCCTCTCATTTGTTATGGCAGATTCCAGGGTAGTGTTTTTTTCTGAGTCTGGTGGATTGTGAAGGCAAAGAGACAAATCTGTAACAGATTGTTTTCTAGAAACAGAACTCTGAAGGGTTGCCTTTTCTGGGTAGGGGAATTTTACTCAAATTACAGGGAGCCACTAAATAACTTGTCACTGAAAACGAATCATTGCAGTTTGTTTGGGACAGTTGATGAGGTCTGGTGTAATTTGTGAACTGTAGTTTGTAAACTGTAGTTGTGAGGACACCCCGGAGCCGGCAGTGAGCGCTCGGAAAGGCCCGTGGGCAGCGGTGCGAGAGGGGATGGAGCTGCCCCTCTGCTGTGGGGATACCGGGCACAGCTGGGGCTGCACCGAGGGCAGGGCCGGCAGTGGTGGGGCCGGGGGCACCCCGGGGGAAGGTGTGTGGGGACAGGGACGGGGCTGCGGGGACAGGGACACACCACCCACGGCTGCGGGGATCCGGCCAGCGGGGACGGCTCCCGGGGACGGCTCGGGAGAATTCCTGGCTGTGAGGGTGGGCGGCCCCGGCACGGGCTGCGGAGCAGGCGCGGGGCCCGGCCCGGCCCGGCATATCCTGGGGCAGCGGGAGGGGCAGAGCCCGCAGGGCTGGCGGTGCCGGTGCCGGAGTCCGTGTCCGTGTCCGTGTCCGTGTCTCTCCCTCGGCGCTCCCGCAGTTTCCCAGCGCGGACTCTGCGCATGCGCGGAGCGTGGCGCGCGCCCTGCGCCGCCCGCTCGAAGCGGGTTCAGTTCCGGGTCAGGGCGGTGCTTCCTCCTCACGGCGGGATCGGCACTGAGGAACTGCGGGACACACGGACAGTGCAGGACTGACGGACAGACGGACAGAGCGGGACCATGGTGAGTGCAGGGCTGAGGAACAGAGCAGGACAGACCGACAGACCGGGGCTGAGGGACAGATGGACAGAACGGGGCTGAGGGACACAGCGGGGCTGAAGGACAGAGCGGGGCCATGGTGAGTGCGGGACGACGGACAGTGCGGGACAGACGGACAGAGCGAGCAGGGGGTCCCTCCGGCGCCGGGCGCTGCCTGATGGGGCTCTCTTGTGTTTTGCAGGCGCGGAACGCGGAGAAGGCCATGTGAGTGCGGCGGCTCGGCTCGGTTCGGTTCGGTGCCCGTGTTCCCCTCCGAGGCTGCAGCTCGGCTCGGCTCGGCTCGGCTCGGCTCGGTTCGGTGCCCGTGTTCCCCTCCGAGGCTGCAGCTGTGCGTGCTTCCCAGCACCTGCTCCCTGCCGTGGCTCTGCCCGTCCCTGGCCGTGGCTCTGCCCGTCCCAGCCGGCTCTGCCCATCCCGGCCGTGACTCTGCCTGTCCCAGCCGGCTCTGCCCATCCCGGCCGTGGCTCTGCCCGTCCCAGCCGGCTCTGCCTGTCCCTGCCGTGGCTCTGCCTGTCCCAGCCGGCTCTGCCCATCCCGGCCGTGGCTCTGCCCGTCCCAGCCGGCTCTGCCTGTCCCAGCCGGCTCTGCCCGTCCCAGTCGGCTCTGCCCGTCCCAGCCGGCTCTGCCTGTCCCTGCCGTGGCTCTGCCTGTCCCTGCCGTGGCTCTGCCTGTCCCAGCCGGCTCTGCCCATCCCGGCCGTGACTCTGCCTGTCCCAGCCGGCTCTGCCCATCCCTGCCGTGGCTCTGCCCATCCCGGCCGTGGCTCTGCCCGTCCCAGCCGGCTCTGCCCGTCCCAGTCGGCTCTGCCCATCCCATCCGGCTCTGCCCATCCCGGCCGTGGCTCTGCCCGTCCCAGCCGGCTCTGCCTGTCCCTGCCGTGACTCTGCCTGTCCCAGCCGGCTCTGCCCATCCCGGCCGTGACTCTGCCTGTCCCACCCGGCTCTGCCCATCCCGGCCGTGGCTCTGCCCGTCCCAGCCGGCTCTGCCCGTCCCAGTCGGCTCTGCCTGTCCCAGCTGGCTCTGCCCATCCCGGCCGTGACTCTGCCCGTCCCAGCCGGCTCTGCCTGTCCCTGCCGTGGCTCTGCCCGTCCCAGCCGGCTCTGCCCATCCCGGCCGTGGCTCTGCCCGTCCCAGCCGGCTCTGCCTGTCCCTGCTGTGGCTCTGCCTGTCCCAGCCGGCTCTGCCCATCCCGGCCGTGGCTCTGCCCGTCCCAGCCGGCTCTGCCCGTCCCAGTCGGCTCTGCCCGTCCCAGTCGGCTCTGCCTGTCCCTGCCGTGGCTCTGCCTGTCCCTGCCGTGGCTCTGCCTGTCCCAGCCGGCTCTGCCCATCCCGGCCGTGACTCTGCCTGTCCCAGCCGGCTCTGCCCATCCCTGCCGTGGCTCTGCCCATCCCTGCCGTGGCTCTGCCCATCCCGGCCGTGGCTCTGCCCATCCCAGCCGGCTCTGCCCGTCCCAGTCGGCTCTGCCTGTCCCAGCCGGCTCTGCCCATCCCGGCCATGGCTCTGCCCGTCCCAGCCGGCTCTGCCTGTCCCTGCTGTGACTCTGCCTGTCCCAGCCGGCTCTGCCCATCCCGGCCGTGACTCTGCCTGTCCCAGCCGGCTCTGCCCATCCTTGCCGTGGCTCTGCCCATCCTTGCCGTGGCTCTGCCCATCCCTGCCGTGGCTCTGCCCATCCTGGCCGTGGCTCTGCCCATCCTGGCCGTGGCTCTGCCCGTCCCAGCCGGCTCTGCCTGTCCCTGCCGTGGCTCTACCTGTCCCAGCCGGCTCTGCCCATCCCGGCCGTGGCTCTGCCCGTCCCAGCCGGCTCTGCCTGTCCCTGCCGTGGCTCTGCCTGTCCCAGCCGGCTCTGCCCATCCCGGCCGTGGCTCTCAGGGCCGCACTGGCCCATTCATTGCTCTCTGCTCGGCCTGTTCATTGCACCTGGAGCTCAGGGCTGGGTTTGGGTGCCCGTGTGCCGTTCCAGAGGCACGGGCAGTGCCTCCAGCACAGGGCAGGGCACGCACGGACCCGGTGCTGTGCCAGCTGGGGCTGTGCAGCACAGACACTGCAGCGAGGGATGGGCTCTGAAATGTGTTCCCTTGGGGGTCAGGGAGTTCTTGCTGTGGGAACAGAGGGGCCAGGCCAGGTGGGAAAGTGTCAGCATTGCTATAAGGTAGTTCTTGCCTGGGCTGACCCACGGGGTTTTGACAAATTTATTTTTTGATTGGCTTTCTTGAGCACTTATGAAGTGTCCCATCTCTGCTGCTTTTCCTAAAATACTTTCTGAGCTTGTAACAGTAACTGAGGCAGAGGGTGAAGAGCCCACAGCTCTCTGATACCTGGAGAGTTTCTATAGGACATCAGTCCTTACCATTTGGAACTCCCAGTAGAAACCACTTTACTCTTTTTTAGATTTCACCTCATGAGATGCTGGTACAGTGATGCCACCCAGTGCCTCTGGGATTCTGGATTGCACTGAAATGAAAAATTTCCAGACTTTTCTTTCTGGAAACAGCTCTTAGCAGCAGATAGAGCCTGGGTGGTTGGCTTAGGTGCAGGGTGTAGGTGTGCTGTTAAAGGTTTTGAATGCGGTCAGTTCTGTGCTTTTTAACAAAACTATTAAATGTCTAATAAATAAAACTATTGGAAAATGTAGCATGTGTAGGCTCTGCTCAGTTGTGAGAGGTTGGGAATATTTTGGTTATATTTATAGACTTGATTATTAATGCTTCTTTCCTTAAAGGAGCTTTTTTCCTCAGGAGATTTTTACTTGTTTTTTGATGTATCCCCTGCTAAGATCTTAATGTTTCTGCCTCTAACTTGCTGATGTTCTTTTGCTGCCAATATCTAATATCATGACATATATTAAACAGAAAGAATAATTAGCTGTTTACCAGGATTTATATCTATATAAGAAGTGAACCACTGATGACTTGAGAGGTCACCAGCTGAAAGAGCTAGAGGTGGTCAATGACGTGTTCAAGCCTTTGTTTTCTGTGGACTGTAATTAAGTCCATAATAAACATCCAGAGCAAAACTTGTTCCCATTAGAAGATGGATAATGTGGATTTGTAAAGGTAAATCTGCTCCCTCTGTTTCCTCCAGGACGGCCTTGGCGAGATTTCGGCAAGCGCAGCTCGAGGAAGGGAAGGTCAAGGTAGGATGGGAACCCCAGAATGGTTGTTGGCTCTGGTTGGGGAGCAGAGCAGGCCTCGTGCTGAGCTGTGATCTGTGAGATGTGAGTGTGCTGTGCTGTGTGCTGAGCTGTGTCCTGTGGGGCCTGACTCAGGCAGGGTTTCAGCTGTCTGTGTTCACAGTCACACAAACGGTCACCGGAATTTTCTTAAGGGAGTAACTTAAAATTGACATGGGTATCTTTGTTTCAGAGGTCTGCTGGCTTGGCTGCCAAGAAGAAAGTGCAAACTGAACATCACTTAGATTTTTTTATGTAATATAGGTAGAATATGTCATAGTTTGGGGGAAAAAAACCAAACTACTGTAATGCTGTAAACAGAGGCAGCATGCTGGGCAAAAAATGAGCATTATTACTGAGACTGAAGTCTCCTCCTGCAGCTGCTTAGGCAAATTGATGCAGAAACACTAATGGTAGTCACAAGGTTTGTTTGGATTTCTTCCCAGAAGCAGAGAAATCCTTCTCATAATCTCATTTATTGGGGATGTTCTGACAAAGAAGGCTTTGAGGGTCACTGCACTGCAGACCCCCGTGAGACACAACTGTTGGCATGTTCACCCAGCACATGAACAGCTGGGGGCCTGTTCATGATGGTCTTCACTGCCATGTGGGGTTTTTCTTGATTGCTGCAAGACTGCCAAAAAATGGACTTTGTAATTTAAGAACCCCCCACCACTGTAACAAAAGCAATAGCACCACACAGAATCCTAGGGGCTGATTCCCAGCTATCCCTGGATTTCCCTGGGCATTTGTCACTGAATCAAAAGTCAAAGTGCAAGAATATTTATGTGGGGATCAGAGTGTTCTCAGTAACCTTTTTGGACAGAAAAGTAGCAAATAACAGTTTGGAGAAACTGCAGTGAAAAAGATTCTGTGAGCAACAGAGGAAGATGGAATAGAGTTTCTGGTATATTATGGAGAGGAAGGCTTTTTAAGAGGTGAAAAGAAGTGCTCTGGGGAAAGGGACAAAGTAACTGCACACACAGTCAAGATGAATTATTGGAATGCGAACCAAAACCATCCTGGAAAACAATTAGATTATTTAGGTAGTAGCAATTGAGAAAGATAGGCTTAAAGTTAAACTCTGCTTGGAAGACTGGATTTTATTTAGGGGGTAGTGTGCTGAAAATGGTGAAACTTACTGAAAATAGTGTCTAAAATGGAATGTTCTTTGTATTGGAGAGGGCTGTGGGGTGCTTTGAAAAAACAGGTGACAGATGTTATTTTTGATAAAGTGGATTTAAGTGAGTTTTTATATCTGTGATAGTTTGATTTGACAGTTCTGTAAATCATCGCTGGTTTCCACTCAGTAAGAATCAGTGGGAGCAGAAGGCACAGGAGCCTGTTAGCACAATTTGGGCTAAGTTTGTGTGAGATGCTGTGGATATGTTAGTTCTTCATTAAACTTGGTGGTGTGTTTTTGTGTCCAACAGGAACGGAGACCTTTCCTTGCCTCGGAGTGCAATGAACTGCCCAAAGCTGAGAAGTGGAGGCGACAGGTGATGGCAGCCTATACATTTTTCTGGTTCTATAGGAGGTACAGCTTTGGCACTTCTGTTTAGACAGCCTGCTTGCAAGTGTTCTCATACCCACTCAGTAGGCTGACAGTCACAGAATAATTCACACTGGAAGATCATACAGTTCCCTGTCCAAAGCAGGTCCTACAATGTCAATTTGCCCCAGGGCCATGTCCTGCTGAGTTTGCAATTTCTTCAGGGATTTTGGTTCCACAGCTTTTTGAGACCACTGTTCCACTGTTTGATTACCTTCTTAATTAGTTCTCCCCCTTGAATTTAATCAGAATTTCTCCAATTTCAACTTGTGTTTTGTTGCTACTTGTCCTATTGTCATGCACTTCTTAAACAGTCTGTTTCTGTGTTCTGTGTACCCTCTGCTGAGGGCAGGTTTTCTTCAGCAATTAATTTCTGTGTTCTTATTTGACCAGATCATTGGAGAGATCTCCAAGAAAGTGGCACAGATTCAAAATGGTAAGCTTTTTATTTTTCTGGATCTCCAGTCCTAAGCACTTTGAGTAGAAATCACACTGCATGTGAACTGTATTGTTTCCATTGCATAAATCCTGATTTCCTCTGGTGCTTCTGGTGAGCTGCCTCATTTATTGGCTTTTTTCTCTCTACCAGCTGGATTGGGCGAATTCCGAATCCGGGACCTGAACGATGAAATCAACAAACTCCTGAGGGAGAAAGGACACTGGGAATACAGAATAAAGGAGCTGGGAGGGCCGGATTATGCTGTGAGTGTACAGGATGTTGTATTCATAGTTGTTCTGCTTACAAGTGAAGTGGCTACTGAGAAAAATCTGTGCAACATTTAGTTAACCGTGTGTGCCTTGGCCAGTGTTTGTTAGAGAGGGTTTTCATTCAGCTCTAAAAATGTTTGGTTGTGTTAGGAGGAAACTTTAAACTATAAAGTCTGTTTGTTTTTCAGCGGATTGGACCGAAAATGTTAGACCATGAAGGGAAAGAAGTTCCAGGGAACAGAGGCTACAAATATTTTGGAGCTGCAAAAGATTTACCGGGAGTTAGAGAGCTTTTTGAAAAGGAACGTAAGTAAAGAGTGACTCTTCCCAGACATGGATCTAAACAGGAGTGTATCTTGTGTAAAATGTTATTGTGGTTTGTAGGGGGTGCTGGTAACATTTCTAGGCTGTGTCTTAGGTCAGAGAAATGAAACTCTGAGCACAAGTAATTAACTAAATGGAATACCTTTGGCTGTTTGCAATTAAAGGAATCTAAAAAAGAGTAAACTGGTTTCTACTGGGAGATCCAAATGGTAAGAACTGATGTCCTATGGAAGCTTTCCAGCATAACAGGCTAACTTCTTTGAGAAGTTCTAAATAGTACTTGGAGCTCTGAGGTTAAAAAAATAAGAAGAAAAAGGGGAAGCTGGGTTGGACACAGTTTGAGCAGCAGGAATCAGCTTTCATGATAGGAAAAACTAGATGTAAGGGATAAAACATTATGTATTGATTTGTCAGAGGATGAGTGGGAATTGCTTGGGCCTGAAAGTGAGGCCAATACTGAACCAGCTCCTTGTTACTTGCCATCTACAAAGAGGAATAATGGGAAGCACTCCATGGTCTGGGGGAAGTGTTGGGTCCTGTACTGGAACTGGTTTGTGTGCACCAGAGTGCAACACCAGTGCTTCCAAAGCTGGCAGCAGCTGGATCACCCCTGGGTTATGGGCTGGAGCAGCAGCCCTGGTGCTGTGAGTGTGCTGGGAATCCAGAGCAGTGGTGGGATGGAACTGGGCAGTGACTGTGTGTCCCTCCAGCGCTGCCACCGCCACGGAAAACTCGGGCCGAGCTCATGAAGGACATCGATGCCGAGTACTATGGCTACAGGGACGAGGACGATGGCATCTTGGAGCCTCTGGAGCAGGAGCATGAGAAGAAGGGTAGGGGAGACTCTTCAGTCCAGGAAGGGTGATGGTGAACTCTGAAATGAAATGTGGGTGTTGTCTTGTCCTTGGCTGTCTGTCACAGAGGTGTCCACAGGCTGATGTAATTTGTCACACAGGTGTCCAAATCACTGTGTAAGGCATTTCAGGTTGGAGAGGTGTGCTTTAGAGTTGACTTTCCCCTCTTTACTACTGGTAATGATTTAATATTGTCAGAAAGTCATTCTCTATTTAAGATTGTCAGCAAATCATTCACTATTGAAGCAAAATTTCTTTTTCCCCCCACCCCCTTTTCGTGTTTAAGAATATAAAAGAGTAGGTTGCAGCAATGAGATCTGTGGATCTCAAGCCATTGTCTCCCTCCCTTGTGAAAACTGCCCTTGCTATCTGTTGCCTGTCTCACCTCATTTTTGATTTATCCATAAATAGAGCTCTTTAGTTTTCTGGAAGATTAGAGAGGCCTTCTGGAAACCCTGAAGTCTGGGTGGCCTGTGTTAATTTATCCATGTCATCTATCTCTGAACTTCCACACATTTGAATATTTCTTCCTTTGAAACGTATTTTTCTCAATAGGATAGTATTTATCCATGTGCCTGCTGACATAGTTTTCTAGGATTGTTTCTACTGACCTCCCTGCTAAAGACATCAGGATTATGAGTCTTAGTGCCTCAAACTCCTCAAAGTTCAGCACTGTGTGCGATTTTCTGGTATTTGTGTAGCTTGAGCAAGAGGCCACCCCACCTTTAAGAGCTCAGCTGTTTCCTAAACAGTTCTTAGTGCTGCTGGTGAGCACTGCCTGATCCTTACAGGTATCCCTTCTCCATGTGTGAGACACTTGCAGTGTTGTGTGTTCAAGATCATGCCTGGTCTTTTGGGTTACAGGGCAGGGAGGAATCATAAAATCATAGAACCAGTTGGGTTGGAAGAGACCTCTGAGGTCATCAAGTCCAACCCTTAATCCAGCCCCATTGTGATCACCAGATCATGGCACTCAGTGCCATGTCCAGTCTCATCTTAAAAACCTCCAGGGATGGAGAATCCACCCCCTCGCTTGGCAGCCCATTCCAATGCCTGACCACTCTCTCTGTAAAGAATTTCTTCCTGATATCCAACCTAAACCTCCCCTGGCAGAGCTTAAACCTGTGCCCTCTTGTCCTACTGTTGGAAGAGGGGGCTGAAGGAAATGTTCCACTGAGCAGTGTCCTGAGTGTGGCCTGGAGCCCTAATCCAGGGGAATGCAGGCAGGGATGGTGTGGGAATGGAGGCTGTGGGTGCAGGGCTTCCAACACCTCCATCAGGGCTGAGCCTGCACACCCTGCTGGCTGCAGGCAGGGCAGCCACTGGGCTGGGGGCATGGGGTAATTAAAGGAAGTTGTCACCATAGGTGATTGTGCCACTGGACTAACGAGGCTGCAGGTGCTGACAGTGAATGTACAGTTAGTGCACAACAGCTGGGATTCTCTCAGGGCCAATGCTTGTCTGGGCTCTTGTGGTTTTTACCTTGTGAAGTTTTTGTGAAACAAAGTATTGAAAATACCTCTTTGTTTGAGGTGGCTTTTCAGTTCTGGAACCACACACAAACACAATCCCTGGCTAGATCTTGCTCTCTGATGGAGAGCATTTTAATGTATGATCTGTGAGAGCCTGGGGAATGTCTGCTGACTTCTGAGCATTCCCACTGCCTCGCTGCATTAATCTGGCACTTCTCTGGGGTTTGATGCACTGACCATGTCACTGATTAAGCTTATTAACACTTGGGTTTGGCTCTCCCCAGCACTCTGCTGTAACAGGGGTGCAGCAGCCACACAGCAGCAAGGTACAGAACTGGGATAGTGCTACAAAAGAAGAGACACAGACTCCAAGATAAAAAGGTGTGGGTGTCACTCTAAGGAGCATAATCATGTTTAATTAATGACATTGTGATCAGCATCCCTATAGCTGCTGACAGGATTCAGAGCTGTAAGAGCCACTTAGCCTGGTCATGTCACCCTGTTAGTTGAGAAAGTAGGTTGGTATTTATCCACGACATTTAGAGTCCAAAGTGTACCCAGATGAAGGCATTAGCAAGTGCCACACTTTGTCAATGCCAGTGTGCGTTTTGCTCAGACTGCACTGATGTTTTCAGTAGGTGGTGCATCGAGGTGCCACAGTAAATGTGTGTTATTGATGTAGAGGGTTTAGGCAAGAAGTGTAAGTCCTCTTGAAAAGCTTTGGAAATAAGACCATGCTGCTTTACTGGCTCTCAGATACACTTGCCATTTTCCTTTGCTAACCAGTTATAGCAGAAGCAGTGGAAAAATGGAAAATGGAGAGGGAAGCACGACTTGCAAGAGGCGAGGAAGAGGAGGAAGAAAATATCTATGCTGTCAATGATGATGAGGTAGGTGGTGGCTATGGGGATGTGACATTTCCTGTGTCTTCTGTGCTGCCTTCTTGGAGATGGTGTTACTGTGGCAAGAACCTGTGTGCTGCTGCCCTGCCCTTCTCCACCTGGCTAACTACACCTCTGGCCCTGGTTAGTAAGAACCAGTAGTAGTGAGTACACTTGGCCCAAGTTCAGAGGGCACTGAAGGCTGGCAGCTGGGGAAGACCTTTTCACCTGAGTGAGAACCAACTGCTGGGACCCTGCTGTGATTTAACTGACACTGCCTGGAATTCTCTGTTTGTAAGGTGGTGTGTTGGTAGCACTGTTGGTAACACTGGTCAGTCGGGTTGTGAGTACAACCTGCATCAGCAACAGCACAAGTAGCTCTGGAAACCGCATAATGTCACACTGCCACTGCTCAGCAAAACCAGAGGCTGCAAGACCTTGTTGACACTGGAATCACACAAAGCTTTGCTGCTGCCAGTGCTGGGACATGGCTCTTGTTTCTTTGCTCTCCCTGCTCCCAGCAAGATCTGTAAAAGGGATACTGGAAACTACTTCTCATTTCTCAGTTTGTACCTAAGTGGGTCTGACACAAGAATAAAAAGGAGATGGTTCATAGTGGCAATCTGGTGGCTCCTTCAGTCCCCAGTTTTATTTGTATTATTTCCTGATTCACACCCAGCTCTCAGGTCTGAGACCGAACCTGTACAGGGAAGTGGTACCTACACTTTAAAGCACTTGCTTTCATGGTTAGTTGGCTCCTCTTCTGTTTATAGCTTTGCTGTGGCAGCCAGGGATATGGGAGAGGAGGAAACAGAGCTTTACATCCTGCCCATGCCACAGCAGAGCAAAGGCCATATGAAAAATGGAAGCAGTAATTCTGAAAATGTCAGGGAGAAGGATCTGAATGGGATTCTTGTTGTATTCCTGTGGTGTTCAGTCCTCTTCACCTACTTCTGTGTTTGTAGGTTGATCATGCTCTGCCTGATTCCATCTAGCAAAGCAAGTAAAGAAGAGGGGGGTTTTATGTCCTCTATAGAAAATAAACTTGATGTGGCTTAATTTTTTCACTTTTTAGTCTGATGAGGAAGGTGGCAAGGAAAGAGAAGGTGAAGAAGGCCAGCAGAAATTTATTGCACATGTTCCAGTGCCAACTCAACAGGAGGTAAGACATAAGAAAATTCAGGTGCAGAGATGCACACTGGCTTTTGCAAGGCAGGTCTTCACATCATCAGTAAAAGTGCCCTAAATTTGTTATTTCTGTGACTTGACTCTGCAGCTGTTTAATTCTCTTGCAACTGCTGTGGAACTGCTTGTTTTGTGGTACCATTGCTATAACCCTTTTCACGTGAGAATTGTCAAAGCCTTCATAAATATTCCATAAATTGGAAAGTGTTGTGGTGCCATGATCGATACCCAGGATTGCCTGCTGTGTCTGTGCTGTGCCTTTCTGCTGATGGTCTGACTGGGGTTTTTAATTTAATGGATGATTTCTGAATTGCAGGATTTGTTCTCCTAACTTTTCTGAAGTTATTTTGTGGCATGACCTTGAATTGACTGTTACATTTTGGAGCTGCTCTAGGGTATATATTAACAGTGACAGGTTGTTTGAAGTACAGCCCAGGCAAAAAGGTTCTGGATTTCTGTGGCTGTTTCTCTTTCTTAGGGGCAAATCACTCTACACCCAATGCCTACAGGATTATGCCTTCTAGATTCCGAATTACTTAAAACTCAGGTTCAGAACGCTTCTTTTGAGAGATCCTGTGTGCAATTTGGACAAATATAAAATCATTTCTGAGACTGAAACAAGTCTTGCAGGTTATTAGTAGATCTTTCAAGTGTGTGGCCTTAAAGAATGATGTATCACTGGCACTTCCAGGCAAGGTGCAGGGCAGAGGTTCATGTGTGGCTGATGTGAAGGGCACACTCACCAGATGTTATTCCAGAGGTGTGGACTCGTGTGCCATAGATCCATGTGTTCTGTGTTCCCTAAGGCTGGATCTGAGAGAATTGTTTGGAACACAGTTCAAGTTACTGAACTGAGATCAAAATGCAATGGCACCAACACCCTGATTGACAGGGCTGGGAGCATAGATCAGAAAGGAAGGCATCTCTTTTACTGCTTCTTTTGGCTTCCAGGAGCCTCACCTGAGCATTAAAAAGATACTCCTGACTCATCTTAGTTCCATGACTTTTACACTAGTGCACAGCTCCAGTTTCCACAGGCTGTTCGCTGTGTTTTCCTTCCCCCTGGCTGTAGCTGAGCATCCTGGGTGTCAGCACCTCAACTGAGCTGAGTGCCATTCTGTGTTTATATTTGCAGATTGAGGAAGCTCTTGTCCGGAGGAAGAAGATGGAGCTGCTTCAGAAATACGCCAGTGAAACCCTCATGGCACAGAGTGAGGAAGCAAAGACACTTATGGGACTGTAACTTCTGGTCTGTGTGTGAGCCATCCACAGGCAACAGGCTCCTGTGTTCTGGTGGCAGTGGCTTTTAGCTCTGGAAGTCCCTTTGGAGGTTAAGAGTGAATTGATAGAATTACAGTGTGTTCTGGAGAAGGAAAACAATCATTTTTTATTAATCCAGTAGGATGACCGACACTCCAGTGGTGAGAAAGATCAAACCTTGTCTCTACATCTACAACTGTCTTCAGTCCTTTCAGTTTGTAAAAGGGTCTGTGCAGTGGTGCCTCTTACAGGTAGAACCACACGCCCACTGAGCTCTTAAATCCCAGAGGAAAGGTGATGGTGTTCCTGCCATTCTGGCTGCTTCATCCTCACTGTAAGTGTACATCCTTCTCATGCTGGGTTTTGTTGGGCTGAGTCCAGAATTAACTTAGTCTGTTACACCTGCTTAGTTTACCAGAACAGCCTGGAACCTGTTCAGAGGTACCTCAGTGGCAGATCTTATCAGTGACTTTGCAGTAGATTCAGTTCTTTCTATAACACACAGTTTATAAAATCTTTTACCCTTTTTGTGGTTTGTGCCTGAATAAATTGCTTAAATGCTGGATATTTCAGCAGCTATTGTAAAAAATTTTGCAATACCTTGTTCAAATATTTTTAGTAAAATTTCTTTACAAACCTGATGTCTTGTTTCATTCTAGCTCAAGGAATTGTGGTGATTCCCTAATTGTAGGCAAAGAATGGGATCATAAACAGACATCCATGTAGGGATTTGAAGCTCTCCATCCCCTACTGCTCTTGGCTGGTGTATCCTGGGATCTGAATGAATGAATGACATTTTAAATTGGACATCTGCAGCCATGGAGTGTTTCTGCCTAAGGAATGGAGTATTTAACAGCCAAGTAACCATGTCTGGGACTGTTTGGCATATTTCTAAATGCTCTTAGTGATGCCTTAAGATTTTTATAAACTTGTAGATTGTACATTAGTATTAATCTATCACTCTCTGTAGTGAATAGTCCACTCCAGAGCAGTCAAATTGCTAAATCACCGAGACAAGCTTTGTCTCACTTCATGTAAGAGATCACAAAAAAGTCTAGAAAAAATGGAAAGTGTAGCCGCCAATTAAAAACTTAGAATAAATCAAAAGCTCAATTATTAGTAGAAGCAAACAACTAACATCACAAACATTCTCCTCTCTTCCTGTTAGCAGTGCAGCTCTCTCTGCTTTGTAATAAAGCAGAGAATGAGTGCTTATAACTCACAGTAATTTGTGTGCTCTGGGTTGCAGGCATCTCCAAAGTGGTTTTTGGTGCTGCCTTTGGAGTGTTTTCTGTTCTTGAGTTTCAGGAAGTGATGTGCTTTTTACATGTGCTCTGTATTGCTGTAAAAGACAGTGCTGCTTCCCAGAGTTCCTTCCCCAAAACCCTGGCCATCAAGAATGGAAAAACAGGCTCCTTTCCTCCTTTCCTTTTACTGGATCAGGTGAGTTGTCCTTTGCCTGTGGAAAGTCACAGTCTGTGCAGGGTAAAGGCTTTGAGGGCTGGTGCTGAGCCCCTGACTGAGTCCCTGGAGCTGTATGAACTGGCATTGGTCACAAACCCTGGTGTGACAGGGGCAAAGGGACAGGACACCCACAGAAAAACTGGAGCAGCCCAGTGGGCTTGCCAAAATAGAGCTGGAACTCTGTTGGGAACAGCCCCTTGCCAACTGTGGTTGTGCTACACAGCATTCATTCATTCATTCATTCATTTATTGATTGATTTATTGATTGATTGATTTGTACAACAGCAGATTTTCTTCCAGGGGAACAATACTTGAAAGAGAAAGGAACGAATCTTGCTGTACATTTGCTAAACTATAAGCTGAAGATAAAAAATGTAGATTTAAGGGAGAAAAAACCCAACTAGTTTGTATGGATAATACCAGTGGTAGATCCCTTCTGTCACCATATGAATCTGTAAGATGGAAGACAGAAAACAGAAGGGTAAAGGCAGATCAGGGACAGAGTGATGATGAAAAGAGGCATAAAAAAGGAATAGATTTAAAGAATGAGAGAAGACCAATACGATTGTAATTGTATTCCTGTTCAAAGGATCAGCTTCCAGCCCTGAGCATGACGAACACCATGATGTTAAGAGGAAAGCTTTTAGGACAGGGCTGATCTCTGCCAACCAACACAGAATAAAGGCACAAAAATGCAGTGTGGAACCGTGCAAGGCAAACTGACCCTGCTGTACTAAATGGTCTCTCTGTAACGCACTGCCAAGGGGTTTTAAGCTGAATGCTCGCTTTGGCTGCATCTGAGCCAACCAATTGCAGAGGAATTCTTTGCCACAGCTGCCTGTAGCAGAATGCCAGTGCCCTGCCCGCCGCGTGGGATTGATGGGGGATCCAGGGCAGGGAAGCTGCTGTGGCCACAGCCAGGAAACAGCCTGTTTGTCCTGCAGAATAGAGCGGTGTGTTGGCTCTGCATCAGCTGTACTTGGAGGAATGTGTGCTGTCAGTTTGTAGCCACATCGTCTCTGCAATGCCTCAGCCCTAAACACACCCAGGCTGGAACCAAATACTTCACACATGCTTGTACCTTCAGAGCTCTGCGCTGTGCGAGATCCCGGCTGGAGCCCTGAGGGGATAGATAACCTCCCTGATGGGGTTCTGGCTGCTGCATCGATCTTGGCTTGCTTTTGTCTTTTAGAGATGCATTTGTTTCATTTAGTGCCAGCCTCCTGAGTGGTGCAGGCTGAAGGCCACCCTCCTTATTCTGTACCCGGAGTCAGAGTGGTGGTGAGGAGTATTTCTTGGCAGCTCTAGGAAGTAAGTGGATTTACCTAATCTGCATTAGCAGATGAGCAAGATAAACAGAGATGGCTTTGGGGAGTACCCATTAACTAATGACACCCTGGGCTTGTTGTCCAGCTGCTGGGGAATGCCTTTGAGGTGCAGAGCTGAGGTAACTGTGGTATAACGTCTATAGGCTTTTTCCCAAAAAACACCAATTCCTGAAGAATTATAGAATCATTCAGGTTGGAAAGGACCATCGTGGTTCATCTGGCCCCACCTCCCTGCTCAAGCTGCATCATCCCGGAGCACATGGCACAGGACTGTGTCCAGATGGTTCTGGACCATCTCCAGGGAGGGAGACTCCCTGCCCTCCTAGGACAATCTGGGCAGTGCTCGGTCACTGCACAGGAAACAAACTCTTCCTCGTGTTCACGGGATCTTCCTGGGCAGCAGTTTCTGTCGGTTGCTTCTTGTCCTGGTGGTTTAGAACCACCGAGCAGAGCCTGGTCCATCTTCTCAGCACAACTCCCCCCTTTAGATATCGATACCCCCTTTAGATGTGGGTAAGGTCCTCTCTCAATTGTCTCTTGAGACTGAAGAGGCCGAGCTCCCGCAGCCTTGCCTTGGAAAAGAGCTGCTCTGGCCCCTTCGGCACCTTTGTTGGCTGGACAGGCAGGACCAGAGAATGTTTATTCTGGCTTGTTATTGAATTGAAAAAATAGTTATTTCCTTGGTAGGAGCGCTGTGCCGCCTCCGCGGTGCCCCCGCCGGTCCCGGGGCTCGCAGGGCGCGGTGCGGCTCGCCCTGCTGGGGCTGCACCGTGACGTGTATCTGACGTCACGCTGCCGTGACGTCACACCGGCCCGGCGGGTCCCGCACACCGCCCGCCATGCGCCGGGCGCTGCCACCGCTCCGTGCCCTGCGCGGGCTCGCACGGGCGCTCTGCGGGGGCGACAGCGCGGTGAGCGGGGTGGGGGACAGCGAGGGGAGGGAGACAGCGCGGGGGGGACAGCGAGGGGAGCGGGGACAGCGCGGTGAACGGCACGGGGAGACAGCGGGGGCAGCGAGGGGACAGCGGGGGGAGAGGGGCGGGGACAGCGAGGGAAGCGGGGACAGCAAGGACAGCGAGGGGAGCGGCACGGAGGGACAGCGGGGAGAGTGTGGGGAGCGGGGACAGCGAGGGGAGTGGGGACAGCGGAGGGACAGAGCAGGGAGAGCGAAAGGAGCGGGGGGACAACGGGAGGAGCGGGGGGACCGGGCGGGACCCGCTGCTTCAGCGAAACGGACCGAAAGCGAAAGCGGTGCGGGAGCGCGGGCGGGATGGGGACGGGGCCGAGGCTCGGCCGGGGATCGGGATGGGGATGGGGATCGGGCCGGGGATGCCCGCGGCGATCTCGCTCTCCCGGGACGCCTCGAGGGCTCTCCCGGGCAGTGCCGGCAGAACTCCCGTCCCAGCGCCGCGTCCCCCCGCGGTGTTACGGGGGAACAGGGGACAGTCGCTTCCACCAGCGCGGGCTCCATCCGAGCTCTCCTGTCGCCAACAGCGTGTTTCTTTAGGGTCAAAAGGGAAAAAAAAGCTTTGGACTTCATTACTTCCCTGCTGGATATAGGCTCAGTTCCTTCCTTAGTGCTTTTTTCTGCATGATTAGCAAAATAATTTTTTTTTGCTAGTGTTGTTCACTGTAAAGTTCTGGCTTGTAACGTACCATGCATCCGTTATACAGTGTGGAGACAAGGACTGCAGGGGGTTTGTTCTAAAGGAGAGGCTGACCATTCTGTAGAAGAGAAAGGAGAGGGCTTCAGGGGGAGTTCTTGCATGTAAAACTGAACAGCACACCCAGACTAATTTAAATGAATTATAATGTGATATATTTACGGCATTGACTTCATTACATCAGGGTCTGCAGGGGAGTGTGCTCAACCTCGGGGTTTGCAGCTGTTGGAGTGCCCTGGGTTTGGAAGGGGCAGCAGCGCCATGGTGGCTGTGCCAGCGGTGACAGTGGCACTGTCCCAGGGCTGTGCCCAGCTGCAGGGAAAATGTAGCAGGTGAATAATTGATGGGAAACAAAGTGCTGCTTAAATAGGCAAAAGGTCCTTCTTTCTCCCTGCAGAGGAAAGGCAGAGGGCTGGGTGTCTGTGGGTGTGTGCCCTGAGCTCCAACAGCAAAGGCTGTGCCGCTGCTGGGGCTGGAGTGTCCCTGGGCCTGCCCTCATCATGTTCTCTCCCTCAGCACTTAATTGCTCTTTCCCTCTTCATCAAACAGTGACAGAGGGGGGATTGTAAAGCCCAAAAGTCTTGGATCCCATTTTGGACTTAGAAGAGAAATGAACTTTAGATTATAGGTAATTTTTGTTCTGTCCAACCTGATTCATTAACAGTTTAATTGCTCAACAGTCCTCTCTCTGTCTCTACTCCCTGGGCTTATCAGCAGCTCATCTTTCTTGCTGCTCCTTGGCCTCATTCTTCTTCCCTGAACTGATGAAGTCCAGCTCTTACTTCCTCAAAGTCAGGCAAGGGGACACATTTTAGTCACTGAAGCAGCATCTCTGTTTAGGGAGGTGTTAACTTTACCAACAGGCATTAGTCTGCTGCATGTAAAGCTGGGAATCAGCTGGAGCCATGTGGAAGGAGCACAGCAGGTACCTGGCTGGAATCAAACCTGCTGTGGACAGAGAAGTGCAGGTGGCAGCAGGGAGAGTTTTAATATCTGAACTTTGTAAGGGAGGAGCCAAGTTCCAGATTTACCTAATGCTGAAATATTTACTGTTGTATATTTTGTTAGCATTCTGCTGAGGTCAAATCAATCAAAAGTGTGACTCTCTGGCACACAGCAGGTATTTTATACCTCTTTTGTCCAGTTTAACTTGACTTCTGATCTGAAACATTCTAGAACTATTTGAAAGGCATCGTGAGGCTCTATGCATAAGGCAAAGGGAGTTGTGCTCCTTGTGTCACAGCAGGCATTTCAGCACATGAATGTGTCTGTAAGGCATGTTAAGATGTGCAGAGTGAAGATCCCTTGCCCTATGTGGAGGTGCCTGTTCTCACTGGGCTGTGCCTGCTCTAAGCTCTGTCAAACACGTGTGAGTACAGGTGTGACTAATTGTGCTGGTTTAAAGGCAAACCAGCAGGAGGAAGGAAACCAACACAAGAGAGATTATAAGTCAGAGGTATAATTTAATAACAAGATTACAATAAATGCAATGATACAAAGAGAAATTGGGTTTAACCCACAAACCCCAGCAGTATAACCCAGCCCCCTGGGGCACAAACACAGTGGGGTTTGGTGGCCCCTGTGCTGAGCCCCACGTGGTTCCTTCAAGTCCAAAGCAAAAGGAGGTGAAAAACATGTTGGTGCAGATGATGGCACAGTCTAGTGGAGAGTGGTGGGCTCCTCCTGTCCAGGTTCTGCTCCTCCTCTGGATCCGACGAAATGGTCCGAGAAGTCCCAAAGACCCCAAGATTGTCTGCCCTCAGGTGCAGGTGGGAGCCCCCAGTGCCTCCCCCAGGGCAGGGAGTTCCACACTGGGGGATCTGACTCTGGGATAAAGTCAGGGGGGATTTTGGAATGGTTGCTGGCCCATGAGCAGAACTGAGCCCTCAGGTGGGTGTGGAGGTGCCAAGGACTCCCTGCAGGGAAGTTCTCCCAGCTCCTCTGCCAGGCTTCTTTCCCAGCCAGCTCCCAGCCTGAGGGCTCAGGTGTGTCCTGGGCAGCTGCTGCCAATGGGCCATTGGTAACAGTTGCTGGGCAATGGCCCAGAGTGTGAAGGTCAAGTAAAAACTACTGATCCCAGTTATGGGGACGAAACTGGAATGCTTTATTGAACACTTGATCACAATTTAAGGTTTCACGGAAACACCTGCTTATAGGGAGGAAGGGTTATGGTAATCCAGAGAGGGTTTATTTTAATTTGGGAATTACACAATTCTTGCTAAGTTACAGAAACAGTCACTGATTGTAATCTCTGGGATTTATGGAGGGAAGAGAGCAAGGGATTAAAGCATTGTCTGATAACATACGTTTCAGAGTTCTTTCTTAAGGCAAGAGACAACTTATATACACAAGCAGAGCCAAAACAGACATTCTCTGTCTTTGGCAATGAAATTTCTCTCAGCTTTTGTTGACTAAGGTTCCCTGCCTAAGTCATTATTTTTCTTGCTGTTGGAATCGATATTTTTTGTCCCTGACAACAGAGGGTTTAGAATACCCAGCTTTGGTCACACCCAAACAGTGATAAACTGGTCCCACCTGCTGAACTGGGGCACTGATGTCTTCTTTCTTTTCAACTCCTGACAGCTCAGTGCACTGCCCTCCTTTGGGTTCCTCTTTGACATCGATGGTGTGCTGGTGCGAGGGAAGACTCCAATCCCTGCTGCCAGAACAGCCTTTCAGAAGCTCGTGAACTCTCAGGGACAGTTCTTGGTGCCTGTGGTGTTTGTCACCAATGCAGGGAATTGCCTTCGCCAGAGGAAAGCTGACCAGTTGTCTGATCTACTGGGAGTTCCAGTGAGTAGCTGAAATCCTGTTTATTTATTACGTTGAATGTGTCAAATGTATCATCTTCCATTTAGTCAGTTCTGGTTTTCCCTTAAGCCCCTTGAAATGCTTTGCTGGAGGTATTAAGGCGTAAAAAATACTGTCCAAAGCTAATGGCATTTCCTTTAGTAAAGGTACTGATTTTCCCAGGGATAAAGCTGATTGTATTTCTCTGCAAAGGTGATAGATAAGTAGTGATTCATAAGGGCATCATTCCAGGATAATAATCTTGCTGGTTTATACCTATCCTATTGAAGGAGTGGGGATATGTAAAGTAAAAGGTGATTTTCTGGCACAATTAAATCAGTGCTGCAGTCTAGGAAAGGGCCCACAACTGGAACTGGGGCAGTTCTGATTCCTTTTCCCTATTTGTTTTCCAAATGAATTCGGTGATTCTGTAAAACCCAGAGAGAAAACTTTGTGCTCATGTTGAAAAGAATAATTCTGGAAGCTGAAAGGGGTCTGTGCATGACAATGCAGGAATGTATTTTTTTGAAATGTACCTTTTTCTGGCATATTATCAATAAGCCATTTGTGAAACTTGGGATAAAATGCTGTGATAGGGGTTTAGGTGCATCAATATGATTGTTTTGTTCCTTAGAACTTGTCCCATTTGTTAATTGAATCTGTGTATTAATAACTTCTCTGAAAAACAATCGACTCCTTTTGTTTTTAAATCCCCAACAGATTTCCCAAGATCAGGTGATGATGTCACACAGTCCCCTGAGGATGTTCAAGCATTACCATGAGAAATGTGTCCTGGTGTCTGGACAAGGGCCCCTGCTTGATATTGCCCAAGAGTATCTTTAAAAAAAAATGAAAACCCAATGACTTTCTGTCAAAATGCTGGCCTTAATCAAGTTCAGGAGATCCTGTGGATCAAGGGAAGACCAAATATTTCAACCCTACAAATGCAGGAATAAGTAGTAAATGGCAGTTCTTACTATGATGTTACATTTATGTTTTGAATGTGGTTGGTGTGCTGCTATTTGCTTCACTTTGTTGTGTCTGTTTTGAGTGAGGAAAAAGAGAATTTTATTTTTTGACTCACATGCAAATGACATTTTAGCCCACAGGGTTTGTGCTCCCTTGAGGATGAGCCCCTGGCATTCTGTCTGTTATTTTTCACATTTACTTTTATCTCAGTGGCTCAAGATTTATTTGTAAACATGTCATTGTAACCACCATCTAGAATAAAACTACACTTGAATATTTTGGCACTTCTAAACTAACTGCCCAAAAGAACTTGAATTATGTTGATGTAATGGTGGTGTCAAAGTTTCAACTGTAAGTTAATAACCTGAGCTTTTGCATAATCTTTGCTCATATTCCAGTAATTCTCTTCTGCATTTTTTTTGAGTTTTTCATTTAAGTTGGTGCAAATTTTAAGTTGTAAAAAATACGTATGCAACCTTTAAGTATGAGCTCTATTTCAAATACAAAGATGAGGAAAAGGTACCAAAGGAACTTTGCAGGTAACTGTCAGAATTTGGTACGCTTGGCTAAGAGTCCATTCCAAGCCTGAACACAAACAGCCCAACCTTGGTCTCCTGTTTCCCTCTGTGGGGTGATCACCTTTCTCTCTCACAGGAGAAAGGTCAGTCTTTGATGGTGCTTTCATTCTGACTAATTTGCTTTACCACATCAGCTGCCTCTGTTCAGATTGTTCAAATGGAATTGCCAGTTTTGCCAATCCTTCCCTGTGAGCAGTTCTTTGTCCTTAACTGTGCCCAGCCTTGGTTTCTGCCAGCCCGTCACCGTCGAGGCGCTGCGGGAGCAGCACCCGCTGCTCGATGCCGTGGACCATGACAGGACACCCAGCGTGCTGGTGAGTGTATCTTCTGCTTTTAAAGCTGTTGGTGTGCTCATTGCATGGCATTCTATAGCTGGGGTCAATATTTAACTGCCAGGTCAATGCTGCCGGGCTTACATTGTGTTTTGACTTTGCTTTTCTCTGCTTCCTTATTTGTTTTATTACAACATTTTCAAGAACAACTCTGTATTTTTCTCTCAGGGATAATTCTTTAACCCAGTCTTTGATTTTGTAACTTACTGTAGTGGGAAAATTTATAATCTAATACATACACCTAATTCAAAATCTGTCTTGGAAAGCTGATAAGCTTCTTCAGATGTGTGGAAGATAACATAGATTTTCCTTCAGTATGGGATTGTGTTGGTATTGGTTATAGGCTGTGATTGTAAATCAATACTTTGCAGATAATTAATTTCACTCCAAGGGATTCCCTGTGTTGTTTATACCATTATTTAAACATATTTGAATGTTAACAGTGTGTACAGTTTGGTTTCAACTGCACTGTGCAGAATTTCAAGGAGAAGTGACTCCATGCCCAGTAAACCCCTATGTGGACTGTGCATGCCCAGGGCAGTCTGTGGGGTGGGTGTTGCTCAGACATTCCCAGTGGCTCGCAGAGTCCAGGGCTCAGCTGCATCGCCTTCTGCTGAGCTTCTCCACCCTGTGTGTAGGGAAGGTCAGGAACCTGCTAATGTCTTTGGCACTGCAGAGAGTAAATAATGATGTGCAAACTCTGAATTGTTTAGCAAATGTGTTTTTCTGTGTTAGCAGTGTTAAAGAAATACACCTCAAAACCTATTTTTCAAATAACCTGATAATACCAGAGGCCTCTTGCTGCTGTGGAAAATTAAACATCCCCACTTTGACACACAAGTGAGTTAACCCAGTGGAGTTTGCAGGTGGTTCAGAGGCAGCTCAGCTGCAGCAGGAGGCTCATGCATGCCCAGCACAGTGCCCTGCCTGCTGTCCCTGGGCAGAGCTGTCCCTGGGCAGGGGTGTCCCTGCAGAGCTGTCCCTGTGCAGAGCTGTCCCTGCAGAACTGTCTCTGCAGAGTGACACAGAGCTGTCCCTGGGCAGGGCTGTCCCTGTGCAGAGCTGTCCCTGGGCAGAGCTGTCCCTGGGCAGGGGTGTCCCTGTGCAGAGCTGTCCCTGTGCAGAGCTGTCCCTGGGCAGGGGTGTTCCTGCAGAGCTGTCCCTGTGCAGAGCTGTCCCTGCAGACTGGCACAGAGCTGTCCCTGTGCAGAGCTGTCCCTGTGCAGAGCTGTCCCTGGGCAGAGCTGTCCCTGGGCAGGGGTGTCCCTGTGCAGAGCTGTCCCTGGGCAGAGCTGTCCCTGGGCAGGGGTGTTCCTGCAGAGCTGTCCCTGTGCAGAGCTGTCCCTGCAGACTGGCACAGAGCTGTCCCTGGGCAGAGCTGTCCCTGTGCAGAGCTGTCCCTGGGCAGGGGTGTTCCTGCAGAGCTGTCCCTGTGCAGAGCTGTCCCTGCAGACTGGCACAGAGCTGTCCCTGGGCAGAGCTGTCCCTGCAGAACTGTCTCTGCAGAGTGACACAGAGCTGTCCCTGGGCAGGGGTGTCCCTGTGCAGAGCTGTCCCTGGGCAGAACTGTCCCTGGGCAGAGCTGTCCCTGTGCAGAGCTGTCCCTGCAGACTGGCACAGAGCTGTCCCTGGGCAGGGCTGTCCTTGGGCAGAGTGACATAGAGTTGTACCTGGGCAAAGCTGTCCCTGCAGACTGGCACAGAGCAAAGCAGAGAGCCCTCCTGTCACTGCTGCTGGAGGCAGCTCTGCCAGCTCTACTTGAGTTTATTCTGTTCCAAATAGTAGTAGATGTTTAATCTTGTGGAAAACTTTCACTTTTTTCTTATTGCAGTCCCCCTCTGCTGTGGAGCTTCCCAAGATTGAGGGTCAGTTGTCTTTATTGAACTTGCAACTATCCATTAATAGGTGACATATCTTTATTGTGCTTTATAATCAGAAATTACTTTTAGATTGTTGGGCACTTTGGAAATTTGCCTGAGACAATTCTAAAATGTGTTTGTTAATGACATCTACCATTCATTTGGAATGCACCACGTGTGGTAAAGCTGGTTTTTAATGAGGGCAGTTTTCAGTCATGTGTTTTTGAAGTTTCAAAAGTCTCCTTTCCTTTTCCTCTGCCTTTAACAGGGTCTTGGTGCCTTCCTTTCTAAAATGAGGAATGAATTGACGTGTTCAGAAATAATTGGCCCAGTCCTTACAAGTAGTCAGGATGGTCAATGCAGAGCTGAAGTGTGAGAAGCATCTTGTTTCAGCAAATTGCATTCAGTCTCAGCTGAACTACAGGAAAGCAGAAACTGGACTTTAGGATTAAAAAAAATCCCTGTCAGATTATTGCTGGAGGCCAGAAAAATGTTTAAAAACAACATTCCAGTTTTGTTCTAAGATGAACAAAATAACATCTCTGATGGATGACTTAAATACTGTATATAAACATAGAATTTACAAAGGTGTGGAAGACTTAGAAATACAATTTAAAAGTTAATATTTTGGGGAGCTCTGGAGAAACAGTTAATAAAAAAAATTGGTTCCTAAACCTGTACATTTTGCAGTGGGGTCTTGTTACTACTGAGATTTTCTGTGAATGGATGGGTATGTTATACATTAAACATTAATACCTAAATTAAAGTCAATGTGAGTGTATGATCAGTTCATGGTTATATTAAATTACCTGTTCAGTCTCTTTAGACCAAGTGTCAGAGCTTGGGTGCCCTGTTAGCAGTTCCCTGACTCTGCTCTGTAACTCTGGTTCTCACAGCTGTGGTGTTGTTTGGAGAGCCAGTCAGGTGGGAAACTAGCCTGCAGCTGATCATAGATGTTCTGCTGACCAGTGGCTATCCTGGAAATCCCTATCACCATGAGAACTACCCCCACATCCCTGTGCTTGCCTGTAACATGGACCTGATGTGGGTGGCAGAGGCACAGTCCCCAAGGTAAGTGCTTTATAACCTGTGTGGATTGGGATCTGCTTGGCATTTCCTTATCTCTCCAGTAAAATTCAGTAATGCTGGAACCCCAAGTGTTTGGTGCAGCCTCACAGCAGCTCTTGGCTCTGACTGCAGTGTCTCTGAGCAGTGCACTTTCAGCTGATGCTGCCTTATTGCTCTCTGCATTATTGCATCCAGGAAACCAGTTACTCAAGAGAAAAACTGCTTTTAAGCTCTAAGCCCTTTTGTTTCCTCACTCCCAGAAGAGTGAGGGGGAAGAGGTTTTTGCCTGAGGGCCTCAGAGTCTCAGTTCAAAGGCAAAAATGAAAAAAATTATCAAGGCCATTGTTTGATTTCATTAGGTCCTCCTTTGGTATTTCTCTTTTCCACCCCTCATTCCTGATCGGGTTAAGAGCTGACCCTGCTGGTTGAAAGCAGAGAGTGGTTTTGAGCTGAGGACAATGCAGGGAGCTCCTTAAGGAACATCAGAGGAACGAGTAGAACACACAGAACCAGGTGGCACCACCTCTCAGAGTGGTTTTGTTCGATTTTGCTTTCAGTGGAAGGTAGTTCAATAGTTTTGTTTCCCCTCCCTTCCCCTCAGTCTATAATTTGAACATATGCTGGAATAGAAACTTGTTGTTGTGACTTGATTGCTGCCTCAGCCCTGGGTCAGAGGTTTCTCAGATGCCCCTCCCTGGAAGCAAAGGCTCACTCTAATGAGGTTATGGTTTCATGTGATGGTTTCACACTAGAGTAAGGCAGGACATCTACAGGGAGCAAATTTAAAATTACAGAAATGAGTTGTGCTGTCCCAATAATGTGGTTTTATTGTGGTGTTTGTTGTTGAGCAAATCAGCCCTTTGTTTCCAGTGAAATAACTGCAGAACTGTTCCATGCTGTATGATTTATTCCTAAAGAAATCCTGAACTGAAAAAGCCTTGTTTGGGTTTCTTTATCTTTGCTTAATGTGATTTGATTTGTTTTTATCTCTGTGTAGGTTTGGGCACGGGACATTCATGGTTTGTCTGGAGAACATTTACAAGAAGATCACTGGCCGGGAGCTGAAGTACGAGGCGCTGGTAGGCAAACCCAGCAGGGTCACCTACCAGTATGCAGAGCAGCTGCTGCGAGCCCAGGCTGGGCACAGGCACTGGCACCAGCCCATCCACACCCTCTATGCCGTAGGGTAAGGCCTTAGTTTGAGGGAAACCCAAATGTTCACCAAGACCAGAGGAGAGGATTCCTCCTCAATAACTACATCACCCCTTATTACATTAAAAACCCCTTTAATTAGAAAATGTATATAAGAAGGATAACTGTTCTTAACTACTATATATAGATACAGATACAACTATAAACAGACCAGAGCAAACTATTCCCCCAGCACAAAAAAAAACCAACCCCCAAAAGCTGCAGGTTCCTGCTGGTGCAGTTATATTTATGGACAGTGGCAGTGTCACACCTCAGCCACGAGGTGAATCCTCGGTCTGTTCCCAGCGAGGCAGAGACAAGGGGTGTGTGACTCATGTGGGGCAGGATGGAGCCTTTCCCATGGGGGAAGAGCAAACTCTCTCTCCTTGTCCTCTGTTCAAAGGAAGGAAATGCTGGGAATTGAGGAGTGGTGGGAATTCCCAGAAATCTCCTTGCAGTCCAAGTTGGTCCCCAGGAAAAGATCTGCAGTGTGTCCCAAAGCAGCTGTGACCCTCCTCTCTCTCTGGAGCTCAGGGTGCCCAGAGATGGAGGGAGGAAGGCAAAGAGCAGAACCAGAAGGAGCTCTCACCAGCTCAGCAAACAGTGGCTCTCCCCCAGCAGCTGCCCAAAATGAAGTGAAGCAGCACCCAGGAAAAGCCTCTCCCCCTCCCAGGTGCTGGGGGTCTGTTTCTCACCTCCACCCCTCCATTAAGTTGGAATATGGAGATACCAACCACTCCTTTGTTCTCAGTCCTGGCACTTCAACACCCAAAACCTTTGTGTTGGTAGGGTGAGAAAAATTCCCTGAAGGACCCCTCTCCACACACCCCTTTCTGTGTTTGAACCTTTGACAGGTAAGCTGTGCTGAGCCCAAGGAGCACAGCAGGCACTTAATTAACAGGGAAAACGCACAACTCCCCCCGGCTTGTTCTCCCACACCATTGTGACCACCCAACAGTCTCGGTGCTGTGGTGTGTTTTTTGTTTCTAATCTTTAGAATTAATAACACTTTGCTCTTGTTATGTGCAGTTTCTATAGAAGCACAAAAAGTGGTTTCTGTGGAATAAGATTTCTTCAGATTATTTATTTATTAATTTCTGTGGTGAGTTGTGTAAATCTAACAAAAAGCATTCACCTGGGTGCTTGTGTTTTTAAGTTTACTGGTATAACATCAACTGGCTTTGAGTAAATGACAGTTGTTAGGGAATGTAGAGCTTGAATTTGTCTGTGAGGTCATTAAGTTTGGTCATATGCTACTGTGTGTGCTGTCACATCACAGAATCCTATTCATACAAAGAGATAGAGCAGCATTGTATTAAACACTGTTCCAGAAGCTCCAGGATGTTTAGAAATATAATAAGCTCATTCATGGACTGCTCATACCTATCCTTGATTTTCCCTCCCACAATGTGTAGTGTCAGTCTGGAGAGTGACTCATTTTCATCCTGTCACACTCCATGGCAATGGTGTAACAGAAGAGCTGTGGGGCTGGAGTTCTCCCTGGCTGCAGAACTCCACATGAAGTTGTTAAAGTATAAACCAAACTGTAAACTGAAACTCTACAAGTGGGTTGGATCAAGGGTTGGACTTGATGATCTCAGAGGCCTCTTCCAACCCAGCTGATTCTGTGATTTTGTGAGTCCTTCACACATGGACATGTGGCAGCTGGAGCTGCCCTGCTGACTGAGCTTCCTTCTGTTTGCAGGGACAACCTCATGACTGATGTGTACGGTGCCAACCTCTACAACCGGTTCCTTGAGCAGAGCTCCGGGAGGGGCTCCAAGCCCCGTGTCCAGGCCAAGGTTTCTGCTGGCAGAGGCTCTGCTGCCCTGGCCCAGGAGGATGACAGGGACCCCAGCCTGGAGAGCCAGCTGGCAGCTGCAGGGGCTGCCCACTGCAGGTCTGTGCTGGTGTGCACAGGGGTGTATGATCCCCACGCCGCGGTGCCCGGCGGTGCCCAGGGCGGCCGCGCCCACTCTGTGTTCCACGGCCACAGGGACTTCAGCTTCGACCCGGGGCTGGTGCAGCCAGACCACATCGTGCCAGATGTTGATGCTGCTGTAGACCTGGTCTTCCAGCTGGAGAACTTTGCACCTAGTTGAGATGATGGGATTTCTTGAGGACCACTCAGTGCTCTGCTTTGCTTCCCAAAATACAAACTGTGCTTTACAACAGCACCACAACCTGCTGCCTTCTGAAATTTTTTAACTTCTAAATTAGTGCATTAGGTGTGTTTATTAGTAGTAGATACAGGTATATTAGAATGTTTAAGTATATTAAATATCAATAATACTTCTTCTAGTACTTCAAAATATGTAATTTCTGGCTTTAGTTGCCCTTTTGTTGTCTTCTTCATTATGTTTTGTATTTTAATAGCAATATTTCATAGTAGCCTATTCATGTTACTGGTCCTTAAATTCCCCCATGGCAGTATCTTCTTTTGTTTGCTGGAAGATTTACCCTGTAGGCATTTGGGACCTTGAGGATCTCAGAGTGTGGTGCTGGGGTCAGACAGTTTCAGAAGGGCTGGTACAGGACACAACATGGTGGGTATTCTGCAGGTGAGGAGAGCTCTCCCAAATCAGAGAGGAGTTCTAGTCTGTCCTACCTGGGACCTGCTCCCAAGAACCTGCTGCTGCCTTTCCTCCTGTTTGCCTGCCCTGGGCTCTGGGTCTGCTGCTGCTTCCCTGTGCCCTGGTGTGTGAAGCCTTCCCAGCACTGCCCAAGGAGGATGGGCAAAGCTGAGCTGGTACCCTGTGTGGGCACTGAGGCTGCTCCGAGCACAGTCTTGGTGTGTAAATCCTCCCCAGCACTGCCCAGGGAGGATGGGCAAGGCTGAGCTGGTACCCTGTGTGGGGCACTGAGGCTGCTCTGAGCACAGTTCTGGTGTGTAAATCCTCCCCAGCACTGCCCAGGGAGGATGGGCAAAGTTGTTCCCCTGTGTGGGCACTGAGGCTGCTCTGAGCACAGTCCTGCAAGCAAAGCAGCCACGACTGGGCACAAAATTGACCTTTCTGTCTTTGCCTTTCTATCTGCACTTTTTTTTTTTTTTTGAGGAATTGAGTCTTAGAAAGCTTTAGCAGTTTTGTTTCAGGTGTTTCTGGGGGTAGGACTTTGCCACTGGATGAGTGACTACTGCTTGGCCAAAAAGTGCCTCATGATTTACTTGAAGCCACTGTGGTAATTACCTGGCCTTTAGTGTAACATAGTTCATCTTGTGTCCATGTTATATGTTGTCTGGTTCATGGATTTTATAGTTGTTCATTTAAAAAAAAACAAACCAAAAAGTAATTTATTTGATTTTTTTTTGTAAAATATTTCTAAAGGTTTTCATCCAGGAGATGTGTCTGCAAACACTTCTGTGCTAATCAGCACTGCCAGACAGGTGGTGGCACAGGGGGAAATGCCTTCCTGGCCAACTTCTTCACTGCTCATCATCCCAAAAACATGACAACCCACACCATGAAGAGAACACTGCTGTGAAGGCACATTTTGGTGTGTTTTCCCTGTTTGCAAACCACTGTAACCCCCCCACTCCGCTGTCAGGATTGTTGATTTATCCCTCAGAATGTTTTGTAAGTGGTTTTCAACATATCACTGCTCTAAACATTTCCTGTTTCTTCACAGGGAAAGTATTTACAGCAGCACATTCTTGCCTTTTGATTGGTACAATAAACAGAATCTACCTATTCCTCTAGCACTTTCTGTAATACACCAAATATTTGCAAAGTATGCCAAGTCTTTCTGAGTGATGATTGTAATTTTGTACCATGTCAGGATGATTTGAAGGCACATTATTTCAGGACTAAAGTATGTACTTCAACTATGAGATTCAGTGAAACAAGGAATAAAAATGTTGGAAGAACAGCAGATGTTCAGTTTGTTTCTCCTTTAAAATTTAGAACACACTTGAACACTTAAAATGGTTTGGGAAGGAACTGTATATCTAGTTTTTAAATTTCATCCCTTATGGAAACTTTAAGGTGTGTATAGAAAGGACACTGTTGGTGCAGTAGACACTTGTGTTATACCAGGAGGCAAAGATTTTGGTGACATATCCTGAAAAAGAATTTTTTAAGGAAGGATTTGAGGTCTAGGGAATTACCATTGAAAAGAAGTATCATAAAACTGCACTGTAATTCCCAACATTTCCTGCTATGGCACTTTAAAATGAAATGTACTGATTCTTTTTTAGTAACAAGCTAAGATGTGGAAATCCTTGGAAGAAATCTCAATCTGTAGTATTGAAAAGGCAGATTTTTTTGCAGTTCTGAAGTAAAGCTGAGTTTAGTATAATGTTCTTTCCAATTACTCAGCTAAGAGTGAGATGAATTAATATATTAGGTAAGGAGAAGGCTATGTTAACATTTTCTCTCCTTTCCTTGACTGTCCTCTTACTTGGATTTTCACTGTTTCAGCTTTGACATTTGCCTCTTTGCAATGCTTGGTGTTTCCATGTGTTCTGCTCAGGGTCGGTCACAACACAGAGGGAGCTACTGGATGTTACAATAGTTCTTCTAAGTTCAGATGTCCTGTTGAAACACCTGAGTGACCAGGATGTGCAGAAGGTGGTCCCTGAAATCACACTTAAAAATACTTCTGAGCATCTTGGGGAAGATTCTTTTGAGCAGAACTTGTACTTTGTGAATGCTGTTTTTATTTTTGATACCTTTTGTTGGATTCAAACCAAAAAACATCTCAAACCTTCAAAAATACATCCCGTAAGTATTTTTGCTAATACAACACGTAGAGGATTTTAAACTACAGGCATGTATTGTCTTCACTGACATTGACATGTATTTTTCTTTAGAAACCTTTTTCAGTTAGAGAATGTGTGAGAGATTTTATGGAAAACAAATTTTCAGAGATCTCCTCTTGCACATAAAACCTCATAAGTTGCATTGCAAATGAATCATGTCAAAATGGAATACTCTGAAATGCAATTCAAGGAATTCCTACATATTCTACATTTATAAAACCTTTGTGCTGCACCTATTGATGTGTTATGGAATAATCTTGCCCTGCAGAGGCAGGGCAGGGAAAAGGTGGGAGCATCATGACCCTCTCCTGCCTCCTTTCTTTTCCTTTTCTCATCTTCCCCCCCCGCCCTTTTTCCCTTTTTCTTTTTTCACTTTTCCCCCTTCCCCCTCCCTTTCCCTTTTTCTCCTTCCCTTCCCCTCCTTTCCTCCCCTTTTTCCCTTCTTCTCCCTTCTTTACCCCCACTATTTTCCCTTTTACCCCCTTTCCCCTCTTCTTCTCCCTTCCCCCCCTTCTTCCCTTTTGTCCTAGTTCAGCAGGAGGGACCAGCTAACCCTGTGTGGGGGTGATCAAAGCTGTGTATTCTACCCCCTCTATTCATTCCCCAAGGTCAATGGGCCATTAGCAGCAGCTGCCCAGAGAGCCATTATCACCTTCACACCCAGCCTGAGGGGGGCGGAGCTGCTAATGGGCCATCAACAGCTCAACACCCCCTGGCTCCCAGAGTTAATCACCCATTGTGTGAGTCCCCGCCCAGGGGGAGGGACTGGGTGCTCCCTGAGGGTACATAAGTGGTGGGTAAGAAGATCTTGGGAACTTCTCGTTGGATCCAGAGCAGCAGCAGGACCTTGACAGGAGATCCCCGCTCTCGCCCAGACCACAGCCTTCGCCTGCACCAACAGGTTTTTCTTTTCCTTTTGCTCTGGACTTGGGGGAACTACAGGGGTCTCAGCACAAGGGCAAACAAACCCCCTTGGGTCTGTGCCCCAGGACACTGGGTTATACTGCTGGGGTTTTGTGAGTTGAAAGCAACTTCCCTTGTGTGTCAGTGTTGTTATTGTAATATTATTATTAAATTTTAGCTCTGACTTATAATCTCTCTTGTGGTGAGTTCATTTCCCCTGCTGGTTCACCTTTAAACCAGCACACCTTTCCCCCCCATTTTCTCTTTATTTTTTTCTTCTTTTTCTCCATCCTATCAGTAGTAAAATGTGAAGCCACTGCCCCAGGCAGCTCTCCAAGGCTCAGGGTGTTCCAGGTTCTCTGGCTCCATGGGCTGAATTCCAGCTTGGGCAGTGGCACCGTGAGCTTGGCAGGCCCTCAAAGAGCCACAACTTTACAAAGCAGGTGCAGAGTGTTCATTCCCCATTGTGGCATCTCCTCATTGGCACCCCTTCAAAACAAGTGCAAAGCCCTTGGGGAGTTTTTCCTGCCAGGGACTGTGCCCCAGTTCAGCAGGTGGGACCAGTTTATCCCTGTGTGGGTGTGACCAAAGCTGGGCATTCTAAACCCTCTGGGCCATTGCCCAGCAACTGGTACCAATGGCCCATTGGCAGCAGCTGCCCAGGGCACACCTGACCCCTCAGGCTGGGAGCTGACTGGGAAAGAAGCCTGGCAGAGGAGCTGGGAGAACTCCCCTGCAGGGAGTCCTTGGCACCTCCACACCCACCTGAGGGCTCAGCTCTGCTCATGGGCCAGCAACCATTCCAAAATCCCCCCTGACTTTATCCCAGAGTCAGATCCCCCAGTGTGGAACTCCCTGCCCTGGGGGAGGCACTGGGGGCTCCCACCTGCACCTGAGGGGAGACAATCTTGGGCTTTGGGGACTGGGGACCACTCATGGGATCCAGAGGCGGAGCAGACCCTGGACAGAAGGAGCCCACCACTCTCCACCAGACTGTGCCATCATCTGCACCAACAGGTTTTTCACCTCCTTTTGCTTTGGACTCAAGGGAACCACGTGGGGCTCAGCACAGGGGCCACCAAACCCCACTGTGTGCCCCAGGGGGCTGGGTTACACTGCTGGGGTTTTTGGGTTAAACCCAATTTCTCTTTGTATCATTGCATTTCTTGTAATATTGTTATTAAATTGTAACTCTGATTTATAATCTCTCTTGTGTTGGGTTCATTTCTCCTGCCAGGTTACCTTTAAACCAGCACAGACTGAAATGGTGCCCCTGGAGCCTGAGGGAGCTCAGTGTGCCAGTCTGAACCCCCTCCCTAGATACATTTACCCCCAAAACTGGCTGTAGATGGTTTCAAATTAATCAGAAGCACAGGGGGTTTAGTAAGAGCTGTGTTTCAGGATTTATGTGCTCTATGAAATTTTCTTTTTGGAGGCTTTTTCAGCACAAAAATAACGGGATGGATGAGCCACAGGTTTGAGTGAAAGGAGGGAAGGCCATGCAATGCAAACCTCTGGAGCATAAAGGGTTTGTCCCCTCTGGCTGCTGGATCTGCAGAGCTGGGACATGGTCACACTGTCCCAGCCCTGGGTTGGCAGAGCTTCAGTGGCAGCTGAACTTTGCCAGCCACTGAGTGCTGGTTAAAAGCAAGAATTCCATGTTGGGATCCCAGGGAACTGTTTTGTTCCCCATCCAGTCTCTCCAGGGATTAAAGGAAGGAAGAAACAGTGACCTGAACACACACAGAAGGCAGTTGCTGAGAGAGGTAGAAATCTCTCCTTCAGTGTCAGAGGGAAGAAGCTGAGCCTGCAGGAGTTCCTTGGGAACTCAGTGGTGTGCCTGAATGTTCTAGAACTTGAACAGAAATGGTCTTCATTGTGTGGTGTCACGGCATATCTTACACAGGCTGTACTAAAATCTTCCGTCTAGACAAGGATGAATTCTTGGGTGATGAAATATATCCTGTTTTCAACGTTGACAGAAACAGCCTGAACATTTAATTTTCAGAAAAGAGTGTGTTTTTATGGTCATTTCAGTGAATAAAATAAATCAGTGCAAATGCAGAACAGCACAGGGGGGGTTACTTTGTGCAATTAAAAGTTCTTCCCCTTGCACTGTGTTGAGCTTGTCTGCCAAGCTCAGAATGCAGTACTGGAATCAAGGACATGCCTTGCAGTTTAACACCCAGCAAGGTTTGCACAGGAGAATCTCCTCACCTCCTCCTGAACCAGCAGCAGCCCCTGTTCTGTGGGAAGAATCCCAGAAGTGGATTTTCAATAGGATTTGGGCCTGGTGTCTTGTTTTATGGAAGTGTACCTGGGAATGTGCTTCCTGATAGTTTAATAGCTAAATTCCTGACCACAGATGGGGAGAAAAAATATCCAGTGAATTTTGGCTATAAAAATTTGGGGGGGGTTTCGCAGGTACAAGCTACATGATGAAGACCAGTTGAGCTCACTAACAGCAAATGAAAAATGGTTGTAGCGTGTGTAGATCTCCTCCTGCATCCAAACTATTCCACATTGCTAGAGAATTCAAGGGAGAGTTCCTAGAAATGCAACTAAAGGCACTTCAAAGTGTTTGTCATATGCACTTATAATGAGCCACTAAGCAGCTGCCAGGATTGTTTTCCACAAGAAATTCAAGGTACCTGTTCATGGTATGGATTTCACTCCCCACACACAGAGGGGATGAGGCAGCACAGATCAGAGCAGGGGCTGGTTCTGTCCACATAACCCTTCATGAGTGGTTTGTTTTTGGGGTGCCCTGGGGGTATGTGGGCACACCTTGGTGGCCCCCATGGCACTCCCTGCACAGTCAGAACTGTGGAGGAGGCCCCAGGAACCAGCCATGGCACCAGGTGGTTCTGGTGCCACCACTGTGTCCCCACTGGGTCACACGAGGTGAGCACAGCCTGGCATTTGAGGGCTCACACTGCCCTACATGTTCTGTGCCAGGACTGGGCCACAGTAATGGTGGCATCACAGAAATGGAACCCAGCTTGCCCTAAACGGGTCCATTTTTCCTCCTATCACAGCTTTGGAATTCACAACGGACCAAAAAAATACACAGGAAATAAGTTGGGTTTTTTTCCCCACACAGATTTAGAAACTCTGGGACAGATGTGCAGAACACGTGGGAAATTAAAGGTCAATCCCTACCAAGAGTAGGTGCATGTTCAGCATGACACTTGCAGTATTTCTGTGTTAAACATGACACTTGCATTTGTCTGTGACAAATCATTTCTGTGTTAAACACAACACTTGCACTATTTGAGTGTTAAACACACAGTATTTCAGTGTTAAACACACAGTATTTCAGTGTTAAACACACAGTATTTCAGTGTTAAACACATACTTGCATCATTTCTGTGCTAAGCACACATTTGCATTATTTCTGTTAAGCACACACACATTATTTCTGTGTTAAACACACACATCATTCTGTGTTAAGCACACACTTGCATCCTTTCTGTGTTACATACAACACTTGCATCCTTTCTGTGTTAAGCACACACTTGCATCCTTTCTGTGTTACATACAACACTTGCATCCTTTCTGTGTTAAACACACACTTGCAATATTTCTGGGTAAAACACACTTACATCCTTTCTCTCTCACACCAGTTCTGCCCCACACTGTGCCCACCAGTGCCACGGATTTGAATGTTTCAGTAGCAAAGAATGTGTCATTCCAAGAGAATTAACTACCAAATTCAGCTCCACCACACTCCCTAAACCTCAGAGTGTGGCCCTTGCACTGACACTACTCATGGCTGTTTCCATCCCTGAGGCTGTGACTGAAGGAGCAGACTGAAAACCAAACCAAATACTTCAGAATTTGGCTCCTGTGGCTCAAAAACACTCACCTGACATAAGAATTATGCTGACATAAGAATTAACGAACCAAGCAAAAAGAAAGGGGTGTTTCTTTGTTTAATTTGCAACAATTCAATAAAATCCAGGATCTAAATGTTCCCTTGAGAAGGTACAGTTGTAACTACATTGTTCACACTTAATTGCAAGCACTGAAAAAGTTATTAGCACTTGTCTAACACTGAAAATTTGGGTTTTAATTCTTAATCTTCCAGACAGTTGTGCTGGAAAGCTGAACTACCTCAAGCAATTTGAAGTGCATGCCCTTGCGGGCTGATGGACAGTGGCAAGGGTCAGAGTTAAGCACCATTTCTTGAATAAAGGGTATATCAGGTCATGTCTTGTGTCAAAGCAGCCCATACATCACTGTAGAACAGGACACATCAGTTCTTAAAACTTGATTTTGTTTCTGATAATATATCAAAACAAGGTGCATGCATAAAATAACAACAAAAGATATTAATTGCCAAATGTTTATTTTTATTAAACCTTTTTAATGATACACAGTACAATGTATCCACTACTTTGCTACAATTCACAACAAAAGCAGGTTTCATATGTTTAAAAATACTTTTCATAATAAATTCATAAATAGATGAAGGTAAAGTATAAAAAATTACCATAGTATGCAAGCTTGCTCCCTTGTCTCCTCATATTCCAAATGATCTAGACAGTTTGTGCTAAGAAAGTTTCAAAGCAGAACAGTTACTGCTGATTAGAAAGGTCCAGCCTGCAACTCTTGAAAAACCTTGGAAAAAAGCAACATATCTGTGCTAGAAAATGCAGAATCATTTTAACACTGTTATCATCCAAACCCCTCCCATCATTCTGGAATGAATTCAATATGAATCAGAGATTTTCCCTTCTCCCCAGGAGGTGTGGGAGCCACACTGGGATGGTCCCTGTGTTGCAGTCTGTGCTCATCAGCTCATCCAGGGAGGCACCAAGGGGGCAAGAGCTGATCACTGAGCACATCTGGCTGCCAGGAACCACTTCTGCTGCAGCCTTGGGAAATATAAATCTTTAAAAACCATCACAAATAACCAAACTCCCCTTCTGCTCAGTCTATGCCTGTCTCTACTGCATGTCTGGCAAAGAAAATGTATATAGCATTTTCTTTTGTCAAGTATCAAGCTGCTTTTCACACCTAGAATAATCTCTTTTAATATCTTTTATAAAGGAGGAAAAAATGCTTCCTTATGCACAGCATGGAAATAGGGAATGAACATGAAAAATGCAGAATAATAATCAGGATGCTCTGCCTTTCACATTAATGTTTTTTTTCTCTGATAACCACTTCCCTTTAGTGCAAAACCACTTTGTGCTCCTTTTGCAGTGGTGCTGAGATGCTTTTGAAGACACTGGCAGACATCTCTGTGCAGCCTTAACACCTCTGAAAATCCAGCTCTTGGCTCACTCTCAGAAACTGCCTTCAAGTTGGCAAGACAAGTTTGCATGTTGTGTTCAGAGGACAGTCTGTCACACCCCTGTGTTCACAGGTGACAGTTCAGGTCCCCAAAATCCCTCCCTCACATCCTCACGGGAATGTGTATTGCTCACAGAATTTATTGCAGAAAAAAGCTGTGATGCTCCACATCACAGTGCAGTGCAAGGGGGTTTCCAGAAGGAGCCTGACTTTTGGAAATACATAAATTATGTGGCTCAGGGCCTTAGAAAGGAGTTTCTAAGGAATTACAGTCTCCCAATGTTTTCCTCAGCTTTTATCTGAAGAAGATAAACTTTGTGCCATGTTTTTTCACTGACTGAACAACTGGAAGTTAAAACTGCCACAATGTTGGTCCTATGCTATGGTACTTTCTCTGCTGACATTTACAGAAATGGGGATCTTTTTTATCTAGTTGTTACCTGAACAGTTGTTATCTGAATACTGCTCTGAGATCTGAGTGAGCACAGGGGGGAAACTGAGTTCTAAACTTCTACACAGTGGTTAAAGTGTGTTTCATATGTTCTTACCAAAGCTTAAATGCTTCATGATAGGAAGATTAATCCTCATAATTCTGTTAAATCTGAGGTTGAGAAGAAGTAAAATGAGTGTCAGCAGTTCAGCTGGATAATAAAATTGGAAATAACTTAATCAAGTCTAAAACTGTCCCCAAATGAAACATAAAAAGTGACTTTTTAATGATAAAGAAAGCCTTGATAAATTTTTATCAAGGTAAGATCTTGGATCTTCTGAAGGTTTTCAACTGGAGTCCTGAGGGGGAAACAGCCTTTTTTTTAACCTCATAATGGAAGGTCCCTTCTGTAGCACAGGCAATGCCTCTGCCAGCAACCAAGTAATGGCAACCCTTGGTAAAAAAGACACAGTGAAAATCAAATTGCAACCCTTTCATGCTTCAAAGGATTCTTTTTAAAGTGCATTTTACCATATTTCAGTCAGCCTAAAAGGTGATGCAATTTGCCATACTGAGACCAGGAGAGGGGAGTGTGGTGGTTATTTTTAACTGACCCCTGGCAACCATTCCCTGGAGGGCAAACACACAGGTTGGAGTTTGTAACCCTGCTCTTTTCCAAGGAAACTACAGTGAAATGATAAAAAAGGCTAAACCTGTGCTGGAAACCAGAATGTGTAGCTGTGGAATAGTTGGGATTTCCTAAAGTACACAATGAAATGCTTCTATCTGAGGGTTTTTGCTGCTTCCAAGGGCTCTGTAACCCAATTCACCATCCAACTGTACCTGGGCAGTAAAACCAAGATCCCCCCGAGGCTGCTCCTCCACCTGGAATTGCACTGGGATGATCAGCACTGCTACAGACACTACAAAAATAAAGCTACAAATGCTACAGAATCAAAACTGAGGTATCATCTACCAAATCTATGACTCTTTTCTTACAGCCTGGAAAAGAACTGAAAGCAGCCCCATCATCAAGGACTCTGCTCTGGGACAGCAGTAACTTCATACAACTGCAATAAAATGTAACTATTAATCTACATTAACAACCTGGCATCTTTTACAGCCACATTTTTAAATACAGAATGTCTTTTAGTTGATAACATAACCTAATATAATTTGAGCAGGGAAAATTAAGTGGTTAGAGTGATTAGCCCAAGCTCTGGGATTCATTTCCCTGCCATTCCAAGGATCACACATGTCCTGTGAGAATTCCTGATAGGGGTTAAACTGGGACCTCTCCATGGCTGGAAGGTGCCAGAGGGAGAGGAACTTTATTTTTCAGGTTCACAAAGCATGTATTGTTCTCATTTCATTTTCCTCCAGCACACTGTTTACCCAAAATAACAGGGTAAACTTCAGAGGTCTGTTAATATAGAAATGTTTTGGCAGCAGGACAGGAAAAGACAAACCAGTTCTGTTAAGGAAAGAACATACAACTTCGTCTTGATTTAAAGAGACTTCCATTGTATCTTTGAGTAAAACAATCCCACAAAGAAGAACTAATTATGTCCTTAGCTCACAATTCCCTCAGATTGGTGTGCGATCCCAAAGGACACCCTGAGGGTGCACTGCCCTACAGGAGCCAAAGCTCCAAGAAAGAAAATGAGCAAGGGCTCTCCTGCTGAAGTTCTTGGAAATCCATTAGTGGGACTCATTTAGTTTTGCAGTTTTCCCTCCTACTTTCCAGGACAGTGAGAGTGATAAAGGACTTTTCCTCTGATCTTAAGTACTTGCTTTTTTAATTTCAAATTTCATTTTGCAAAGCCAATGTTAGCAGGTTTCTGGGCTGGCATTTCTTTGGGGTTGTATTTACATAATTCTAAATATTTGTACAAGTTCCATCTGTGATGAGGGACTGGATGAGTAACTGGAGATAAAATTAGCTTAGAACAGAATCAATACAAAGGGTAACAAAGCCCACGCTCCTGGGAACCACATTCTGCTGATGATTTCATTTCAGCATTTGCCTCTGCATTCCACTCCCAAGTGCTACAGGGCAGGGATCAATGCCCCCTTCTGTGCTTTTGTAATATTTTTGCACTGCCAAAAATAAATGATAAATACTAATGCAAACACACTCAGTCAAGGAGATCTGCTTAAAAGCAATTACTGCACCATGGTCCTGTTAATGTTCAACTGCCAGTAAACAGGTTTCTTGGCAATGTTTATGCTGTGAACCCTGAACATGCACTACTGAATTATTCACTTGCTGTCCATCAGTGCACTTTGGTAACGTGACATTTGAACCTCAGGTTTTTACCCGTAAATCACAGGATTATTGCTCCTCCCTCTCTTCTCCCAGGAACCCTTTTGGTTCCAACAGTGGAACTAAACCAACAGCACTGTCTTCCTAATGCTTGAATCCCACAGCTGGGTGTCAGTTACAGGTTTAGGAAAGTCTTCAGCAGGGCAGTGAAAAGTTCTAATCCCGCTTACTGTTCATTTCTGGTCAAGAAGCCCCCAGTGCTGCTGCTGATGGGCAAGGAAAGGGTTTGGGCATCAAAATAAACTTTAACTACTGGCCGCTGTCATTCATATTTGCTCCTAACCCAAAAACTAAACCAGCCCCTCAGTGTGTTTCTTTGTTCCCCTGTGCTCAGTTAGGAGAGCATGCAAACTTGTGTTACACCTCTCACAACACCAAGAGTTAGAAGCCAAAGCTGATTTAAAGCCAAAGCCTGAGTTTTCTACAGCAAAATGAAAACTAATTGGAATTGGTGCCTCCATTTGAACACAGAGCAAACAAATCACTGCTGCTATGTGGCATATTATCTGACTTAGACTAACCTGCTGAGAGAGTCTCATCCTTCAAGACTGGTTTAAGAGATATATACAGGCAAATTGTAAGGAATAGTGTCTGGGCTAGTTCTACTTATTTACTAAACAAACCTCAGAACTAAGAAAATGGATCAATAACCCCTCATCTCTTCATCTGCTGTAAAAACACAATCATTCACCGACTGCACTGGAAGGAGGATTTGTGTTCATTTTGCACCTTGTTCCAGTTTGAAGATGAGTTACTCAGTGAACTGTGGATTTCAGTCTGAGCAGGAGCAACCCTGTCCTTAAATGCGTGTGAATTCTTATCAGCATGAAATATTTTGGCACTAACCATGCAAACAGGCTGAGCTTATCTGGGGGTTCAGGCACCCAGAACTGCAGGACTGTGACCCACACATGTAAACTGTAAAGTGTCATGACACAAAGTCAAATGCTTGTGAGCGTTCTGTGTCCTTCTAAGCAGGAGGAAAAGCACTCACCAGGACTGAGGTTTAGCTTGGATTGTCTTCATAGTTTCTCCTGAGAGTAGAGATACACTGAGAAATCCAGAGCTTGGACAATTCTCATTTTCAGTATCTAGCTGGACAATTTACTGTCTGCTATCTCTGGATGCAGAAGAGCTGAGAATGTCCTGGAAAACCATCCAAAAATATTACCAAGAACTGCAGCTCAGCCTGCCCTTCCATATAAAATATTAGAATTCGGAAAACTATAGCAATTGAAGAATTTAAGGCCCTTTCACTCTTACAACTATAAAACCTGAAAACGAACCCCTTAGATTAAAAGCAAACAGGCTGCAAAGCATATGCTACTCCTCCATTATCTACCTCATAGTTTAAAAAAACACAGAAAGACCAGAGAAAGGTTTAGTATTTTCTACAGGAAGATGAATAGTATTAAAATTAGTATCCATTAGCCCTTTCCTTCATCTTCCCAGTTTCCACTACACTGGATATGTTGAATGGCTAAACTGGTGTAGCAAAACAATTGAGGTCCTTTTTGATCTAGATTTTTCCAAAGAGACAAGTGGCTTCACTTGAAATGGGTGCTTTCTGAAAATGAGCTCCTTCCAATTATCAGGATTGCAAACATCATTTGCCATCCCTGAACACCTCTGCTTTACCAGCAGAGTTAAAAATATCCCTGCTCCTGCTCCCTTTGCAAATGCACTTCTGTGAGGAACCTGAGAGTGCAAAGCCAGGAGTGCTGCCCTCAGTGCTGCAGCTGCAGAGTCACATCTGGCACAACTGGATTATGAAACCCATTCTACTTAACTGTGTAGACCTTTGATCCACAATCAAAGATTTTTCCTGATAGATGTTTTCAAGAAATGAAAAGGAACTGGTAACTTGTGATAGGAAAACATTTGGGTTCAAAGTGGGGAGGCAATCACCAAAAAGATGCTGGTTTGTTGCAACTAAGAGGTTGCAATATGCAGTTTGCAGCTGCTCTGAGGTCTTCTGTGCCATTATATGCCCATCTGGTATTTAAAGAGAAGGTTTAAAAACAAACCCAATGCAAAAATGAAATCCACTTATGCGACTTAAGCAAGGAACACTCTGGTAACATGTCAAATGTCTGCCCAGAACTGACCCTGTGTGAGACCATCAGGCACATGGCAGGAGATGGTGGCTACAGCCAGTCCAAGGTTTCTCCAGTTCCTGTTCCCAGTGGTGCAGGTCTTGAATTCTGGAATGAAATGCTGAGACCTGAGGGCAAAACCTCAGTGATACCCACTTGGAAAAAGGAGGTACCACTGTGCAAACAATAAGAAATGAAATGCATCTACCTTCTCCTCGAGGCTGTGCTGGAGGAACCACCCTGGTCCAACCCTGCTTGACAGTAAGTCATGTGATATTGCTTGGGCTGATTTTGAAATGATAACTCAAAATTACAACAAACCCTGAGAGAAGGCTTCCCCCCTGGGCTGTTCCAACAGTATCCAGCAATCCATGTGCCCTGGGACAGGTGACTGCTGTTTGGTCCTGTGATCAGAACTGGGGATTATGCCACTTAAAATACCTTTATCAAAGACACCATCACTTTCTGGCCACTAGTGGAGTTCTGAGGGTTCCAAGAGGCACTGTCAAGACTGCCTTTTCCACAAGTGACCTTCTTTGCCAACAGTCCCATCCTAAATGCTTCAGAACTTTGGGTTTGCATGGCTCTTCCCCAGCCAGCTGCCTCCCACCCCACCCCACCAGCTCAAAGCTGCTTCCTCCATTTTTGTAACCTGTATGAAAGTTACAGAAAATAAAAGGGTGAGGACAAATATTAAGTTTTTCAGAGGGTCTGACTTTCAGGACTACCTCTCCCAAGTCCCTTTTAAAAAATAAGACACCAAAGCAAACAGGATTGTGTCTAACTTCTACAAAATTGCTGGTTTCACAGGAGGAGGAGGAGAATATGGCTACCATGCTACTCAGCACTGGGGTGAAGCACCATCTAAACTCCAGTAAACTCTGGGCTATCACCTGGCTCTTATCAGCAGCCACACCCCCAGCCTTCCACAACGTCTTTGCTGTCCAGCTTGATGCTGTCAGTGTTCTTCTCACTGAACATGGGCCCCCCGTGCCTCAGCATGAGCTCCGTGGCCATCTTCACAAAGGCCTCCTCCACGTTGCTGGAGTCCTTGGCAGAGGTCTCGATGGCACAGATGATGTTGTCGTAGTGCTCAGCCAGACCCTGCGCCTCCTCCAGCTGCACCTCGCGAAGGTCACTTAGGTCAGACTTGTTTCCTGCAAGAGGAGGAAACAACAGAGTAATTCATAATGACTGTTTATGCCAGGGGAGGTTCTCAGGTTGCCCAGAGAAGCTGCAGAATCTTCATTCCTGGGGGTGGGTTTTCAAAATTGCCCTGAAAAGACCCTGACCAGCCCAACGCTGGCCTTGCTCTGAGCAGGAGGCTGGGCTGGATAATCTCCCAAACCCCTTCCAACCTGTACGTCTGTAGGACTCACACAGAGAACAGAAAAAGTAACTGATATTGGTGGCTGTAGACCTTAACAAAATGAAAATGGGCTAGAAATGAAAGCTCAAACCACTTTGTGAAAGCAGCAGCTGTCAGCTGGTCCCTGGAGAGCTCCAGAGCAGCTCTGCTGTTGCATTAGCAGGTGTACAGGCCCTGAGAGCCACATCTTGAGTCTGAAATAGCAGGGCTGGGGAGCAGAACCTCCAGCAGAGCACTGAAAAACCCCAATTGCCCCAAAGACCTTCCAAAATCCCTCATCTGCTGAAGCATGTGGGTGTTCCAGGGCACCAAAACACATCAGCTGGGTATGATGGAGCACCTCTGGGCCCTGGAAACCTTGGGATCTTTACCATGAGAATTGTAGGAATCAAAATTCAGCAATAAGCAGAAGAAGAATGGACAAGTTTAAACAGCAAGCTTTGGTCAACAGAGGCTGAGACAAATCTCAGCACTAAGGACAACAAGGCCTGTTGATGTCCAACCATGTGAATTACCTGCCTGCAGTTCCAAGATGAAGATGGACTTTAAGATGAATGTTATCAACTCATGTTGAAACCCTTTGTTTTCTTTCCCCCATGCAAAATCTCTGGTATAAAAAATAATAACTAATTTTGCAACCTGGCCAAAACTTGTATAATCCCCTAGTTAACACACATTACCATTATCCATCCTCCTTACTAACATACCCTGGCCCCAATACCTTTAAATTGCATGTTCAATAAACCATTCCAGTTTTTAACTTCGTATCTGAGATTTTTAGACTCTTAAGATAGAACAGCTCCACAGCAGCTCTGCCTCAGAGCTGGAAATCTTGGGTACTGTGTTGGGCTGAACTGGCAAAATGCCAACTGGCCAGCACAGAGAGAAAGGGTCCACCCCTTCCAAGGGAAAAGGAGAAAGGGGGGAAAAAAAACCCCAAACCCAAAGCTTCTTATATTATACAAAAGAAAGACAATTAAAACCAGAATATGATATAATACATATATATACAAATGTGAGAAAAAAAGCCCAAACTAACAACAATAGCTACCAAGTCACTCAACCAAATAATACAGATTTCAACCACCCAAACCCCACAAAACCTCTCAAAAACTCTTCCAGAGGAGAAAAATTAACCATAGAATGTTCCCCTCCCTGGATACACAACAGGGATGGTGGCAAGGCCTGATCTGAGTAGGGCAGGGCAGGGAGTGCTCATGGGGCTGAGGCAAAGACCAAAAGGGACAGAAGCTCCACCTCCCTCTCTTTTCTATACCGCTTGATGATGTCATGAAATATCTCTTTGGTTGCTTAAGGCAGGTGATGCTTGTCCCTTCTAATCTATGTCACATCCTCTGGGCCTGCTGAATTGAGGCCTGGCTGGAACTAAAGCCCAAACTCCCACAGGCACCCAGCTCTCCACCAGGGAATGCAACGGACTCAAAGCTGGCACCTCCTGAGCAGCCAATAAACGCAAACCTGCTGTTTTGATGACCCAGACTGGTCACAATTCCCATCAGACCTACTGGATACATTAAAGAGAAGAGACCAAAAAACCCTCATTTTGTGAAATTTCTAACTCTGCTTTGCAAAATGTTGTTTGCACAGCAAGGCTGCTGAACTCATGAGCAGCATGAAGTGCTGGAGTCGCTTTGTTCTGGTACAGACTGTCCAGCAGTTACAGAGCCCAGTGTGCCATGGATTGGAAGCCACACATTAAGGTAAGCTGGACACTTCAATAGGATGAAATGGTAAAGATCCAAGATTTTGGAGAGTTAAAGCCAAGAATTTACAAGTTTGACAGGTCATGGCATTGAACAAAGGAAAGGCAAAAGTCCAACAGTGATGAAGATGCTTCAAGACCATCCAAGGGATGAAGTCAGGAGAGCACCACCCAAATTTCAAGCCAAAAGGAAAGCTCTGCCCAAGATTTCACTCAGTCATTAATATGGAAATTAGAAGGTGTTAACTATGAACTTAACACTATAACTGGCTCATTTTACACAAACAAGTCAGGCACATTTTTTCCCAGTATGAACTGACTTTGTCTCCAACGTTGTCAATAAATACCTTTGCTGCTAAAAAGACAAAAGCTTCTTAGCAGGTATTTATTTCGAAGTGTTTTTTACTATCAACACGTCTCACCTCCAGCCCAAATAAACCCTCTGCCCCCTCAGACAGCGCCCAGGCAGCCCCCCACGCTGCCCTCGCGGGCTCTGCTCACCGATCAGCAGTTGCACGATGTTGGGCCCTGCATACTTGCCCACGTCGTCGATCCAACGCGGGATGGACTGGAAGGAGCCCCTCTTGCTGATGTCATAGGTGAGGATGGCACCGTTGGCGCTGCGGTAATAGCTCTGTGTTATGGTGCGGAACCGCTCCTGGCCGGCCGTGTCCCAGATCTGCAGCTGCACACAGTGGGGACAGTGAGTCAGCAGGGACAGGGGGACAGCGGGGACAGGGAGACAGCCGGGGCAGGGAGACAGCGGGGACAGGGAGACAGTAGGACCAGCCACAGGACAAGCAGTGCATTCTGGAAGCAGCTTTTCTAGTTTTGTTGTCCCAGTTCAGCAGCCAGGATGTTTATCACTGTGTGGGTGTGACCAAAGCTGGGCATTCTAAACCCTCTGGGCCATTGCCCAGCAACTGGTACCAATGGCCCATTGGCAGCAGCTGCCCAGGGCACACCTGAGCCCTCAGGCTGGGAGATGGCTGGAAAAGAAGCCTGGCAGAGGAGCTGGGAGAACTCCCCTGCAGGGAGTCCTTGGCACCTCCACACCCACCTGAGGACTCAGCTCTGCTCATGGGCCAGCACGATTCCAAAATCCCCCCTGACTTTATCCCAGAGTCAGATCCTCCAGTGTGGAACTCCCTGCCCTGGGGGAGGCACTGGGGGCTCCCACCCAAACCTGAGGGGAGAGAATCTTGGGGTTTGGGGATTTGGGGGACCACTCTTTGGATCCAGAGGAGGAGCAGACCCTCGACAGGAGGAGCCCACCACTCCCCACCAGACTGTGCCATCATCTGCACCAACAGGTTTTTCACCTCCTTTTCCTTTGGACTCGGAGGAATCACGTGGGGCTCAGCACAGGGGCCACCAAACTCCACTGTGTTTGTGCCCCAGGGGGCTGGGTTCTACTGCTGGGTTTGTGGGTTAAACCCAATTTCTCTTTGTATCATTGCATTTATTGTAGCATTTTTCTTAAATTTTAACTCTGACTTATAATCTCTTTTGTGTTGGGTTTGTTTCTCCTGCTGGTTTACCTTTAAACCAGTGCACTTGTGTTCATGATTCAAGGCTGATAACAATACATGCTTGAGAACCTCAATATAAACATATATAGTATGTAATATATGCTGAGAACTTGGCTGCTTAAATCCCTCCCTGTCTCAATCGGGATACGCCGTGTTCCTGCAGTGAGCTCCTTCTGTGGCAGATTAGGATATTATCTTCTGTGTGCCAAGCCCTGCCCCTCTGACACCTTCTCCAGCAGAGCCAGCAGAAGATGTTTGCCCACCGCAAACAATTCATCTGGTGTGTCACTGAAACTACAGTGGTTTTTCACTAGAATGTTGTCTGAGGCACTGACGTGGGTTTGCCAGTTCTGCTACAGGGGCAGGAACAACTGGAGCAGGATGCGGTCACATCACCTCAGAGCACTGATGCTGTTCTAGAAGGAAATGTGAGACAATTCAAAGAATATAGAGAAGAGTATAAAAATAAAATGTCAGCAATTCCAGGTTTCAGTAAGGTCAGGCAAAGATCTAGTCAGTCCAGTCACCTGTCCTCTTCCAGATGGTAGAACAGACACTACATCAGGGCAGGAAGAAGAAATGCCTGGCTTACACACTCTTGCCTAAACTCAGCAGCATAAGAATTATGAGTTTATATTAGGGTTTGAGTTCCCAGCACCAGATGTTCCAGAGGAAGAAGCCAAATAACTCAGAGTGGACGAACACAATATCCTGATCATAGGGGAAAATTCTATCTAAATCCTGTTGTTTTATAGGTTGTCTAATGTCTTGGGACATGACTACTTACATTCCAGGGTCTTTTAATCTAAAGTAACTGTGGATGTTCTCATCCTCCATATAAATCTCTAAACCTTTCTGAGTCTTTCAAAGCTCTTGGCTTCAATATAAAGTAGCAATGAAACCAAAAATTTCCTTTTATAAATTTTGTATTTTCTGTCCCTCTGTTGCACTTTCACTTCTCTATGCTCAGATGACAAATGAGAGACCACTGCTTGTCTTTTTGTGCCGTTCCTTATACTCTGCATCTCTTCTTAGGAGGCAGGACACAAGCAAACACTTCTGGCTTTTTTAATCCTCCCACAGTATGGACCTTTCACTTATTGTTTCCCCTCTCTCTGAAACTCCTTATTTTAAAGAGCTCCAACTTAATACAACATGCCAGTGATGTTTTACACCAAATAATATGGAATAATTCTTCTATTTATTTCTTTTGCACAACAGCATTTTGTTTGTATCTTCTGACTCTGCTGCATTTTGAGCAGCAGCTTTCCCTCTGGAAAAGGCTGTACTGATGAGATCTTATTTCCTGTGCTAACCAAGCCTTTAGAGCCCACATGATGGATGTCCAGCTTAAAAGGCACCAATCCAATGCAAAAGGACTTCTCAGCTCCGGCAGGAATTTACTCAGAGAAGAGGAAGGGACTGTAATGGACTCAGAAAACCACAAAGTAATGACCATTAATGCAACAGATAATGATTCAGAGCAGTCAGCAGCAACTACTGGAGACAAGGAAATTCAGGGCAGGTTCAGGTATGATCTCTGCACTCAAGTCTCCCACTAGACCCTTGTGACTGTTATGTAGTTTTAAATCTCAATACTTGATTAGGTCAAGTGCAAAACAGGCTAGTGATGATTACTCAGCTCTTGGGAGAGGTCTGAGAGATTCTGTGCATACAGACAAATGAGAAACTTTTTAAATTAAGAAATAAAATGGTTTTAGCTTACAATTGTCACACGGTGCCAACAGAGTGCAGAGTGACTCAGCAAGCCATATGCTGAATTGTGAATTTTGAAAAGCTCTGTATAAGTAAATGCCGTAAGAATCCAAGAATCATTGAGGTTGGGACAGATTTTGGGAGGTGACAAATCCATCTGCTTTTAAGTGGAGTCAAAACTGAGTTCTTCCAGAAAGAACTGCTCCATGACTTTTCCAGGGCCCAAAATGAGTCTGACCAGCCTGTAGTTCCCAGGATTTCTTGCCCTTTCTGAAGATGAGTACAACACTTGCCTTCTTCTGGTCCTTACCAATTTCTGCAGCCTTTCAGTAGTGATAGAACAACCTCAAAATGTCACCAGCAAGACCTCACAGCACTCCCTCTCATGTTTCACTCAAGCATTTGTGTCTGTGTTGGCAGGACTGAATGTGCAAAGTTGCTGAAGCCTTCACTGTACTGGGAACAGCACAGAGCCCAGTTCTGACTTTCTCAGGAGCTCAGACAGCACCCACGGTCACCCCAGAGCACCCAAGGGCACCCAAGGTCACCCTTCCTCCCAGCCCACATCCTCCAGCTAAGCTCAGGCACTTGAATTTTGTGCTCTTCTTGTGCAAGGACTCTGAACCATTCAGCTTTTTCACATCATCTCCAGTTAGTGGTGGCTTTGCTTCCATTGCTGAGGCTCCAGGAGGGGTCAGGCCCTGAGCAGACACTTCCTTTGCCAACACACACCCCACCTGGCACACTCTGTGCCTCTGTCCCATCACCTCTGTGGGCACAGGGAGCCAGGGCAGTGCCACTGTGCCAGGAAGAGTCAGGCAGATCCAGGCATGGGTTAAAGATGTCTTGAGCCAAGTCAAGGCCACACTGCCAGCAAGGACCCCACAAAATTTGGAAGCTTGAAAACCTGTCCTGTCACACTGTCTGAACTTTGAATAACTGTCTCATTTTAAATCATTAATACACACAATGCAGACACAGCAAGTACCATGAACCAGATGACTTAATTTAAATCAAGTTGTGTTTCTAATCGCAAAATACAGCTGGTTTGCTTGATAGTATCTATAGAAATCTCCAAGAAAAATATTTCCATATAGTATTGATCAGTCTGATTAAAAAATATAATATAGGTCATCAGAAAAATACCAGTTCTGGTCTTAAGTAAATACTCTTTCCTCCAGCAAATGTACAGAGATACATTTCAAAGAATTCTACTGAAAAAGAAACATTCTCAATTGAGAATTGTGTCTGTGGAATTCAGGTGTTGTGACAATGACATGTAAATACCAATCACAATTCTAATTTAAACAGCCATTTCATAGTAACAATTTTATGTAGTCTTTCTGTTACACTATATTTACAAACATTTATCTCTTGACAAGACATAAGAATTACGAATTTATTTGAAAAAAATAGTATTTCTCATTAAAAAATCCCTCAGAACAAGTTAAATGTTAAAATCGAATACCAAATGAACTGTACAGGTTACCAAAAGAGATATGATCATGTCTTCTTTGTATTGTATTAGTATATGACATATGCAGTGTATGATGAAAGTCCTTAATTATTTATTTTCTTGATCTAAGTGCTTCAGCTTTGTAAATAACGTGATGGAGCCACATCTGTCACTCAGCAGCCTTTTGAAGCAATTCCTGACTTTGTAATTGCTTTGGAAACAATTTTGGTGTGAGAAAGCCAGAAACTGGGACTGCTGGAGAGCTGTGTTGGATTCATCCAAGGATATTACGAAAAAACATGTATGAAATACCAGATTGGTGGGAGGCCTCCAGGGGGACCACTGGATCAACTGAGGACAGGACAAAGAACAGGGAATAAATACCCACTGCTCGGAAGGAATAGCACAGGACACTCCAAGGGGACAAGGAGCCACCGTTCTCGTGCTGGTTGTTTCACTAGTGAGCTCCCATTTACTTACAAAAGCTGGTTATTTGGGTGTTTTTAGCTTGGGAATTTTTGGCCAGCAGAGCCCTCAGCACTGGCTGGTACCAAACAGCACAGTGCCAAACATCTCCTGCAAGATCCTTGATGACTCCATATCATCCCCAGGAGTACATCAAAACTGAAACAAGGAATGACTCAACTGGAGGTGCTGAGGAAAACAAAAAGTGATAAAATTCATGGAGGGTCTCTGGAAGGTTCTGGGATGTCTGAAGAGGCCTACATTTGAACTAATGGAGTGGTGAAAATGGTGAGTGACAGGTTGACCAAAGAGCATCGTAAATGAGCATTATCAAATGGGTCAGTGTAGATTTGTCCTGCATTGATAAAAATATCATTTATCAAAGGTTAATGCTTAACAGATGGCCTCAAGACACATTAAATAATTTCTCCCTCCCTTACTTCCTACATCATTTATTAAGTCCTCTCCTGATTCTTCTAATGCATCACAGGAGTTCAGGTTTACTTTGCTTGTGGAGCAGCATAAACAGTAAGCAAGCACATCCTCCAGCTGACACCTTCCTTTCCAGAAATAGAAGTGTCACTTTTGTGACAATACACCAACTTCCATAAAATTTCCCAGTAGGAAATGCTGGACACAAAGACTGTGCTGAAAGAATCTTAACCAACTGGCCATCTCTGAATCCTGACATCTCAAATGGCAAACAATAATCCACATTCCTGTAGGTTGGCAAATCACAACACTTGCTCCTAAAAACACTGACTGAAAGTTTGGCAACTTCATCTACACAGTTTTTGCCAAAAGCAACACCTCTGTGGCAGTGTATTCGAATTGAAAATGATATTCATCCAGGATGAACTGCTCCACTCAGCTGCTTCCCTGCACAATTTTCAGAGAATGAGGAATCCCTGTTTATTGGGAATGCAGTATTCCCATTTGCTCCAGCCTTAGATGTGCCAAAGGTGTTGACAGAGCTGCAATTCCTCTGGATATCAAAGAATATTTGCTGCCATGTAATAGCCAAGAGCTTTGCTTGTATTTGTTTAGCAACATTAAACAAATTGTTGTTATTAAATCAACAGTCAGGGGACAAGACAGTTAACGAGTCAGAACTTTACATTACTTGCAATTTGGCCAGATAATGACATATCACATTGTGGCCCATTCTGAAAGGAATGTAGTTTACAGCCATGAGACCTGAATAAAAGCCAATAATCTTGATAACATATGGGCTGGACAAGCTTGTAAATTAAGAACTGCAATGATACATAAAGAAATATTTGCTACAAAATAATGTGTTTTCAACTCTTCTTCTCTCCTGCTACTTTCTGAAAGATACACCAAGAGAGAAAAACTATGGCACAGAGGACAAAAGTATTCAGTTTATATAAAAGACTATGAAATTACAGCATGAAGTAGCCATTGAAGATAATTAATCAGTATGCAGGAAATAATTCATCAAAAGTAAAGGAATCTTGTCATTACTAACCATGATTTATGGACTTGAACTTAGGAATGTCCTTGCCTATCATTATGTAAAATCTTGATTCCAGCATTTTATAAATATCTTTTCTTACAGTGACATAACAGTTACAAAACATATTTGTTCTGTTAGCCAGATTATTTCTATCACTTAGAGAACAAGCCATTACTTTATAGGACTTTAATCACTATGCATTAAGGGATTAACACAACTTTTAGACACTTTAAAGTGATTAACAAGACCAACTTTTAGGAACCACAGTCTGTACTCTGGGGTTTAGCCAGCTAAGAAGGATGTGTTTTAGAGAGAGTACCATGCCACAATTTCCAGCAGTTAAACAGCATATACTAGAGGATATTTTAAAAGACTGCAGGCATTTCCTAAGGCAGATGGGGAAATGATGGATATCTGCTGGTCAGAGTTTGCCTTTGTGATAAAAATCAAGGTGCTCATCACAGGTAGCTCTGAGTGGGAAGTCCCACTGGAGCCCAGTGTGCCCACCTGCCCAATCCCTGCCTGGCTCTGTGCCATGGAGCCCCCAGCTCCAACAGCTCCATGGCTGAGGGAGCAGCAGGGCACCAACTCCACCTGAGACACTCCAAGAAACACAGCTCTAAGGTGCCAGGAAAGCCTCAAGTTTCATAAATAATAAAAAAAATTCTTTCCAGAGAGAGTAATCAGGCATTGGAATGGGCTGCCCAGAGAGGGGGTGGATTCCCCATCCCTGAAGGTTTTTAAACTGAACTGAGTGCCATGATCTGGTAAAGGGACTGGAGTTGGACCAAGGGTTGGACTGGATGATCTTGGAGGTCTTTTCCAACCCAATCCATTATATGATTCTATGATTCTTAACCTTCCATATCCCAATATGCATCTTTTCCCTTGGACAACAAAATCAAAAGGAAGTGAGACTTAAAATCCTTGGGCTCCAAATGTTTCAGAAACATTATGTAACTGTAATGGGAACATTTGAAGCTTAAAGCAGAAGGGAGTACTGACACAATTAACCTTAAAATGTTTGTTTCGATCTCAAAGTAAGTGATGTTGGGTTCTAACAAAATCCTCAGCCTGACTAAAACCGAACCTAGGGCACTTGGGGTGTGGGGCAAGTGGTGTTCAAAAGCTCCTTGGGACTTCTTTCTGCAGACACTCTTGTTCTGAAGGAACTTCTAAAGATGAGCTTACCAAACATGAAAATGGGGATTTTTTTTATTTTTAACAAGTCTTTGCAACCCTTATGCGATCACACAGCACCTACAGGATGGGCAAGAGCTCAGACCCAGCCAGCATGGGTTTAGGAAGGGCAGGTCCTGTCTGACCAACCTGATCTCTTTCTACGATCAGGTGACCCACCTGGTGGATGAGGGGAAGGCTGTGGATGTGTCTATCTGGACTTCAGCAAGGCCTTTGACACTGTCTCCCATAATATACTCCTGGGAAAGCTGGTAGCCCATGGCTTGGACAAGTGTACCCTCTGCTGGGTCAGGAGCTGGCTGGAGGGTCGGGCCCAGAGAGTGCTGGTGAACGAAGCTGTGTCCAGCTGGTCACCAGTGGTGTTCCCCAGGGGTCTGTGTTGGGTCCAGTCCTGTTTAACATCTTCACTGATAATTTAGATGAGGGGATTGAGTCCATCATTAGCAAATTTGCTGATGACACCAAGTTGGGAGGGAGTGTCAACCTGCTGGAAGGCAGGAGGGCTCTTCAGAGGGACCTAGATAGACTTGAGAGATGGGCTGATTCCAATGGGATGAAGTTCAACAAGGCCAAGTGCAAGTCCTGCCCTTTGGCCACCCCAACCCCCTGCAGCGCTCCAGGCTGGGCACAGAGTGGCTGGAGAGCAGCCAGGCAGAGGGACCTGGGGGGACTGAGGGACAGGAAGCTCAACAGGAGCCAACAGTGTGCCCAGGTGGCCAAGAAGGCCAATGGGATCCTGGCCTGGATCCAAACTAGCATGGCCAGCAGGCCCAGGGCAGTGACCCTTCCCCTGGACTCTGCCTTGGTGAGGCCACACCTTGAGTGTTGTGTTCAGTTCTGGACCCCTCAGTTCAGGAAAGAGATTGAGGGGCTGGAGTGGGGCCAGAGAAGAGCAACGAGGCTGGAGAAGGGACTGGAGCACAAGTGCTGTGGGGAGAGGCTGAGGGAGCTGAGGGTGTTTAGTCTGGAGAAGAGGAGGCTCAGAGGAGACCTTATCACTGTCTACAACTACTTGAAAAGATGATGTACCCTTGTGGAAGTTGGTCTCTTCTCTCAGGCAACCAACAGTAGGACAAGAGGGCACAGGTTTAAGCTCTGCCAGGGGAGGTTTAGGTTGGATATCAGAAAGAAATTCTTTACAGAGAGAGTGGTCAGGCATTGGAATGTGCTGCCCAGAGAGGGGGTGGATTCTCTGCCCCTGGAGGTTTTTAAGATGAGACTGGATGTGCCACTGAGTGCCATGATCTGGCAATCAAAGTGGGGTTGGACTAAAGGTTGGATTTGATGATCTTGGAGGTCTCTTCCAACCCAACTGACTCTATGATTCTATGATTCTATACGGCCTAGAGGAGCACGAACTCCAAACAATACTGGAGCAGCCAAGAATCTCCTGCACACTTCTGTACTTCAGACTGTATTTCAAACACATCCTGAATACCTCTTGGTTTGAGGGATCCCACTCAGCAGTTGATGTAACACCCTTTTGAATGAGTGTGTCTCAGGTGACTGAGGCAGTAGCAGTGAGAGCACAGGGCATCTCTCACAGGGCATCTCTCACTGGGCACATGTCCAGACTTGTTCAGTAATGGGCTGGGTATGACCTGGGAGCGAGCTGAGCTGCTCCTCCTGCAGCCACTGTCACCTGCATCACAGCCAAATCTGTACAACCTCCAAGGCTCACACACCTGCTCTGTAAGGGAGACCACAGAAGTGCAATAAAATGCCTCCTTATTTTCTGTTTCCAGTAGCATGCTGAGCAAACCCATCCAGATTAGATGGACTGCTCTAAAATCTCAGTCCAACTGGGAAAGTCCAACTTCGCACACACCCCACACCCTGACAGACCAAGAAAAACCACTTCCAAGCAAATGATTTCATTTTCCAGTTCTGTGCCTGACTCAGCAGCTGACAAAAATGTCTTTAAGGTAAATCAGCAACAATGCTAGAATAATTCACCTAAAGTAATGCTTAAAATACTCCTCAATCTGTGTATCCCTATATTTTTCCCTAAGTGGAAGTACTGAACAATCCAAAGAAAAGGAAAGTCTCAAGACCTTGCATTTTCTTACTTTTTTTTTGTAAAATACTTGGAAATAACCCACACATTTCTTTACAGACTGACTTCTAATACAGGAATATTCAGGTGTAAGTATTGACAATATGAAAAAGCACACTTAGGAAGTTTGGCTGATTTCCTGGGCTGGTCCTGCCGTGCCCCTGAAATCTCTGGCTGAGACCTCTGGCACCAGGGACAGACACATTTGTCACTTCCGATGAGCCTGGCATTTAAATGGCACCAGGTTTCAACCTTAAAGGAGAGCCCCACTCCCACCAGCTCACTGGAAAGTGCAGGAAAGGCAGTGACAGCACAAACAGAAAAGCTGTTTCCTTTTCAGCTCCTCAGCCCCAGCCAGACATGAAAGGAAAAGGTGTAATACTACCAAGAAAACAAACACCTTTGCTGGGTGTGGAACTTCTATTCCCCCTATTTTCCTCAAAAATGTGAGTCCTCCTTTCTCCCCTTTTCTGCAACTTCCTCTGCTTAATATTCTGCTCACCAAAGTTAATTTGTAATAAAAACACAATAGAGGACTTTGACACCTACAGGCCAAAATTCAAGCACAGTGACTGTGTTTCTGTGCCACTGAAAGCTTTACAATTCCATGATCTTTTCTGGGCAGTGACTGCATGAAGTGCTGTTTGATGGTGAAGATGGACAGTTGTGACTGCACTGGAGGGGGTGGTGAAGGGGTTTGTCCCAGCAGCCCCCTACAAACCACAGGGGCTTCAAACCCCCTCTCCCCAGTGTTTGTTCACCCTCCTGTGCACTGAGGCCCAGTCTGCTGTTGGGAATCTGTGCCACACACAGTCTGAGCATAGATCCACTGGGTTCACGCCCCACCCTCTCCCTAACCCTGAGAAAAGCCAATATGAAACTTAGGGTTTACTTGTTCTTTCAGAGGAACCATAAAAACTGAACTTCCTGGGACACTTCGTAAGCAGTCCCTTAAGATAACTTTAAAATATGCCTAATTTAAGAACCACTCCCCGAGCTTTTCCCAACCTGCCAGTTCCACATCCTTTTCTGGAAGCATCAGAGTCCAGGTGAGCTTCCCTCTGGAGTCTAAATAGACCGTGGCTCGGTGCCCCCGGGACTTGCGCTCGGTGCCCGCGGGGATGCGCTCGGTGCCCGCGGGGATGGGTTCGGGATGCGCTCGGTGCCCCCGGGGATGGGCTCGGGATGTGCTCAGTGCCCCCGGGGATGGGCTCGGGATGCGCTCGGTGCCCCTGGGGATGGGCTCGGTGCCCGCGGGGATGCGCTCGGGATGCGCTCGGTGCCCGCGGGGATGGGCTCGGGATGCGCTCGGTGCACCCGGGGATGGGCTCGGGATGTGCTCAGTGCCCCCGGGGATGGGCTCGGGATGCGCTCGGTGCCCGCGGGGATGGGCTCGGTGCCCGCGGGGATGGGCTCGGGATGTGCTCAGTGCCCCCGGGGATGGGCTCGGGATGCGCTCGGTGCCCCTGGGGATGGGCTCGGTGCCCGCGGGGATGGGCTCGGGATGCGCTCGGTGCCCCCGGGGATGGGCTCGGTGCCCGCGGGTGTCGCTCGGGAAGGCACTGCCGGGCAGGGCGTTCCCCGCCCGGGGCACCCCGCGCTGTGGCGGCTCCGAGCCCCGGCCCGGTGCCCCCGCCCCGCCGCGCCCGGCCCCGCTCACCTTCACCCGCTTGCCCTGGATCTCCAGGCTCTTCATGGTGAAGTCCACGCCGATGGTGCTGCCCTGGCGCTCGGCGAAGGCCCCGGTCTTGAAACGCTGCACGAGGCAGGTCTTGCCCACGCTCGCGTCCCCGATCAGCACCAGCTTGAAGAGGAAGTCGTAGCTCTCCTCGGGGTCGGGGCCGGGGCTCGGCGCGGGCAGCCCGGGCATGGCGGGCACTCCGGCCTCCGCCGCGGCCCAGGCAGCGCCCGGCCCTGCACAGCGCCCGCCCCGGGGCGGGACCGGGACCTGCACCGCCCCCAGCAGGGCAGGGACCGGGCAGGGACCGCCCCCAGCAGGGCAGGGACAGGGACCGCCCCGAATAGGGCAGGGACCGGGACCTGCACCGCCCCGAGCGGGGACAGAGACCGGGCAGGGACCGCACCGAGAAAGGACAGGGACCGGGCAGGTACCGGGGCCGGCACCACCCCCAGCAGGGCAGGGACCGAGCAGGGACCGCCCCGAGAGCAGGGACAGGGACCGCCCCGAGCAGGGACAGGGACCGCCCCGAGAGGGGACAGGGACCGAGCAGGGACCGCCCCGACAGGGACAAGGACTGCCCCGAGCCGGGCAGGGACCGAGCCGGGATCGAGCAGGAACCGCCCCGAGCTGGGACCGCCCCGAGCCGGGACAGGAACCGCCCCGAGAAGGGTCAGGGACCGAGCAGGGACAGGGACCGCCCCGAGCCGGGCAGAGACCGTCCCGAGCCGGGACTGGGACCGCCCCGAGCAGGGACGGGGACTGCCCCCAGCAGGGACAGGCACCGCCTGGGCACGGTGCCGCTGGGAGAGGCTTTAGAGATCTGAACACCCTGCTGGGGTCTGACATGGGCACCTGTGCACGTGTGGGTGTGTGTTGCATCACAAACTGGTGATGGGGGTTGACGTACGTGTATCCCAGCAGTTCGAAACGATTTGCATGGTAACTGCTGCCAAGCTTATCTACAAAACAGAGTGCTCGTTAACAGGTTCTCTCCTTCAGGTTATGTGGTGAGTCACGGTGCTAATAAAAGTCAGCTTTACTAGTGAAATACATTAACACAGCATGTCTTGTTACTCTATTCTTTGTACCAAAGATCAGCTGAATTCCGTCCTCATAGTTTCGAATTATAAATGTGTGAAATTAAACTGTTTTATGACAGAGAGTGAGTTAAATTGTCCCATAGGTAGCTGTGCAGAAGAGCAACCTGATACCGCTGAGCCAGCATAGCCAAGCAGGCCAGCCTGGCTTGAATTGCTCTGTATTTTTGGGTGGCTTCACCATTATCCCTTTTCAGGTCTCAATAAATATTTTTTCGTGATCTATGGTAATCTTTCAGCAAGAGCAGATTTGAGTACTCTGGCAGGCTGGAGCAAAGGCTTTCTGTTCCTGCAACTCTGAACTAAGCAGGCCACTGAATCCCAGGATATTGCTCAGCCAGGGCAGAAAAGGTGCTAAAGAGGAAATAAGACATCACTGTGTGTATTCTCTCATGCTAATTATATTTTCAGAGTCTGAGCAAAGCACTTAAGGAAAGTTATGTTATTTAGGAAAAAAACATTGCTAAAGCTGTCAGACTTTAATATTTATAATGCCTTGTGTCACCTCATTGTAGTGAAAAAAATAAAGGTGCTACTTCCACGAAGATGATTGCTGTCCTGCTCAGCCCCACCCTTGGCACCAGTGCCCTCAGCAGCTGCTGCTGCCAGGACAAACTGTGCTGCTCTTTCCTCTGGTTTTCTTTCAGTTTTTCCACTTGGTGCCTGCAGTCCTGTAAATGAGCAAAAGTGCTTCAAGTCTTAAGTACTTGCCTGCTGGTGGCAAAGAAAACAGTGTTTGTAGCTGAGTTCAGGAGTCAGCTCCAGAGTGGCTGCACTCCAAGGAGTGACATCACTGGTGCAGAGCCAGTGTGAGCCCACAGGGCACAGAGGGACAGAGCAGTTCTGCCTTTCAGCCAACTCTGAGCTGAGACAGGGGAATTTTAGGGAATGAGCTGCTTTATGTTTTCTGTAGCTCCAAATCTGACTGTGAGCACAGTGGTCATAATCATACAATATCCTGAGCTGGAGGGGACCCATGAGGATCATCCAGTCCAACCCTCAGCCCTGCACGGGACACCCCAAGAGTCACTCCCTGTGCCCCAGAGCATCATCCAAACCCTCCTGGACCTCTGGCAGCCTTGGGGCTGTGCCCACTGCCCTGGGGAGCCTGGTCAGTGCCCACCACCCTCTGAGGGAAGAAACTTTTTCTAATGTCCACCCTAACCCTGCCCTGACACAGCTCCAGCCATTCCCTGGGTGCTGTCCCTGCCCTGGCACAGCTCCAGCCATTCCCTGGCTGCTGTCCCTGGTCCCACAGAGCAGAAATCAGTGAATCACCTTCCAATAAAAATATGGTGGCCCTTCAGCACAATGAAGAACAGCACTGCATAATGTGTCAGGCCCTCAAACTTCCCTGATCCACAAGCTCAGGCAGCAGATCTGGAATGAACTTAACTGTAGATCCCAGGCAGAAACCAAGCATGAAGCTAAACAGAAATTGTTCAGCTTGAGCAATGCTGTTTGCTAGAGCGTTAAGAGAATATTGGCATTTCAAGCAAAAAAAGGTGATTTACATACCATACTATTTAATAAATGAAACCTGCAACTGTTTTTCACTGAATTGATTTGCAGTTTACACAGAATTGCAGTTTACACAGAATTGCTGTTCACACAAACCTGCTCTGTGGACTGCAGCAAGCTGGTTTTGCTCCCTAAACCTGAGTCTGATTACTTGTCTTGCCAAATGTGGAACCAAACCTCCTGACTCTTTAGCTGTGCCTCAGCCCTGCAGTTACACCTCTGTTACCAAAGAATGGGAATGCAGATCTGGGCAGTAGTTTGCCCTCTTGCAGGTATGATACAGGAAGTTTCTGGGATCTTCCCAAACTTCTTTGGGAATGCTTCCTGCATGTTCCACTTAGACAGTTGATGTGTTTTCCTGTCTTTGCACGTGGTTAGCAACTGTGGTGTTATTTATGCAGTTTGATGGGTATGTGGCTTAGGCATGGCCCAGTGGCCTTGCCAGATAAACAGGGAGCTTCAGACAGCTCAGTCAGCAGTTCCAGCTGTCACCTTGCAGGGCTTTTTCTTTATTAGATAAAAAACAAATGGGTGAAAAGTTGCAAATACAATGCTCTTTAGTAGAATGTGAATTACTGCCATGGAAGGGATTCCCTCTTCTTTCCTCTTACAATAACAGAAAACATGTTCTCTCCATGATTTTTTTCCTGTGTTCTGTGCATCTTATTTAATGTGTTGGTTGGTGTAGCAGAAATGTTTGTTAATTGTTTTTTTTTTCATATTTGTCCCATTGAAGCCATACAGTCAAGCAGTTTACTATTTTATGCATATGTAGTTTATAGGCACAACAGAGAGTGGTAAACATATAGTGTTAATGATTTATTTTATTTGGGGGAAACAAGAAATATCATTAAGGAGACTCCTCATGGGAGAGAATAATGAATAAAGAATTAATGTAGAATAAAGCTGGAGAAGTGAGGGATGTTTGTGTTCCACTGATCCAGATGAATTCAGCCCTGAGGACACAGTTTTGCTCAGGTCTGTGCTGGAGGAGCAGAGGTGCAACACTTGGGAAAAAGCAAATTCTTTGTGACACTTTGAGGACTCACAGTGGGGCAAGATGCAGCTGCAGAAGGTGGAGTGGAGCTTTGCTGCTGCTGTGGAGCGTGTGGATGGCTCAGCCAGGACAGCCCAAGTCCCTCAGGGGTGTTGCCAGCACTCACTGAGCCTGTTCCTGAGTCTCTCTGGGGTTTCTCTTTTCTTTGCCTGTCCCACCATAAACTTTGCAGGTGAGCAAAGCAGTAGGAACTGCTGGAATGTTTGAGGTGTCTCACACAGTTCTGTTAAAATCTCCTTTCAGGTAGTGCCTGCCAAAAATGCCGAGTGTTGGTTAAGCTGTAGGATTTGCTGTGATGTTTCACAAACTGCTTCAGGACATAATTATTTTCACTGCTAGATTTTGAGCCCTCTTTTTAGTTTGATGTTCTAATTTCTGCTCCTAGTCCTTTGTTAACAAATTTCTCTTTATGTAGATTCATACAAGCTGTGATCTTGTAATTTCTCAAATTTCTCTTTATTGAAAGAAATCAATCTCCTTTTAAGGTCTATTTTCTGATCCTTTATTTGCATTGCTGTTGTTTTTCTGATTCTTCTGCAGCTGATTCTTCCTGATTAGTAGACATTGATGCTGAATTATTGTAGCTTATCTAAACATCCTTTCAGAGCTGTTGCATAAAACCCAGGGCACTGTAGTAAAACCACAAGTTCTGGACATTTCTTAGAATTTTAATTAGAAATGTTTAGAATTGTGAAAGAGAGATTTGGATATGAATGTTCAATAAGCAGATATTATTTTAATTTTACATAAAATGCTTTTTTGTTGTTCACTCTGCAGGGAATTCAATAACATTGAAAATTGTTTTTACTGATTATATTCTCATTACCAGTCCATCTTTAAACATATTGAATAAGGGATGCATTCAGTGACTGGTCTGTGTAATCATGATGGTTTTGCTGGGAGGAAACTCCTGAACCTTGGGAAGAGGTGGTTGAGTTTTTCTGTCCTACCAAGCCCACTGGGATGCTGAGAGAGGGTGACAAGTTGCATACTCACAGACCTTGTGAATGAGGAAAGAATTGCTAAAATAGTCCGATTGCTGTTCATCTCCATATATTAAGAATGTAGGATTTGGAGATGTAAATTTTGCTATAAGAGCTGAGAATTCAGTGGAAAATGCTGAGTTGAATAATTTGAAAATTTAGAAACTGCTCTTGATATGAGTGGATGGCAGAAACTTGTGGATGTAGATATGAGTGGTTGGCAGAGGAGTGAAACTTGCCTAGCAATACTTTGCGAGGAACAGTCAGACTTGGCTGAGGACCAAACCTGTGAGCCCTGGGATCTGTGCATGGCATTCACCAGTCCCACTGGTGTTGCCTTCTGTGTAGGAGCTGGATGTTCATGCTGGGGCAGGTGGTGGTGAGCAGCTCAGTGCACCTTGTGGTTTTTGGGGGTGTGCCTCCTCAGCCACGGGCCCCTGCCCCCCCACTGGCTGAGGTTCAGCTGGCACACCAGCTTCTTGGAGCACTTCAGAGCCCATGCTGCTAAAAGAAGTGTAATAATCGCTCCAGCGATTAAACCGAGGTCTCGCCAGAAGAACTCAAGACACTTGATGGGGAGAAGCCTCTTACACGTGCCCAGCTCGTTCCCAGTGAGCTCTCCCAGGGGCTTCATCCTGACGGGAGCGGGGCTGGCACACCTGGCGCTGGCAAGGGCGGGCGCGGAGAAGTCTTGCAGCCAGAGCTTCAGGGGCACGATGCGACAGTCGCAGTGCCAGGGGTTGCCCTCCAAGTCCACGCTGCGCAGCCCGGGCAGGCTGTCCAGGACCCCCGCGGGCACCCATCGCAGGCTGTTGTTGCGGAGGTCCAGGCTGCGGGTGTCCCGGGGCAGGGCGGGCACTGCCCGCAGCTCTCGGGAGCTGCAGTCCACGTGCAGCCCCCGCACTGCCGGCAGCTCCTGACACCGGCACGGGGAGGGACACGCTGCCCCGCGGGCCGCGGCCACCAACAACGACGCGATGGCCAGCACGGCTTGAAGCTCCGGCTCGGGCATGCTGCGGCTGTCGGGAGGGGGAACAGGCACTGGGTCAGGGGCAACAGGCACCCGGTCAGGGACAACAGGCGCTGGGTCAGGGGCAACAGGCACCCGGTCAGGAACAACAGGCACGCGGGGAGGGACAACAAGCACCCGGTCAGGAGCAACAGCCAGCCGGGGAGGGACAGCAGGCACCCGGTCAGGAGCAACAGCCAGCCGGGGAGGGACAACAGGCACCTGGTCAGGGACAACAGGCACCCAGTCAGGAGCAACAGGCACCCAGTCTGGGACAACAGGCACCCGGTCAGGAGCAACAGGCATCTGGGAAGGGAGAACAGGCACCCGGTCAGGAGCAACAGGCACGCACTCAGGAACAACAGGTACCCGGTCAGGGACGACAGCCACCCAGTCAGGGGCATCATGACCGTGATCTCCAGAGAGGAACAACAGCCAGCCGGTCAGGAGCATCCTGACTGTGACCCCTGGGGAGGCACAAGAGCCATCCTGACTGTGATCTTTGTAGAGGAACAACGGCCATCCTGACTGTGACCCCTGGGGAGGCACAAGAGCCATCCTGACTGTGATGCACAGGGCAGAGCTGCAGCACAGTTCTTTCTCTCCCAGGGTTCCTCCTGAGGTTCAGGTTTCACAGGACCATCCTGCCTGACATTATTACGAAGGCACTGGGAGGGAACACGGAGCTTCCTTTGGGTCCCTGGTTCATTGCTTTTCCTTCATAATTGTACAAAATACATCACTGTGTAAAGTTCTGGAACAGATTGGCACTGGGAGACCATGGTAAAAACCAGGGTAGGGTTTTTTTCCATTTCCATCTCTCCATCAGTCTGGGTTAAAATTGTGTGTTGGAATCAGTTTTCAAAATGAAGCTTTAGGGACTGAATAATTACAAATTTCTAAAAATCTTTTTTTTTTTTTTTCTGACAGTATGAAGATTCTAAGCAGGAAATACCTATTTTTGTGTTGAAAAAGTCCTTTTTTGCCACCTTGTAGCTTCATGCAGCCCTGATAATAGATAGTTTCAGATATGAATGAATAGAGAATTGGAAATTTCAGATATCCAGTACTGCTTGTCTTTTAGGGATTAAATAAACAGGCTACCAGGTCATTATCCCTTTTGCTATGTCATTCCCATTTTGTGGAGTGGATCCCACTGGTCTTCCACCTTAGTCCCTTCTGTTGGGCAGTTTGAAACCTCTAAACTATGCCCTTCCTGCATGTCCTACCTCTCTGCATTTAAATATCCATAGCAAATCTTGGCACAGGATTGCAATTTGAAATACAAACTGCCTGGAGTAGGTTGGGAATTCCCAATCTTGAAACTATCTTTCTTTATGATTTTAATGTATCCTATAATTAAAATGTATTTATTTCTTTTTCCTTCTTTCAAATAAACCAAATACAGAGTGAAAGAGGTTTCTTTACATACTAAGGAGCTAAAATGACATTAATGAAGAATGAAATTGGAAAACTAAGTGTTTAAAATGTTTTCAAGTATACAGATATTTTAGAACTAAAAAAAAATTCATCTTAAAACTTAAAATAAGCTGAGACAATTTTTTCTTCAGGAAGTTTCATTTAATAAAGACTGAAATTATATGGAAAAATAGATTGATTATGTTTAAAATTACTTTGCTTCTATTTACTTTCAAGGATTATGTAACTAGGTTTTCAAAATGAAATCAGACAGGTTTAGAATCCTCATCTAAATACTGTGTTCCTATATTTTGAATTGGATTAATGCTGCAAAAATTATAAACTCCACAGAGAAGCTGAAATCCTGATCTTAACCAGCTCCTCTGTCTTTGTCAGCAAGTTGTTATTCAGAGTGTCTTTGAATCCAGATACTCATCTGTGATTTTTCAAGAAATCAGCTGGGTTTTTTTCCAAGGAAACATCTTAAAAGGACAGACTGTGCCATCTGACTAAAACTAGTTAAGTGATATTTATAGATAAGATGTTCTCTTCTGATTTGATATAGAAACAGCAAGAGATCCAAATCGAGTGGAAACAAGAACTGTGGCAAAAACGCAGAAGGGAAGAGCTGGGGAAGGGCTGAGTGGCACTTACCCGGGTTGATCCTCTGGAATCCGTTCCCTGTGCCTGGGGAAGGGCTGGAGCAGCTGTGGCAGAGCAGGTTGGCTCTTCTGGGAGGGACCTGGGGAGTGTGGACAGGAAGAGGAGCTTCTGTGTGTGCCAGGGAACCCTCCCACTGAGATGTGTGCGGGGTTGGCTCGTGTCACAGCACAGTCTTGTGTTTTCTGCAGACAGGAGGAAATGCTTTTGAGTTCCTCTTTTATTGATAATGTATTTTGCCTATTGCATCTGAAAATATCTGGAAAACCTCCTCTGAAAACTAGTGAGCTTTTTAACTCAGCTGTAAAAATCTACAGGTACAGAAGTTACTCTGGGCTTTGGCTCTGCTACACATGAGCCCCCGCAAGGGATGAGGGCACTGAAGTTTGCCCCAGAAATGGAGTTTCTGGTTCAGTCAGTCAGGGGTGGTTGAAATCTGCCTTTCCACTTCTTCAATAACATTAGTAAAAACACACCACAACATCAAAATAACTATGATAGTGAGATCAGATCAACTCATATTAGTCAGATGTGATCATTAAGTGATAGAGAAATATTAATGCCATTGATTGGAACTGAAAGAGTTGAAATAGCATTGAAGTCACCCAAAATACAGTATTTAGTTCTGGTCAGCCATGTTCAGAAAAGGTTAAGCCAGCAGTGAAAGGAAGGTTTCTGTGATGATCAGGGACTTGGAGAACTGACTTTGTGTGAGGAGGCAGAGAGTGACCTGTCCCTTCAGTACAGAAGTCCCTGAACCAGGAGCTTTCAGGTGAGGTGTCCCTGACACACCACAGGTGTGAGCAGGAAGGGGGTGTGTGTGTGTCTGTGTCTGTGTGTCTGTGTGTGTGTGTCTGTGTCTGTCTGTGTCTGTCTGTGTGTGTATCAATGTGTCAGTCTCTGGTTTGGTTCATGTGATGTTTCGTGGAATTTAATTTCTTTGTCATGTTCTACCTTGGTTTGGAGTTTAGACCTGGGCTGCAGAGAAGGTGCTCTGGGAAAGGCTCCTGGTCAGGGCTGCCCTCAGTCAGCAGAGCCCTGGGCACAGGAACAGCCTGGCACACACAGCCTGGCACAGGGACAGCCTGGCACAGGCACAGCCTGGCACACACACCTGTCTCCTCACCCCAGGAGGTGGGCATGGATCAGAGGAGGACTATGATCCTGCAGGTTCTTCACACTCAGGTTGCTGCAGGATATCAGCTGCTGAATAACAGCCATGTGGCATCTTAGAGCACAACATGCTCTGTGTGCATTTGGCTGGAAAGACCCTAGTTCAGGAGGATGCAAGTTATAATATACATGTATCTGTTCATCTGTTTCTGCAAAAGGAAAACAAAAATAGGATTTTCCTTTCAATTTTTTTTTTCAGTATGCAAACTTTGGCATAGAATTGAAATAAGTTTTCCTCTACTTTAGCTACCAGGCACAAACACGATAGAATTCAGGTAGCAGCTGACATTTGGACACTCAGCTGGTTGTGGAGCTGATGTTTCATTCAGGCCAGTTCTGTGAGCTGTGTTGTTTTGGAGACAGGCTTGGAGCTGTGGAGATCACTGTGTTGGTTTAAAGGTAAATCCGCAGGAGAAATGAACCCAACACAAAAGAGATTATAAGGCAGAGCTACAATTTAATAACAAGATTACAATAAATGCAATGGCACAAACAGAAATTGGGTTTAACCCACAAACCCCAGCAGTATAACCCAGCCCCCTGGGGCACAAACACAGTGGGGTTTGGTGACCCCTGTGCTGAGCCCCACGTGGTTCCCCCGAGTCCAAAGGAAAAGGAGATGAAAAACCTGTTGGTGCAGATGATGTCACAGTCTGGTGGGGAGTGGTGGGCTCCTCCTGTTCAGGTTCTGCTCCTCCTCTGGATCTAGTGAGTGGTGCCCCAGTCCCCAAACCCCCAGATTCTCCCCCCTCAGGTTTGGGTGGGAGCCCCCAGTGCCTCCCCCAGGCCAGGGAGTTCCACACTGGGGGATCTGACTCTGGGATAAAGTCAGGGGGGTTTTTGGAATTGTTGCTGGTCCATGAGCAGAGCTGAGCCCTCAGGTGGGTGTGGAGGTGCCAAGGACTCCCTGCAGGGCAGTTCTCCCAGCTCCTCTGCCAGGCTTCTTTCCCAGCCAGCTCCCAGCCTGAGGGTTCAGGTGTGCCCTGGGCAGCTGCTGCCAATGGGCTATTGGTACCAGTTGCTGGGCAATGGCCCAGAGGGTTTAGAATGCCCAGCTTTGGTCACACCCACACAGGGATAAACTGGTCCCACCTGCTGAACTGGGACATTCATACTTATATTTAAGCTGCTTCTCTTCATGAAGTTTAATCAATTTACCAGCATCCTGCATTTGTCAGGAACTCTCTTAAGAAAATGCCTTAACATGTTTCTCTGCTCTTCAGCATTTTAAAAGATAACTCAGTGCCTGAGGGAAAAGACAGAAATACTTTAAACCCTGTTTGAATTTTGATCTCTCCCATGAGATGAGGAAAAGTGATTCCTTGCTGAAAAGACTTTTTCATCTGCCTGTCAGATGTTCAGTGGCTGGAACTCTGAGTGGACTGGTAGTAATGGTAAGATCCTTCTGCCGTTGGGATTGTTTCATTGTTTTGGCAAAGTACATCCCTAGGCCATGGGATGTCTGTCAAATGTCTGCCAGCCCTCATGTATATCACAATCCATGCCATGTGTGCCAAGGAATTCTGCCCCTCAGAATAACAATTTTCCTGTTGTTTGGTGGACTCAGCTGCTGTGTGACAGAGGTGGCAGAAGTGGCTGGTCCTGCTGAGCCCCCAGAGGTGCCCCCTGCCCATGTGGCAGTTCTTCAGCTCTGGGCAGGGAGTGTCTGGCAGAAGAACAAGGCATTTGCATTTATGATTTTAGGGCTATAGCTTTTTGTAGGCCAAATGGGGATTCTTCATTTAAGAGGATTTATTAAGAGCCAATTTGAAAAAAAATAGTTATAATCTGCTATAATCTTGTTATAGTCCGAAAGTATTTTTTCCACAGAGTGGATCCCTTTGAAGTTTTTGTGAATGAGAGAGGCTTTGTCTGCTCTCAGTGGAGAGGCATTTCTGAACACTCTTGTTTCCCAAACACCTCTGTCACCACCTCACCCCTGGGAGCACATTGCTCTGGATTAGCTTTCCTTGGAGGCCTTGCCTTTCCCAGTGAGTTCTGTGGGTGCTGCACCTGCTTAGACAGGGAGAGAAGGAGCTGGACGGGCATTACTGGTCTCCTTGTGGTTAGGGACAAAAGCTGCAAGTTCGAGATAAATGTGAAATTCAAACATGTGATCTGCTAAGAGGAAACTCGGGCAGAGGATGTGATTATCTTTTACAGCCACTTTTACGGAGTTTCAGTCCTTTATTCCTGTCAGTGACCAGTCCTTGACCTAAAACCACAGAAGTTTTCTCAAGCCCTATTTCCATTTCCAGTGTTGAAAGAACTGGCCACATCACATTGTCACTGGACAGCAAAAGTGCTTCTCTTTTAAAGTCTATCACCTTGGTATAATCTGTTCTTTGGTATTTCAAACAGGTTGGTGAGAACAGAGTAACAAAAATATATGATTATAATTAGATGTGACTCACTGGTAATTAGTGCATGATACAAATAAGCAAGAAGAAGGAAGCAAAAAAAAGATCAATCATGACATTTATTCACCCATCAAGGACTATTGCTTGCAGAAATGAATTGAGAAAAACTGGTTTCTCTCAAATCAGGAGTTTTTGCCACCTCAGGGCCAAAGTACTCCTTGTACCTGCTGGAGACCTGGTCTGGTAAAGTCTTTTGAGTATTTATACATAGAAGGACTTAGAATTGCCTCCTGTCCATATTCTGCTTATTGTGTTGTTTCCTGCTGCACATTTATTGTGGTTTGACCTGCTGTAATCTCACCTGTGTCAGATCAAACATCCCATTTCCTCAGAAGGCAGGTGAACAGTTGTAATTTTGGAAATTCTTCTTCTAAGTTATACTTTCTTGTCCCACCTATTCTGATGCAGGACCTCCCTCCTTGCTGCTTTCCCTCCTCAGAACTCTCTGTGCCATCCCCAGCGATTGCTTATCTTTCCACTAGGGGTCATTCAAGTTATTCGGTTCTGAAATGCTGAGCATCCACTCTGCATCAACCTCTTAGCTTTGATTTACCTATTCAAAGAATTGCCTGAAAGAAATATTGTGTTCTTTTAGGATATTACCTTTTCCACAGGTAAAAACACATCCCAAGTGCAAAACGCGCATATTGAGTGGTGTGTCTGAATCAGGTGTCTCATCACATGGTGGTGTTTTATAGAACTCGTAGGGTTTGAGCCTGTTCATGGAAATAAATATTCCTAGTTTGGCTTCACAGGCCCCCTCCGGGTGGGTGAACTGGAGGCACTGTGCCCCTCTGTGCCTTGCTTGTTTTACTCTAAAGAAAAGCAGTTGATTTTCTAGCTCCTTTTCTAGCTCCTTGTGCAGTGTGTGTCATTCCAAACCCAATCCCTGTTCCAGTCAAGCAGCACAACGCTGCATTTATGGTAAAGATTTATTTCCTGGTGGGATTGAACTTTCACAGCCAATCTCACCATCCTCTCTATTTTCCATATGTGCCTTTCAAATGAAATTAAATTGCAATATTCACTCAGGAAATACCTGTGGTTTGTTCCAGGTGGTAATGGATGTTCAGTGCCTGGGACCAGATCAAAGGTTGTCCCAAAGAGCTGCTCCTCTCCTGGAATAAATGGTTGGACGTGGTGTCCTCAGTTCCAGATTGTTTCTCTGCTCTGATGCTGCTTTTGGGTCATTCTGTTTGCTGACACAGACACTGCCCATATGACAGACCAAGAAGTCTGTAAATTAACCTTGTTCCAACCCCTGCTAACTATGCAGTAAGCCTGCTGAGCATATTTAAACATCCTCACCATGTTATTGCATAACAACTGCAGTAGGATTGTAAAATGCATGAGGAGATTATTCAGCACTCTGAGAGTTGTGGCGTTGTCCTTGGTTAAAGAGTTTGGTGATAAAAAAATCAGCCTTCAGCCCCACTGAGTCCTGATATTTCCTGCTTGAAGAGTTGGAAATGTTGAAGTCAAAACATTGAACTTTATGGCCACACTGAACAGTTGTTCCTGGAAGATCACTGTGCTGGTTTAAAGGTAACCTGGCAGGAGAAACGAACTCAACTCGAAAGAGATTATAAGGCAGAGCTACAATTTAATAACAATATTACAATAAATGCAATGGCACAAACAGAAATTGGGTTTAACCCACAAACCCCAGCAGTATAACCCAGCCCCCTGGGGCACAAACACAGTGGGGTTTGGTGGCCCCTGTGCTGAGCCCCACGTGGTTCCCTCGAGTCCAAAGGAAAAGGAGATGAAAAACCTGTTGGTGCAGATGATGTCACAGTCTGGTGGGGAGTGGTGGGCTCCTCCTGTTCAGGTTCTGCTCCTCCTCTGGATCCAGTGAGTGGTGCCCCAGTCCCCAAACCCCCAGATTCTCCCCCCTCAGGTGCAGGTGGGAGCCCCCAGTGCCTCCCCCAGGCCAGGGAGTTCCACACTGGGGGATCTGACTCTGGGAGTCAGGGGGATTTTGGAATGGTTGCTGGCCCATGAGCAGAGCTGAGCCCTCAGGTGGGTGTGGAGGTGCCAAGGACTCCCTGCAGGGGAGTTCTCCCAGCTCCTCTGCCAGGCTTCTTTCCCAGCCAGCTCCCAGCCTGAGGGTTCAGGTGTGCCCTGGGCAGCTGCTGCCAATGGGCCATTGGTACCAGTTGCTGGGCAATGGCCCAGAGGGTTTAGAATGCCCAGCTTTGGTCACACCCACACAGGGATAAACTGGTCCCACCTGCTGAACTGGAACAACATTTAAGATGTAATTAGTGTCTGACAGACAGGACTTCACTGGAAAAGCCCAGGTGGTGAGTTTACAATGGTAACTCATGGGAGAACTTAATTCTCTGTTCCTGAGTGATAACAGGGTTAGTTTATATACTGCCCTTTATAAAGCTCTGCCTTTGAAATAGCTCCTGAGCCCTAGGTATGGATCCAGCGGTAATTCACCTTCGCCAGATGTTCATACACAGTTGGGGCCCAGATCTGCAGATCTGCCCAGCTGGCTTTGTGAGCGGCACAAGACTCTGCCCAATCTTCTGGTCACACATGGAAAGCCCCACAAAGTCCCTGCAGACAGACCTCACCTGGTTCTGCTGAATTCCTGGGTCAGAGCAGCTGGATTGTCAGGAATGCACACCCAGCTGCCCCCTGCCCTGGTGGAAATGCCACGACTGCAGCACTTTAATGGGGCTGGAAGGCCTGACCTGAGCAAAGCTCTCCATCTCTGCTGGTCCACAGTGCCGTAGGATAGGAGATAAGGTTAGTGCCAATCCCAGTTTTCCAGTTTTTGCATTGCACCCTCAAAACCATGATAACTGCATTTCAAAGCAATGTACTATATTTAAATTTTTAAACATTTTTAGTGGACTTGGTGTTTTGAGCGATTTTAGTTCCCATTTTCCAAGTTCTGCTCATAGTCCTTAGGCTGGGTATTGCTAATGAAAGCTGATCACGTGCCTCCAAGTGTTGGGTTCCAAGGAAATCCTTTAAATAGCATGCCCTGTGATAAAATCAAACGAGCTGAAAATGCTGCTCTGCTAATCCTCTTATTTCCTATCACTGAATGCTGATACACAAACACTTTGGAGAGTCAGTTTTATCAAGCTGGCAGCTGAATTAATCACATGGTCACTTATACCAGCGTATAAATAGGCAGAGTTCCTCTGAGGAGGACTGTGCTTTCATTAAAAGATGCTGCAAGTTTCTTCCCGCACAATCTAATTCTCCCTTTGCCCTCATTTGGTCTCTCAAGCCCAGAGTTAATGACTGTGTTCAATGAGACTTCCTACAGCTATTGGATCTAATGGGAGGTTATTTCTAATTTATTTCCTCATCAGTTTTGATAAATCCTGGTGGTTTGATGTTGTCCTGCAGTGACACTCAAGGTGTCATTCTCTGCAAGCTTACAGGCACAGAACACCTGCAGTGCCTCTGCCTCTAAGAGGGTGTTCTAGTTCAGCAAGCAGGGCCCAGTTTATCCCTGTGTGGGTGTGACCAAAGCTGGGCATTCTAAACCCTCTGGGCCACTGCCCAGCAACTGGTACCAATGGCCCATTGGCAGCAGCTGCCCAGGGCACACCTGAGCCCTCAGGCTGGGAGCTGGCTGGGAAAGAAGTCTGGCAGAGGAGCTGGGAGAACTCCCCTGCAGGGAGTCCTTGGCACCTCCACACCCACCTGAGGGCTCAGCTCTGCTCATGGGCCAGCAACGATTCCAAAAACCCCCCTGACTTTACCTCAGAGTCAGATCCCCCAGTGTGGAACTCCCTGCCCTGGGGGAGGCACTGGGGGCTCCCACCTGCACCTGAGGGGGGAGAATCTTGGGGGTCTGGGGACTTGGGGGACCACTCACTGGATCCAGAGGAGGATCAGACCCTGGACAGGAGGAGCCCACCACTCTCCACCAGACTGTGCCATCATCTGCACCAACAGGTTTTTCCCTTCCTTTTCCTTTGGACTCAGAGGAACCACGTGGGGCTCAGCACAGGGGCCACCAAACCCCACTGTGTTTGTGCCCCAGGAGGCTGGGTTACACTGCTGGGGTTTGTGGGTTAAACCCAATTTCTCTTTGTGCCATTGCATTTATTGTAATCTTGTTATTAAATTGTAACTGATTTATAATCTCTTTTGTGTTGGGTTTGTTTCTCCTGCTGGTTTGCCTTTAAACCAGCACACAGGGCAAACCAGAGCCTGTGGTGAGAAGAGAACTCTGTGTCCTCTTTAACCAGCAGCTCACCCTGAGGATTTGACTGAAACCACTCAGCATTTGGCTGCTTTCTGCAGGTCTGGCTGCAGCACCTTCACCACACAGGCCAAAGGACAGTGCTCAGCTTTTAGGACTACATGAAATCTGCAATATTTTCTTTTTTATTTTTTTTTCCCATTGGGGAGTATCCTGAAATATTATGTCTTCACAGGAAAGAAAAGTCCATGGTGTTACCCTTTCCACCAAGTCTTTCTCACTGGCTCCTTTCAGTAGCACTTTTTGCTCTTTGCTGCTTTAAGGAGCCTTTCACTGTGATGTAACTCAGTGAGATCCAAGTGTTCTAGGCTGATTTAGTGAGATCCAGGTGTTCTGGTCTGAGATTTTGCTTCCATGCTTTACTTTTGCCTTTACTCATCATCCACATTCTTGGGATGTCTCCACTTGTGTCGTAGTGAACCCAATTATTTTTTCTTTTCTTCTTCTCCAAACTCTGTGGCATTTCTGATAAATCTCTATGATTAAGACCAGATCTGGAGCATTGAGGTCCCCTTTTCAGAATATATGTCCAGGTACATGTCTGCCTCACTGAGCAACCTCCACATATATGCAGTCAGTGAATGGGTTTATTATTTTCAGCGAATGGGTGAAAAAAGGGTGTGTTTCCTGAGGGCTGAGAAAAATGGCAATCCATCCATTTCCAGAGTTCCAAAATTGTTTTTTACCCCGATGTATTAAGCAGGGCCATCAAACCCTTGTGTTTGGAAATATTTGTTCAAGAAGCTTCTTATTTTGATGGTGATTAATAGTGGAATAAAAGAACACACAGAGCAGTCAGCAGTTTTACTCAGGGCAAAGTTCCTGGAGAACATAAATTGAATATCTGAGGAAAGAAGCACAGACACTAATTCTCAATTCAGTGAGGACTGAGATTTTCTCAGCCTTCAGGAGGCTGGAAACTAACAAATAGTGCAGATGTCACCTTATTTTTAGGCTTTTATTGCTTCTGAAAAGGTCTGTAAACTGAAATTCAGTACCTGTCTTTTTGTTCAGAGTCAGCACATAAAGTAGCATCTTGAAGTGGGCGAGGATACCCATGACTGAACAAATACTCTTGAGATTCAGCTTTGAAAGACTTAAAAGGTCTTACTGGGGTCTTGGTATGAGGTGAATTTTCATGAGTACAAAGTTCCTAACAGCATTTTTCATTTGCATGAAATAGCCCAAGGGGCAGGATGCTTAAATCCAGTGTGAGGTCTGGGTGCTGCTTTGTGCAGTATTAAAACAACAGGAATGGCATTGCATACCCAGGGAATCAGGGGAGTGTGTAAAGGAGGCCTCCTCAACACACCACGTTCTTCAGAGCTTGGAAAGACCTTGGTCTTTCAAAAAAACCCCAAACCAAAACAAAAAAACCAAAACACAAAATCACTCAGGCTCCCTTTAGAGCCATAAGCTTATTGCAGAGACATGGATAGTAACCAGAGTTTCTTTTTCCTTAGGAAACCAGAGTGCACAGGTAGAACAGGTCATTTGCTTGGAAGCAGCTGCTCCTGACATATTCCATGTGTGGATACATCCTGCAATAAGTGTCTTGTTTCCTTTACTTTAAACCAAAAACTTTCAGCAAATCTGGGCAAGAAAAAGGCATCTTGTACCAGAAGGATACACATGTGTAGAAATAGTGATATCATAGGAATCAGAGCAAAGTATCCTTATTTACTGGGGAGAAAAGCAAAGGGGAACAGCTTCTGTCAGTGTTTTTCTCCAAAAGCCTGATGTGCTGGTTTAAAGATAAATCAGCAGGAGAAATGAACCCAACACAAGAGAGATTATAAGGCAGAGCTACAGTTTAATAACAATATTACAATAAATGCAATGGCACAAAGAGAAATTGGGTTTAACCCACAAACCCCAGCAGTGTAACCCAGCCCCCTGGGGCACAAACGCAGTGGGGTTTGGTGACCCCTGTGCTGAGCCCCACGTGGTTCCCCCGAGTCCAAAGGAAAAGGAAGTGAAAAACCTGTTGGTGCAGATGATGGCACAGTCTGGGCCACAGTGGTGGGCTCCTCCTGTCCAGGTTCTGCTCCTCCTCTGGGTCCGACGAAATGGTCCCAGAAGTCCCCAAAGTCCAAGATTCTCTGCCCTCAGGTGCAGGTGGGAGCCCCCAGTGCCTCCCCCAGGCCAGGGAGTTCCACACTGGGGGATCTGACTGGGATAAAGTCAGGGGGGATTTTGGAATGGTTGCTGGCCCATGAGCAGAGCTGAGCCCTCAGGTGGGCGTGGAGGTGCCAAGGACTCCCTGCAGGGGAGTTCTCCCAGCTCCTCTGCCAGGCTTCTTTCCCAGGCAGCTCCCAGCCTGAGGGCTCAGGTGTGCCCTGGGCAGCTGCTGCCAATGGGCCATTGGTACCAGTTGCTGGGCAATGGCCCAGAGGGTTTAGAATGCCCAGCTTTGGTCACACCCACACAGGGATAAACTTGTCCCAGCTGCTGAACGAGGATAAATGGGCAGGGAGTTCATGGTCCTGTGTGGGGCTAGAGTTAAGCCCCTCTTCTGTCATTCCATCTTCCCTCTCCTGATGGCACCATACCCTGGGGTGTTTGTTACCCAGCCCAGCTTCTGGAACAACCAATGCCAGCAAAGTTCAGCGTAACCAAGTGCACTTTTTCTGGCCAGAGCATTTCACTGGAAAATTCCTGCTGTGCTTGCTGAGTTTGTCCTTCCTCCAGCTGTGGAAGGAACTGATGCATCATCTCCTCTTCCCTCTGCCACTGTGGGGACATCACCTGCTGGGTCCTTGTCCCTCTGAAAGGCAGAGTCATAACATCACCAAATTCACCAGCGATGTCAGGTCTGTTGAAAGGGTGACATCATTCTCTCCTCTGTTGTCTGGTAACTTTGCTTTTTTCCTTTTTTAATTTTCTGAACAGAAATCATATTTTCCTCCTCCTTATTATTATTCATACCAGACTTTTGTGTTTTTTTCTTTTTTTTTTTTTAACTGAAAACAAATCATATCCTTTTCACACAAGCTGAGGCAACTCTTGGGATGCCCTGACTTTCTGCTGTCCCTGGACTGGGATGTCTCCAAAGCTGGTAGGGACCAACTCCTCTGCACCAAGGGTATCAAGTGGGAACTGGTAAGCCTTGAGCTCTTTTCCATTTCCCTCTGAGATATTAGAAGAGATAAACATGCAGCACCTCAGCCAGAAGGAGTTCTGGAGGATTGCTGTGGCCTAAAGAACTCCTCTGGGATTTTTAACTAGTACTGGGCACAAGTGTGACATGGACAGGACCTTGTAGTGTGTCCAGCAGTGCTCAGGAAGGGCCAAATCAGAAAGTTTTGATCTAAAAACATGCTGTGAATGAGCAGCAAAAAGAATAACTCTTCATTTCAACAGGCTTTTCAAGGCATGACTGCACCTGGTGCTTCTCCCAGTATTCTCCAGACTCCAGGAGACTTGGTGTGATGGGACTGACTTGATGGCAGAGCTCTGGGAATTTGGGATGTGCCATTGCTACCGGTGTGCCAAGAAGAGGCATGGGCTCATTTTCTTCACCTGGCATTGACTTTTCAAAGTAAGTGTCTTGGTTCTTCTGCTTATCAAATACAGTTTCTGCACATGTTATGAAAACAAATATTTTGTTGTTCTTGCATATCCAATTTTTACTTAATACAAAGAAACAAGAGAATATGGACTGGTAAAACACAATTAGGGAGAGTTCCCTAATGAGGAGCAGTTTCCCCATGTCAGTTGTTCTGAGGTTGAGGGGAGTTTTATGTGCTGTTTCTTACTAAGCCCCACATGCACTGAAGAGCACAGAGACAAATGGGAGTTGTTACAGAGTGAGCAGGGAATGCAAAGCACGGACACAGGCAGGTCCCTTGTCAGCACAGGCAGAAACTGTTGCTTGGGAAATATCCCTCACCTGCATTCTCCAGGTAGACAACCATTTATTCTGCCAATGCAGGAGAGAAGTTCAGGGGAAACAGCAAATCCTGAGGCCCTGGAACTGAGGAAGGGAGAGTCTGATAGCGAAAACACTTCGAAATAAATACCTGCTAGGAACCTTTTGTCTTTTTAGCAGCAAAGGTATTTATTGACAACACTGGAGACAAAGCCAGTTCATACTGGGAAAAAATGTGCCTGACTTGTTTGTGTAAAATGAGCCAGTTATAGTCTTAAGTTCATAGTTAACACTTTCTAATTTCCATATTAATGACTGGGTGAAATCTTGGGCAGAGCTTTCCTTTTGGCTTGAAATTTGGGTGGTGCTCTCCTGACTTCATCCCTCAGGTGGTCTTGAAGCCTCTTCATCACTGTTGGACTTTTGTCTTTCCTTTGTTCAATGCCATGACCTGTCAAACTTGTAAATTCTTGGCTTTAACTCTCCAAAATCTTGGATCTTTACCATTTCATCCTATTGAAGTGTCCAGCTTACCTTAATGTGTGGCTTCCAATCCATGGCACACTGGGCTCTGTAACTGCTGGACAGGCTGTACTGGAACAAAGCAACTCCAGCACTTCATGCTGCTCATGAGTTCAGCAGCCTTGTTGTGCAAACAACATTTTGCAAAGCAGAGTTAGAAATTTCATAAAACTGGGGTTTTTTGGTCTCTTTTCTCTTTCAGAGTCAATGGGTGACTCAGTGCACCAGATGCAGCTGTGGAATTCACCATTCCCTGGCACCAGTGGTTAGACAGCACAAATGTGAACATGCAATGCTCAGATTGCTGAAGCATCAAAATCACCCCCTGGTTAATAATGGTGGGGGAGTGTAAACACAAGATACCAACTGCTAAGGGTGTTTTCTGAATCATTCTTATCCATTTATTACTATGAAAAATTCAACATGAGTCTGAATGACTTGGCTGTTATGGGTCATTTCTCTTCTCATAATTGTGCAAAATGCTTCCAATGGCATTTTGAGGGTTTTGCAGTGTTGTAGTGGGGCCATGAGGTGATTTATCAGCATTCCTGTGTCCATACCTGCTATAATTTGTATGGAAATTTTTATGTGGCAATGGCTGGACAAGGAGGGACAGGGAAGAAAGAAAGGAAAATGTGACTTATCTTTGCTTTTTACTTGTGTGACAATTTATGAGCCACTCAAAACTTGAATTCCACTGTCCCTCAAAGATCTGCAACTGTTTATTTTCAGCAGAAGTTATGACCAGGTCTCCATAATGTTATCATTCAACAGCAGATGCAGCTACAAAACTATTTACAGAGTTTATTCATCTGTACAGGAATGAGGTGAATCTGTAACAAGGAATTTCCAAAGATTTCATACATATTGCTAGAATTGGTTCTTCCATTTTTGGTAGCAGGACTTGAGGGACCCATGTGCTGATTTTTGTTATTAAGTCTGTTTCTGCCTATAAGGCAATGTCAAATGTCTTGTAAGATTTAAAATGGCTTTAAAAGGTCTTCCTACTTTTTAGTTCTAAGCTCCTTTTTGCTTAAAAAGCATGAACAGATTAGTAAAATTGGAGTTGCTGTTTCCTTGTATGAACAAAAGAGTAAAGGAATATCAATTCTTCAAGTTTTAAAGGCTTCCACATTATAAAAAAGGTTAGGACTCTCATGGCATTGGGTTTTTTTTCCACCACACAATGGGATTCAGTTGAAGTGGAACAGTTTAAGTGAACTTAAAAAGGTGTTTTGTCAAAGGTAGAATTCTTGGTAATGCAGGGACAGGTTTCTCCTACATATTCTTGAGAGCTTTTTCTTGTACAGTTCTTGTCAGTAAAATCTTTTCTGTAGGCTCAGAATTGTTGAATATGATTTATTTCAGAGTCTCAGACCTATTTTTTCCTCTCTTCCTGTACTTTTCAATTGTTTGTGATCTTTATCACATCCAGCTCCCAAGAGGTTGGGAATGACTTGGAAGTAACAGGACAGGCTGAGGTCAGTCTACCATGACTTGCAACAATTTCCTTTCATGAAATGGTTGTTGCTGGATACACCATTCTGCTTCTTGACTGGGAGGAAAATGCACAACCCACTGTACAGTTACAAAAAAGAACCCAAATAATGGCTTTAAAGAACCCTTTCTAGAGTCTCTGGGGCTGTTGGGATGGACTACGCCCTGCACAGAACCTGAAACACCTGCAGTATAAATTCAGACTTTAGTCCTTGAGAGCAACTCATTGTGGTGAAAATTATCACCCCAAAAGTAAAATTTCCAGATTTATCAATATAATAGGAAAAATTTGTTTGTCTATCTTTTTCTTTTCCCTTTCCAAATGGAATCTTGCTAAAGACATTTTCTTTGCAGATCCAAATATCCTGATTCCATACCTGAAATAAGTAGGTACAGGGACACTATAAGAAATCGTTGGTGTTCACTAACAATTGCTGTAAAAATTCAGCTTCTTCCTGCATTAGTGACTCTTTGGTGCTTCCTGAGCAGAAAAGAATCACCCATGGGATTATTTACCTCTTATGTGCTGAATTATTTCTGTCTTTCAGGATCTGAAATTCTTCCTATCTTGTTTCTATCTCTGCTCAATATATTGTTGCTCAGTTCAGTAGCTCCTTATTCAGATTTTGGGAGTTGCATTGGTGGTTCTGTGTCCCAGTTCAGCAGGTGGGACCAGTTTATCCCTGTGTGGGTGTGACCAAAGCTGGACATTCTAAACCCTCTGGGCCATTGCCCAGCAACTGGTACCAATGGCCCACTGGCAGCAGCTGCCCAGGGCACACCTGAGCCCTCAGGCTGGGAGCTGGCTGGGAAAGAAGCCTGGCAGAGGAGCTGGGAGAACTCCCCTGCAGGGAGTCCTTGGCACCTTCACACCCACCTGAGGGCTCAGCTCTGCTCATGGGCCAGCAATGATTCCAAAATCCTCCCTGACTTCCAGAGTCAGATCCCCCAGTGTGGAACTCCCTGCCCTGGGGGAGGCACTGGGGGCTCCCACCTGCACCTCAGTGGAGAGAATCTTGGGCTTTGGGGACTGGGGAACCACTCAAGGGATCCAGAGGAGGAGCAGAACCTGGACAGGAGGAGCCCACCACTCTCCACCAGACTGTGCCATCATCTGCACCAACAGGTTTTTCACTTCCTTTTCCTTTGGACTCGGGGGAACCACGTGGGGCTCAGCACAGGGGTCACCAAACCCCACTGTGTTTGTGCCCCAGGGGGCTGGGTTAGACTGCTGGGTTTGTGGGTTAAACCCAATTTCTCTTTGTGCAATTGCATTTATTGTAATCTTGTTATTAAATTGTAACTCTGCCTTATAATCTCTCCTGAGCTGGGTTCATTTCTCCTGCAGGTTTACCTTTAAACCAGCACAGGAGGGATAAAATCTCAGCCATGTTATAAGGCCAGAGTTGAACAAGAGTGTCTCAGAGCGATAATTAGGTTGTTTTTGCCCCTTTGTGGATGCCCATTGGCTTTCAACAGGAAAAGCAGCCCAGGACCCTTCCAGAGGCAAGCCCTGAGTAACCTTCCAGGCTGGGAGCTGCAAGGCAGTGGGTGTAGCACATGCACTCTTTCCCTGTGATAATTTTTTCATCACTTGGAAATCAAGATGCAAGAAAATGGCCATTTGTTACCATTCAGTAAATACACAATAAACCAAAGTGTTTGCGGAGATTTGAGACACCGGATTTGTGCTTGGACTTTTTAAATGGAAGGTTTGTGAGTGTGCTGTGTGTGTTCAAAGAGGGTAGATCTTCCCTGCAATGTGAAGTACCATCACATGTTTAAATTTTGTGCAGATCCACCACACTGATTAGGTATTTCAGCTGCTGCTTATCTAGGAACAATTCCACTACTCAGAAGAGCAAAGGGGGGAAAAAAGGCAGCTGGAATCTGCAGTAATCGCTTGATTTAAGGAGCTGGTTCTTTAAGGAAACCAGAGATTTGGGGTTGCTCCCCACGATTACTGTGCAGACTCTTTTGAACATGTTCCACAGAGTAAATCCCCCTGTGGAAGCTCAGCTGCTTTTGAGGCAGAGCTAGAAATTTCTTAGTCCCATTGGTTTAAAATCTGGTATTTAAACAGTGTAGAAGGAAATATTCAGCAGCCTGTGAAATGCTGCTGACAGGCTCAGGATAAAACAGATCTAAGAAAAAAATCAATTGTAAGCTCTTTCAAAGCACAATGCTCTTGCATTGCCTCTGATTTCCAGCAAGAATTTGGCTGAGGGCTGTGTCCTGATGCATCCTGAAGAACTGCAAGTCTGACTTACTCCATATTAATTACTTTTTGGAGTTAAAATAATCAGCTTTTATCATTAAAAAGTGAATTGGCTTATGCTGTTGTATCACAAATTAATCTGACATAGGCATTTCTTAAAGAAATAATCATGTTGCAGTATTTGAGGCGAACGTAGCAAGGTAGGATTTTGCTGCTTCTTCTGCTTATTTAAATTTTTATCTGTTGCACATTCAGTGGATGGTATTTGTAGTGCATAATATGAGCATATACTTTAGTATATACTAAGTAATTGATCATGGTATTTTGTTAGTAATATGTTTAGTAGACACGTTCTTACAGGGAGAATATTGCTCTATGTATAGATATCCTGTCTAATTCATCTTTATGAAAAATGTACATTAAGAATATAAATCTCTTCTTAAAATCTTCCTTTGTTAATCTCAAAAATACCCCCAAACCACAAACACCCAACCAGATAAAACACTGAACAGTTTGTTCCACTGTTTGCAAAGCATCCTTTTTTCCCCTATAAAATGAAAATAATGCAAATTTTTGTTACCAACATGGCTCTGATGTGTTACGATTTTTAATGGAGTTGTCTGTGAGCTACACAGTGTATTTTGAGTATCAAGAATAGAAATCTTCTTACTCCCCAGATGGCATTGTGGACCTTATTCCTGTATAAAACCATTTTCAAGGGAAAAAAGTCATACATGCACAGTTGAATGGTCTTACTTCATTGGTGGCATTACCTCAGGCAGATCATTTCACATTCTTAAATGATCTACAGTGCATCCTTTTAATAACCTAAATTCAGCTGCATCATTTAGGAACTCTGTTTCTTTAGTTTCTGTTCAAGAGATGAATGAAACAGCAAAAGCGTCTTGGAATGAACCTATTTTTGTACTTCTGTCACCAGGAATAGCTTTGTTGCTGGCTAAAATGTTGTGTGGCACCATGATTAGGCTCAGCTTCTCACAGTAGTTTTCCTGCATGTGGGGTCTGCCTTTGTGACTCTGCAGTTGCACTGAGAGAAATCAAATTTGAGAACTAAGCTGTGCACTGCACATGTCATTGCTACAGCAACAACAGCAGCTGCTGCAAAGGGAATTTTCCAGCCCTTCTTTTCCCTGAGAGCCTGGGAAAAAGATTGCTTTGGACATTTTCCAAGCACTTAAATTTTACTTTTTATGTAAGGTCTGCCTATTGTCAGGAAAGACACTGGCAGACTTCTAAGACATCACTGTAATTGCAAATATAAAATTGTCCTAGTTCAGCAGGTAGGACCAGTTTATCCCTGTGTGGGTGTGACCAAAGCTGGGCATTCTAAACCCTCTGGGCCATTGCCCAGCAACTGGTACCAATGGACCATTGGCAGTAGCTGCCCAGGGCACACCTGAGCCCTCAGGCTGGGAGCTGGCTGGGAAAGAAGCCTGGCAGAGGAGCTGGGAGTACTGCCCTGCAGGGAGTCCTTGGCACCTTCACACCCACCTGAGGACTCAGCTCTGCTCATGGGCCAGCAACGATTCCAAAATCCCCCTGACTCCCAGAGTCAGATCCCCCAGTGTGGAACTCCCTGCCCTGGGGGAGGGACTGGGGGCTCCCACCTGCACCTGAGGGGAGACAATCTTGGGGTTTGGGGACTGGGGGACCACTCATTGGATCCAGAGGAGAAGCAGAACCTGGACAGGAGGAGCCCACCACTCTCCACCAGACTGTGCCATCATCTGCACCAACAGGTTTTACACCTCCTTTTCCTTTGGACTCGAGGGAACCACGTGGGGCTCAGCACAGGGGTCACCAAACCCCACTGTGTTTGTGCCCCAGGGGGCTGGGTTCTACTGCTGGGTTTGTGGGTTAAACCCAATTTCTGTTTGTGCCATTGCATTTATTGTAATATTGTTATTAAATTGTAACTCTGACTTATAATCTCTTTTGTGTTGGGTTCGTTTCTCCTGCCGGTTTACTTTTAAACCAGCACAAAAGTTCAGCAGAGCAATAAGAAATGTAACTTCAGAGTTAAATAAGGTATTTGAGTCAGAAACAGAGAGCCCTTAAAAGCTGCACTGCTGGCACACATTCCTGTGTGTGTCCACATCCCAGTGCCTCTGTGCCCTGGCTGCTAAGGAAGCTGTTTCCCCCCCCAGGGATGGCACAGGCTGCCACCAAAGCCACAAACTGTGCCCAGCTGCCAAGCAGGGCTGGGAGTCTCAGTGGGTCAGCGAGTGTGTCTGGAACAGTTTCATTTGGTGCACCAGGACAGTCCTAGATCCACATCCAGGCACGGGGAGGGTTCCCCTGGCACTCCTGCAGAGCCCTCACCATGGCAGGGCTGGCACAGCAGTGCCACCCTGCCCAATGGCACCGCAGCTTGGCTTTCAGGGTGGGACTGGCCAGGTACTGCTGGACAGTGTGGGTGTGGCTGAGCTGGACAGGTGTCCCTGTCCCTGTCCCTGTGAGGTGGGTGCCCTGCTGGGTGTGTGCCCTGCTGGGTGGGTGTGTGCCCTGTGGGGTGGGTGGGTGCCCTCTGGGCGAGTGTGTGCCTGGGTGGGTGGGTGCCCTGTGGGATGGGTGAGTGCGCTGCTGGGCGAGTGTGTGCCTGGGTGGGTGGGTGCCCTGTGGGATGGGTGCCCTCCTGGGTGGGGCTGGCAGCGTCGCTGGCACTGCGGCTCAGCACGAGATCACCAGGGCATTGGCCAAGGCCTGGGGGCTCTGCCCCTGCTCCACAGGCTCCTTGTGCAGGAGTTCACAGCCCATCAGCTCCTGATGCAGAGTGTCCAGGACTTCAAACAGGTGGGCTTTGCCTTTGAAGAGAAAATTGTAAATATTATAATTTGAACCAAGACAGAAAGTTGAGTTTCACAGTCACAACAAGCTCTTTCCTTCACAGGTGCCATTTCAAATAATTATCACAAAATGTCTGAATTTGGCAACCAAGTAATGAATTCCTTAAAAAATTATGAGCAAGACTGTTTTCTCTACTAGTTCTCTTCCTTCATACTCTGCCCACTGAGGCCTCATTCACTGACATGAACAAAGACTATTTCATCTCCCAATTAACAGTTGCCATTCCAACCATCCACTTAGTTTTGTCAAAGATGTTTGATTACCAAGACTTAGGAAAGCTGCTTTTAAGTCCTATCAAGTGCAGAGCCAGACAATGGAAAGCAGAGCAGGTGAGCTGTTCATGGCAGTGGTGGTGCAGAGTGGACAGAGAGTCACACCTGCAGTTTTAGGGGGCTGAGCTGTGCTGCTATTGCAGAGGGAGGAACTTTGGAGTCTGTATTCATGTGCAGGATAAGCAGCAGGACCTTCTGGACACTGTGTGCTGTGGATCCAAACACTCTCCTCTTCTGTTTCCACCAGAAGAGCATCAGACCTATGGTCCAGGTGTGGATTCTCTCTGTGTTGGTGTCCTGGAGCCTCCAAAGGTCTCTCTTTGCCTTCTTTTCTTTGTTTCCTCTGTGCTGGAACAGCCCCTCCTGGCTCTGGGCTGCCCTCAATTTCTGGGCATGAGTAACAGCCTACCTTTGAAACTGCCAGACCCAGAAGGGTTTGCTAATTTCCCTACATCCCTGTAAATAATATTCTCTAAATCTAAACCCCCAGGCCACATCTGGTCTTTTATAATCTTGTCTTTGACTATTGCCTGCCTATTAAAAGCACCTCCAAGCAATGTTCTTGGTACAGGACATTCATTTCTTGAAGGTAAGTACAAATGTGCTGCTAATAGGAACAAAGTAATCAAACCTCCACCTCGGGGCTGTGATCCCTGTACAGCTCCTGCAGAGGCAGCTCTGGCCCAACAGGGCACTGCCAAGGGACAGGAGTCTGCAAGTTTAATTTTCATAAGAGCAACAAGAAAGGTTATTATTGGAGGAGTGCAGGTTTGATCTGGTTCCTGCACAGAACTGTTCTGATGGTGTATCTGGTTTGTGTGGCAGCAGAGGAATTCAGCTCACAGTGGGGGAGCAAACCTGAGAAACAGCGGCCTTGTATACTTGGTCATATTTTTTAGTTTCATGTATTAATGAAGCTCTACAACCATTAGAGAGATACTGAATTGCTTCCCTATGGCCAAATTCTAATTAGAATTTGGCTATAAAAAAAAAAAGTACCCTGGATGGGTTTCTAATGTGACACAGACTAGAAAGCAAGACTTTCTTTAGGTTACCTTCTTGCACAGTAGTTCCTTCTCCCTGGCCTATACCCCTGTGTCCCAGTTCAGCAGCAGGGACCAGTTTATCCCTGTGTGGGTGTGACCAAGGCTGTGCATTCTAAACCCTCTGGGCCATTGCCCAGCAACTGGTATCAATGGACCATTGGCAGCTGCTGCCCAGGGCACACCTGAACCCTCAGGCTGGGAGCTGCCTGGGAAAGAAGCCTGGCAGAGGAACTGGGAGAATGCCCCTGCAGGGAGTCCTTGGCACCTCCACACCCACCTGAGGGCTCAGCTCTGCTCATGGGCCAGCAACGATTCCAAAATCCTCCCTGACTCCCAGAGTCAGATCCCCCAGTGTGGAACTCCCTGCCCTGGAGGAGGGACTGGGGGCTCCCACCTGCACCTGAGGGGAGAGAATCTGGGGGCTTGGGGACTTCTGGGACCACTCATTGGCTCCAGAGGAGGAGCAGAACCTGGACAGGAGGAGCCCACCACTCTCCACCAGACTGTGCCATCATCTGCACCAACAGGTTTTCCCCTTCCTTTTCCTTTGGACTCAGGGGAACCACGTGGGGCTCAGGACAGGGGCCACCAAACCCCCTTGTGTTTGTGCCCCAGGGTGCTGGGTTATACTGCTGGGGTTTGTGGTTAAAACTTATTTCTGTTTGTGTCATTGTATATATCATTTTTATTAAACTGTAGCTCTGATTTATAATCTCTTTTGTGTTGGGTTCGTTTCTCCTGCTGGTTTACCTTTAAACCAGCACATCCAGTATTTGAAATACTTTCTTCCTACCCATCTGTGTATTATCTAGTGTTTGGCCCAAAAGGACACTTTTCATGTTTCTTGGTCTTTATACATGATATATTTGCTTACCAGGTTGGGGGTCACGGCAGGATTCCAAAGTGCTCAGCAAGATCTTCCCCAAGGCTCGCTTAGAAATATTCTTAAAAAAAAAAAAGTTATGGCACAATTATGTCCTCCACTGTTTACATGTATGCAACAAAACCTATGTGCAGGGCATTTGCAAAGGAAACCAAAATGACATTGAGTCCTGATTAACACAGGGCTTGATATTTGCTTTATTTTCAAGCATTTTTATCTTAGACACTGCTCAAATAACAGCAGTTTGTGGAGGGCTGCAGTTCCTTCATATGGCTGCAGAGAGAGAAGTAACAATTGTTCAGTGGAAAACACAGAATTTTCCAGAGCCTGTGCCTAAACAAATCCAGAAGGTGAGGAGTGTAGGCAGGGTATGCACAGCAAGAGCTGGCTGAGCCCTCTGCCAGGGCAGGGTGGAAGGTGAAAAGACACCTCTGGGTGTGCAATGTCACAAAGGGCTTCTTGGACCCTTGGAATAGAGGTTCCTTGTGTCATGGGGCAGGGCCACTGCTTATCTTGAGATACCATAAACATCAGCCACAGAGAGAGAATTGTGAAAACCACTTAGGATTTGGATGGTGTTTTTCAGGGGTAGTTTGACATAAGAAATCTGTTGGGACATTATATAATATGCCTGGAAAAACAAACTCTCCTCATCTGCTCTGGAGACACTGATGTGTGCTTTGTGGAGTTGGTCTTGCCATCAGTTTAATTAGCACTTTGAGCCCCTGTGTATCTGCAGGGACAGGTTGTTCCTGTTAAAACTTCAGAAAGTGAAAATGGATGGCAGCAATTCTGGGAGAAAGCACCAGCAGCACAGGCATTGCTCACTGCCACTGGTCCTGTGCCAGGGCACAGTGGGCAGCAGTGTCAGGCTGGAACGACATGTGGCCTCTGCAGCACAGTGGGAGGTTCCAACAGTCCCACCAGGGCTGTGTGTGCCCCTGGACAGCCTGTGCCTGGTGGTACCTTCTGTTGCCAATGAGGTGCTTGGGGTATTTAAAACATGAAGGTGAATGTGGTGGGGAAGTGACCCCTGAACCCACAGCTTCTGATGGAAGAGCTTTCTTTTGTGTGAAGGTCATCCCATTCGGGATTTATGAAGGTCATCCCATTAGGGATTTAAGGGATTCTTGTTCACCCTGCTGGGGATGCTGTCAATGATTGCTGCCTGACAGCACCAGCCTGTGGGCACTGCGGGAGCTGGCAGCACCCATGGCACCTTTCCAGCAGTGATTAGCAGCAAATGCTGTCATCACTTGAGATAGGGCACCTTGTGGGATGGACTGTCCCCTAAGCAGAGATGATTTGTAATAATACAGCTGAACAGTGAACAACATGTTGAAGCCCTGGCACAAAAAAGGTTACTATGCTTGTTTTCAGCCACAGTCTTCACTAGTTCAGTCCTTCACTGCATTGCCACTGACATACGTGTCAGACTTGAGGTATGAAAGCAGAATTTCCATGTCAGGTGCTAAAATAAGTGATGAAACTCTGACGGATTGCACTTGTTCTCTGGAGCCATGAGTGGAATGTTGGTGTACCTCAAACACAGCAAAGGGATGGTCTGAGGAACCACTCCCACCTCACACAGACTGGGCAGAGCTCTGCTCAACACTGATCAAAATCAGTTCCTGGCAGTTCTGTGCAGTTCCCAGCATGTCCTGCAGGTTATCCACTTTTCCCAGTTCAGCAGGTGGGACCAGTTTATCCCTGTGTGGGTGTGACCAAAGCTGGGCATTCTAAACCCTCTGGGCCATTGCCCAGCAACTGGTACCAATGGCCCATTGACAGCAGCTGCCCAGGGCACACCTGAACCCTCAGGCTGGGAGCTGGCTGGGAAAGAAGCCTGGCAGAGGAGCTGGGAGAACTCCCCTGCAGGGAGTCCTTGGCACCTCCACACCCACCTGAGGGCTCAGCTCTGCTCATGGGCCAGCAACGATTCCAAAAACCCCCCTGACTTTATCCCAGAGTCAGATCCCCCAGTGTGGAACTCCCTGCCCTGGGGGAGGGACTGGGGGCTCCCACCCAAACCTGAGAGGAGAGAATATTGGGGGTTTTGGGGTCTTTGGGAACCACTTGGCAGATCCAGAGGAGGAGCAGACCCTGGACAGGAGGAGCCCACCACTCTCCACCAGACTGTGCCATCATCTGCACCAACAGGTTTTTCACCTCCTTTTCCTTTGGACTCGGGGGAACCACGTGGGGCTCAGCACAGGGGCCACCAAACCCCACTGTGTTTGTGCCCCAGGGGGCTGGGTTATACTGCTGGGTTTGTGGGTTAAACCCTATTTCTCTTTGTGGCATTTCATTTATTGTAATCTTGTTATTAAATTGTTTTATTATAATCTCTTTTGTGTTGGGTTCATTTCTCCTGCTGGTTTACCTTTAAGCCAACACACCACTTCTCCTGTCTTTTGGTGACCCTTTACCATGATCTATCCCAAGCAGGAAATTTAAACTTCTGCTTTAAAGGTCTGAACTGCTGTATTGGCTACGTATTTCTGAGGTGTTACTGCATCAGTTTTGATAAGTTCATGTTTGGATTATTAAATGGGTAAGAAACTTTGTCCAAAAGAATAGCTCGTTTGTACATAGGAAGGGTTTTAACCCTTTAACACTGACTCAATGTTATATGAGGATGCAGGTAACAAAGACCCTGTTCTAGATGGAAAAACAAATGTTACAGAATCTTTCTTATTACTCACTATTTGTTTTCCTTCTTTCCCCTAAATTTTTGTTTAGAGGATAACAAGCTTGGAGATTTAGCTCCAAGAAGATCACTGGACTTCTTTGGGAAACTAAGCCACAGCTTTGTGCAAGCCCAGGGCAGTTCCCAGGGGAAACACATATGAAAACATGTCCTGGAGTAAAGGGTTTTGTCCTTAATACAAGGGATGAACATACATTTTAGTTTGGGAAGAACACTCTAAACCCCAGCTTTAAGGACACTCTAAAAACCAGTTTTAAGTCTCAGGGCTGCTTTTCTGCCATACCAAGTCTCGGAGCTGTTGAAGAAGCTGTAAAACATCCATGAGCTTCTCCTCCACCAGCGACAGCCTGACTCTCTCAGTCTCCAGCATCTGCAGCTCCATCTTCAGCAGCTCAGTCTCCTCCACCTTCTGCTGCAGCTCCCCCAGCAAAGGGCCTTTCACCTGGAATCAGGGAATGAAAAGCACTGGAGTTTTTCCTTTCTTGCAAAGCTGAGTTTCCCCCTCTGTGTGGTAAATGTCAGTTCCCTCCAGAAGATTCTCTTGGAGACAAGTACATGTCTTTAACGTCCTACATAAATCAGTATTACTGGGAAATGGGTGCTTTGTTCCTGTGCATGATGCAGTTCCTTCAACACTGGATGCAGGCAGATCACTGAGAGATGGGAAATACTATTTCTGATCTTTCATACCCTTTGTCCTCTCTAAAGCACAACCACCTTGTGCGTCCTCACCAAGGTAATCATACTGTTGTCTTGCAACTCCTACACAGCCATCACCTGTACATTCACTGAAATGAGAAGGTAATTAATGTGCTAATTAATGTCTTCTAAGTACTTTGGTAAAAGAAGAAAAAAAAGTGTCTTAAACAAAAAGATTCTGGCTCTAAACACCAGCAACATGTGCTTGGTCAAGGGTTAATTCACAGGTAACACCGAAAAGTCCAGATTCAAGTTGCTGAATAGAGCCTGAAAAACATTATCTGAAAAAATATGGCACATAAATCATTAATTTTGAACTGTTGAGAGCACTGAGAGATTTCAGGTTTATTAATAAAAGTAAACCTACCAATAATTTTTATGCCTGATTCAAAAATCATACCTTTTTTGCATATATTTATTCATATTACACTGAGAAACAAAATCATGTAGGGTAAATGCCAAATATGCTGGCTCTGACAATCCCCTTTTGTTGTCCTTTTACCTTCCTTGTAGTTTTAGAAATAACTAAGGAGAGACCAGATTTTTGTGTATAGAAATTTGTATCCTCATGAATTTTAACAGATGAGAAGAAACTTCACTTCCCTAAAACACCAATGTCATCAGAGTAAAAAGAAAATAATCCCTGATTGACACCAAGCCTTCTAGAAGGTCATTTCAGTCTCTGACAGTGCTGACAGCGTGTGTTGGTTGGCACTTATGCCCTCATCAGATGGAAAGCAGCCTGTTCCATTAGCTCTCCATGCCCTCTGTGCCCTGGGTGCACAAGAGTTCCTTGGAGCTACACAGCAGCTCCAGAAGTTTGGATCACCTCATCTACCCATCTGCCAATCCATGATTTCTGCAGCCCTGTGTCCCAGTTCAGCAGTAGGGACCAGTTTATCCCTGTGTGGGTGTGACCAAAGCTGGGCATTCTAAACCCTCTGTCACATTGCCCAGCAACTGGTACCAATGGACCATTGGCAGCAGCTGCCCAGGGCACACCTGAACCCTCAGGCTGGGAGCTGGCTGGGAAAGAAGCCTGGCAGAGGAGCTGGGAGAACTCCCCTGCAGGGAGTCCTTGGCACCTCCACACCCACCTGAGGGCTCAGCTCTGCTCATGGGCCAGCAACGATTCCAAAATTCCCCCTGACTTTATCCCAGAGTCAGATCCCCCAGTGTGGAACTCCCTGCCCTTGGGGAGGCACTGGGGGCTCCCACCTGCACCTGAGGGGAGACAATCTTGGGCTTTGGGGACTGGGGGACCACTCATTGGCTCCAGAGGAGGAGCAGACCCTGGACAGGAGGAGCCCACCACTCTCCACCAGACTGTGCCATCATCTGCACCAACAGGTTTTTCACCTCCTTTTCCTTTGGACTCAGCGGAACCACGTGGGGCTCAGCACAGGGGCCACCAGACCCCACTGTGTTTGTGCCCCAGGGGGCTGGGTTACACTGCTGGGTTTGTGGGTTAAACCCAATTTCTCTTTGTGCCAATTCATTTATTGTAACATTGTTATTAAATTGTAACTCTGATTTATAATCTCTCTTGTGTTGGGTTCGTTTCCCCTGCCAGTTTACCTTTAAACCAGCACAGGGCTCTGAAAAACAGAAAAAAAGTGGAACTACCTACAGGGAGGTCCTTCTGTGGCTTGGTGTTAAGCAGCATGGAAGGAAGCTTTCTGTTGCTCTAAAGAATATTGCAGGGATAAATTGTCATTAAATACTGCAAATTGGGGAAGACACAAGTGGGATTTTATTTTGGTTTTAATTTTTTTTCCTCACAAGGAAACTCTTTCACTTAATTCAATCAAGGGAGAAAATGATGTGAAATTCTGATAAAACACAATGGATGGTGACATGTAAAGAAGTTGAATATTTTACTCTAACTTTAAATATTTTACTAATTCATAAAATTCTTTCAGAACTACTGAAATCTTTACAGTTTGTTTAAGGATGGAGTATAAAACACTGACCAAGCACTAACTGCAGCTTAGGAGCAAGCAGAGCAAAGCAATGCATGTCACTGTTTTTGTTCCATAGAAACACTGCTGGCACTGAGCTGTGTGCCCAGCAGTGGCTGGAGTTTGCAGCATCATATGGGACTGCTGGTCTGTGGCACTGAGACTTTTAACTACATGGCTACAACCTCTGATGTAGGAAAGCTGGACGTGCTGCTAGACCTGAGAACTAATTTTATTTATATTTATTAATATGTCACTCTAAGCCTGAAAAACAGCCAGAGCAAACTGGCTGATTTACCCCAAAGGATTCCAGATCAGTGAGCCTGAGTCCCTGCCAGCTGGGGGGGTTTATTGAAGTCCCTGTGCTCCCAGAGGAGCTGGATGCCTCAGGAAATGAGGAATTTTACCCACAGCTGAGGAATCCCTGGAAGCTGCCTGCAGGGACCCCATGGTGGGTGTGCAGCTCCTTTATCTGCAGTGTGTCAGTCCCCAGCAGCAGGGACCACACTGAACCATGGGAACCAAAGGCAGAGCTGGTGCCTGACTGTGCCAGGGGCACAGCTCATCCTCCACAGGCAGTTCCAGGTGGGAACCAAACTACAACTGCAGATGTTAGAGGAAAGCATGAGATATTGGAGATGACAAACCAACAGCACAATGAGAACCACCAGCACCAGAGAGCAGAATGATCAAATACAAATGTATATAAATGCAGCTGCTGAAGACACACAGATAACTCTCACACTCTGCTTGGCCCCTGTTACCTCTTCCATGTTTGTCTCCAGTTTTCTCCCTCCATGCCCAGGGAGCTCCAGTGGTGGGACCCTCTCTGGCAGATCCACAGGGGCTGTCCCACATCCATCAGTGCTGCTGGTCCCCAAGTAAGACATCAGTTTTTTCCATGTCTTCTCATCACATCTATATAGGCAGTAAAATGAAAAGGTTAGTGACATTCATGAGGATGGGGAAGGGCCTGGAGGGGCAGAGTATGAGGGCACTCAGGGCACTTGGGGTGTTCAGCTGGAGAAGATGCAACTGAGGGGAGACCTCAGAGCAGGTTCGGCTTCCTCGGGAGGGGCAGAGGAGGGGCAGGCACGGAGCTCTGCTCTGTGGGACCAGGGACAGCACCCAGGGAATGGCTGGAGCTGTGCCAGGGCAGGGACAGCACCCAGGGAATGGCTGGAGCTGCGCCAGGGCAGGGTTAGGGTGGACATTAGAAAAGGTTGTTCCCCCAGAGGGTGGTGGGCACTGACCAGGCTCCCCAGGGCAGTGGGCACAGCCCCAAGGCTGCCAGAGCTCCAGGAGTGTTTGAATGATGCTCTGGGGCACAGGGGGTGACTCTTGGGGATGGGCCTGTGCAGAGCTGAGTGTTGGACTCCATGATCCCTGTGGGTCCCTCCCAACCCTCATATTCTGTGAGACCTCATGGTGATGGTCTATGTTTGCAAAAGGCAGTTTTCCCACAGAACTCTTGGCAGCACAGATCCCAAAGGAGTGTCCAAGCTGACCCTGGGCAGGGCTTGGTGGGAATATCCAGCACATTGTTCCTCCTGAGCTATAAAGGATTGGCAAAGGCCCTGCTGGTTGCTCCTGCCTGAAGCCATGAGACCTCCAGGTCATGGAATTATCTTTGCAAGGGGCTCAAAGAGCATTAATTAATCAAGTCAACTTACCCACTGCCACAGCAAGGGAGCTTGGCCAGCATTTTCTTGATGTGGCCCATGGGGGGTGCCTGGTCATCTGTCCACTGCTCCTCCTCCTCATCAGAGGCAGCCTGACCTTCCACAGAGCGAAACAGGGGACCCTCTGCTGGGAGACAACAGCCCTGAGCCACAGCCCAGCAGCCCCTGAGCCACAGCCCAGCAGCCCTGAGCCATAAACCAACAGCCTCAGCCACAGCCCAACAGCCCCTGAGCCACAAACCAACACCCTCAGCCACAAACCAGCAGCCTCAGCCACAAACCAACACCCCATAGCCAAAATCCAACAGCCGTTATTCACAAACCAACAACCTCAGCCACAAACCAGCATCCTCAGCCACAAACCAACACTCCCTCATTCACAAACCAAGACCTTCAGCCACAAACCAACAACTGTCATCCACAAACAAACAGCCCTCAGCCACAAACCAACAGCCCCTGAGCCACAGGGCTTTGGAGGGGTGGCAGAGCCCTCAGCATTCCTGGGAAGGCTTTGGAGGGGTGGCAGAGCCCTCAGCATCCCTGGAAAGGGCTTTGGAGGGGTGGCAGAGCCCTCAGCATTCCTGGGAAGGCTTTGGAGGGGTGGCAGAGCAGCCTCAGCATCCCTGGGAAGGCTTTGGAGGGGTGGCAGAGCCCTCAGCATCCCTGGGAAGGCTTCAGAAGGGTGGCAGAGCAGCCTCAGCATCCCTGAAGCTTTGAAGGGGTGGCAGAGCAGCTACAGCAAAGATCCTTCTTTTAAGAGTCTTGAACACTTCAGTGCTCTCTTGCATAACTATTTCATTTAACTCTCTTCTTTCACTAAGTAACTCTAATTGCAGGATAAATATGAAGGATTAGTGTGGTGTTGGGGGGGAATTACTGCTCATATATACAATTGAATACAGCCTTTTGGAGAGGAAAGAGGTCCTACTGGGTAAGACTGTTCTTGCACAGACACTGCACCAGCTGAGCACAGAAAGCAGAAATTGGATGTAAATGTTCTCTAATTCATTCTCTCACTGTGTTTTGCAGGGACAGGAGTTTTAAAATATAAATTAATATCAGACCCATAGCTATCTAATACTTAGTTACACCTTTTTACCTAAACCAAATTCTCCTCATATGCCAAATAAATTACAAATGGACTGTCTACACTGCATTTAAATATACCTGTTATTACAGTAACATTTCAATGCTTTTTTAGCTGTATCATATAAAAGCTATTACATTTAACTCATTCTTGTCACAAGAGGATATTTACTGGGATTATTATGAGGATTAGAAGATTACTATAATGTCTGTAACTCACTGGGTATTTTTAAGCACACTCAGCACATGAAAAGCACTGGTCACATCTTTATTCTGAACATGTATTTGGAGCTGACATCTGGTTAGACCAATGTCAATGTGATCTTGAATTTTATAATTATTTACCTTAATCACTGTCAGTTAATTAAACACTTCTAATGAATTCTAACAGTGATCAAGTCAAATGCTGTTATTTCTTCAAATTTTGAAACACATTTGACCTTGGGCAGTGTCACAAGTTTTGTGCACACTGAGCTTGTTCAGCAGTCAGGGAGGGCTCCAGGGGTAGGGGGACCTAGCAGAGACTCTCAGGGGAAGGATTTTATGTCTCACTCCAAGGACAGGAGCACCTGGAATATCATCAGAGGCCCCATTGTGTGTCTGCAGTGAACCCTTGGGAGGGCAGTGGAGCTCCCCCTGTGTGGGATCCCATGCTGGGGTCCTGCCTGGTTTTCCCTTATTTTTTAATTCTGGTTAATTTTTTAATTCTTGGCACATGTTCATGCAATTTTCATCCCAGTGGCATTCAATGTACCTGATTTCCAGGTGATGGTGTTCAATACTTTATTGCCTGGGCAGGAACAAAGCCTGGTTGGTGCAGTGTTGCTCTTTAATTAGAGAATGAACATCTGTTCATGGCAATCTTTACTCTCTGAACTCACTGCTCAGCAGCACTTTGTGAGGCACAGCCCCACCAAAGCCAGACTTTATTTGCAGTCTGTGATACCTTACCAGGGAACTCTTTTCATCCCCATTTCTTTTCCTGCCATGGGAGTTCCAAGGGACAACAATCAGAGCTCCCAAGTAGTGTGGCAATGTGGGAACTGATCCCACCCCACTGTGGGCTCCTTCAGCAGCTTCAGGGTGTTCCACCCAGCAAATTAATTGCAGTGTCTGGCACAGCAGACTCAGGGTAGGTATTTAAACATCCCCTTTGGAGGCTGTAATTAGCAGGGCTGGAAACCAGAGAGGAAATGCAAAACTTCTCATGCACCTCTTTAACATAAAACCAGTATTTTTTGAAAATTCTTGTACCAAGCTGGTACTTAAAAAAAAATTCTGCAAATAAAATCACAGAGCACTTTGTTATTGGGATATTTAGGTATTCATTTATAAACTACCTAATGCAGAATATCGTACTCAATTTCATTGATGCAAGTGTTCTCCTGCTCTAAGCAATTAATGTTTATTAAAGAGTGTGTACAGATACATGTAAAACACAAATCATTCTGCATCTAGATTAGTTTATATATTTATTTACTTAGCATGCCTAGTTTTAATCCTGCATGTCCACACAATTTCTTCTCTTTGTTCAGCTCTCTGAGTTAATTTTCTTTGCTGCTAATGAGTCCTTTTTATTTGATGGAACATTTCCACCTGTTTTTAAATCTATAACCCCACAATCTTTTTAATGAAAATTTTTTGCTAGAAAGCTGTTTGCACTTGAAATATGGGCAGTGTAGTTTAATGTGGAAATAGTCCTTGAGTTGGCAAAGTGTGTGATTTGATAAAAGTGTTTATAAGAGCAGGTTAACTTTCTAAGTCTAACCAGGTGAAGAACGTGCTGCAACATTAATTGTATTTACATGTCCCTATTTTTCAGCATTCCCAGGAAGCTGCTTGCCAGCTCCATTCAACACACACCTAAAATCTGATTTTTTTGGCACTACAAACAGCTCCCCAGTCTGCCATAAGGATGCCTTCTAAGTTAGAGTTATTGTTGGGTAAGTGCTTTTGTGGTCCTGGAACTGGATGTGTCCAAACCAATAAATAAATGCCTGAAGGGAAGCCCAACTGTGCAGTGCTCTGCCAGTGGTTAGTGCTCAACAGGTTGGGCCTTTCCAGGGTTACTGGAGCAGCCAGGATGTTTCCAAGGAGTGTGACCGCACAGAGTATTAACTGCAAATAGTTTCCTTGGAAATTATTTTAGCTGAGGTTGAGTTGTTATTTACAAAGAAATGAAAACTTTATACTTTCAAGCCAGGAAAAAAGTTTTGGTGAGATGACTCATATAGAAAAAAAGCAGTTTTAAATCATAACTCAAAGGGAAAAGGTCAGTCTTGATTAAATACAAAATTAGGTGGGAGTGAGGAGCAGAGATCTGGGATGCAACCTTTGACCTAGGCCTCGGATTTCAAGATTCAGGAGGACTGGGCTGTGGCTTGGGGGTTCCATGTTAGTTTTAGTGCTGGTGATTTTTACCAATCAGTGAGGGTTTGGTGCCATGCTCAGTTGTGCCAGGGGAGCATCGTGGGCCCTGCTGCCCCATGCCCAGCTCTGCCCGCTCCGGCTGCTCCAGCTCCTCTGGATGCTCCAGCTGCTCCAGCTGCTCCGGCTGCTCTGATAGCTCCGGATGCTCTAGATGCTCCAGCTGCTCCAGCTGTTCCAACGGCTCCAACTGCTCTGGCTTCTCCAGCTGTTCCAGCTGCTCCAGATCCTGTGACTGCTCTGGCTGCTCCAGCTGCTCCGACTGCTCCAGCCCCTCCAGCTGCTCCAGCTGCTCCAGATGCTCCGGATGCTCCAGCTGTTCCAGCTGCTCCAGATGCTCCGGATGCTCCAGCTGTTCCAGCTGCTCCGGCTGCTCCGGCCGCTCCGCACCACATTCCAAGCGCACCTGCGACCTCTCCATTCCTGACCTGCAGAAGAGGGCAAAGGAAAGTGGAGCTGTAGGAGATTTGGAAAACCAGACAATCAAAGGAAGGTGGATTTCAGCTGTTCTTTTAAGAATAACTAAGTGGTACTTAAAACTTTTAGCTTAATTTACAGAATCCCAGAATGTGCTGAGCTGGAAGGGACCCACAAGGACCATCCAGTCCAACCCTCAGTCCTGCACAGGCCCATCCCCAAGAGTCACGCCCTGTGCCCCAGAGCATCATCCAAACACTCCTGGAGCTCTGGCAGCCTTGGGGCTGTGCCCACTGCCCTGGGGAGCCTGGTCAGTGCCCACCACCCTCTGGGGGAACAACTTTTTCTAATGTCCACCCTAACCCTGCCCTGGCACAGCTCCAGCCATTCCCTGGGTGCTGTCCCTGCCCTGGCACAGCTCCAGCCATTCCCTGGGTGCTGTCCCTGGTCCCCACAGAGCAGAGCTCCGTGCCTGCCCCTCCTCTGCCCCTCCCGAGGAAGCTGGACCTGCTCTGAGGTTTCCCCTCAGTCTCCTCCTCTCCAGCTGAACACATCAAGTGCCCTGAGTGCCCTCACATGCTGTCCCTCCAGGCCCTTCCCCATCTCTTTGCTGTCCTTTGAACACTCTCTAATGGCTTCAGATCTTTCCTACATTATTTAAGGACATGTAGAAACTGTATATGCAACAGTCCCCTCTGGTCTTCACCCTCCTGCTCTGCTGGCAGTGACGTGGCAGTGGGTGCTCCATGGGTACCATGGGCACCACAGCACCCCTGAGGATGGGGGAGAAAGTCCCTTGGACTCCCGAAGGTCAGGCAGTTTTGATCAGAGCCATCTGAGCACTGGAGGTGAATCAGTGTCAGACTGAAAAGTCAAAAAGAATGATCCAGAACCAGTGATACATCTGGAAACCAGGGAGTTCCAGGTGAGCAGCACCTCGGCATTGCTGGCCCTCAGTAGAAATTGCCTTTTGCTGAGTGGAGTGAGAGGGTATTACATCTGTGTGGTTCAAAGGAAATGGCTTTCAAGAGATGGCAGATCAAAGAATGTCACTGATCAATACGAGTCCTTAAACGTGCCAACAAAATGTATTTTGAAGATAGTGATTTAACTGAATGAAGGACAATGATTGATCTCACTGAGGAGTTTACAGTGGCCCACATAGCACTGGGGGAGTGTCTTCAAGGAAATTCAGAGTAGTATGTGTTAAAGAAAAAATTCACCATACATTTATGTGCAGTTGGGTTGAAAATGTTCTACCCCAATCCAGACAAGACCTAAGCACATAAGGCAGCACAAACCACTGAGTGCAGCACAGTGGAAACTCTTACTGTGCATGAACCAATCTAGTAACACAGAAAGTTCCTAAGAATTTAATAAAATACTCATTTTGGTGTGAAGTGACAGTCATAGTGACTCCACCACTCTTTTCATCAGAATACATTTGGGTTGGTTCAGTTTGGCTTCCCCACCCAGAGAGGTACTGAAGAGTAGTATTGATATCTTAGAGGGAATGCAATGGAAATACACAATACAGTTGAGAAAGAAAATTAATTTTATGACTCCTATTTACATGTAGAATAGTAAATAAAGTCTGTGAAATTAAAAAGCAGCAAATAATACTGAATTTATTTGAAGAGTCTTGGCTTTTTTCACATAATATACATAATGAGCTACTTATTTCCATAAAAAGTTACTGAACTAAGAGCTATGGGGAATTTATGAAATTAGACTTTTATAACATAGTAAGACACTCACATTGCCATTAGGGGCTGTTGTGTAGTTCAGGAAGAATCTGCTTGCAGAAGAAAACAAACAAATTCATGAATTCTACAGTGAATTAGGTTTCTCCAAATTCTTCCTAAGATTAGTTTTCACCTGGCAAACATTGAATATTCCTTTTGCTTAACACATTAAACAGTCAGCAAGTGAGAGCTCAAACACTAAGCAGCTTTGAACTCCTGCAACAAGTTGTACAACATGACCTTTCTGTACAAGGCTTCTAAATCCTTCCTTTAAGCATTGTAATTTGTGGATTCACTGCAGCAGAAGGAGGGAGCTGCAGGGACAGAGCAACTGGTGCTGAGTTCGAGCTCAGGATTGCAGAGCTTTTGTTCAGTGCAGCACAGCTGCTCCTAAGCAGCCACACCAGGGTAGGTTCCTTTGTTGCTTGTGGAAGTACATGAAGTAAATAAGACCATGAATTTAACAGCACAAGTCAGTAGGTGTTAGAGGATTCACACATTTTCACTAGCAAATCAAAGACAAGTTTGCAGATGCTGCTAAGATAAGAATGGAGTTTGTCTGGAGACCTTGAGCTGGTGCAGAAGCAAGAAATGAAGTCAGCAGAAGCCCCATGGAGTAACATCAAAAGAGCTCTTTTATAAAGTTAAAATAAGTTGCATTAAGACTGTTTAGATATTTATTACTTAATAATTAGCTATAGCTGTGTGATGTTGGATAGTTTGCATGGTGTGTACAGGTTTTAAGATTGTGTGTAACTGTGTGAAAAAATAGCTGTGAATATGGTCCCTCCTGAAACTTGAATATTCTTGCACAAGTTTAGTTTAAATATTGTTAATGCAAACATAGTTGCACCTTTCCCCTTTTCCCCCTTTTTCCTTCTCTGCTCCTCTTCCCTTCTCTCCACCACTACTGTAACTCTTGATGAAGAGGACCAAGAAATAAACTACCAGAAACCCACACAAAATTAGATGCAGTCAAGTGATTTATTTATCGATAGGGGTTGAAGCCCCTGAAAAGCCCCTAAGAGGCTCAATTGAGAACGGTGTCTGTGGAGTTCAGGCATCATGACAAGTAGGGACAGGAGCTGAGCTAAGCCAGGCTTAGAAACCAGCACTTATTTTACCCCCTTGAGTAGAACTGACTGCATTAAAAAACTGACTTATTTCATTGGCAATTTACGGCATTATTTAGCTTAGCAACCACTGGATTTTCTGTAAAGTCAAGGGAAACAGCAATCCCCAGAATGGAGCCTGGACAGTCATTCCAGCTCCATCAGTTCTGGAAAAAGTAATTATGGAGTAGTGCACAAATAAAATGCACTGTTAAGGTTGGGCATTCACACTGGGGGCTCTGGGAAGCATCAGAGCTCTGGACAGCTCCTGGGGGATATTCCTTTCACAAGAATATTGCATTTTATTGCACTGAAATGTGCCAATTTTCCTCATTGTGGAGACAAAAGTATTTGTGGGTCTGGTACTCAGCAAGAATCCTTCTTAATTTCTTGAGCACTGAAGCTGGTATTTGAGCAGATTGTTCTCTCAGTTTTGAGCTGCAGCATAATTTAGATCTGTTTGGCTTTCAGAGAGTCTGAGTTCTTTCACATAATACAGAGATGACATTGCAGTGAATAATCTTTGGAGTTGTGGAGTTGGTTAAGATTTTAACCTATAAAGCACTGAGAATAATCAAGTATCACAAAAATCTTTTCTAGAAGGTGTGGGTAAAGGCTGGGACGTTTAACAGGAGATGTGCTGGTGTATTAACTGCTGCCATCTGGCAGCCTGGTGTCAATTCATGTGCAGTCTGAGGAACATTAACAAGTTTGGGACCAAAGAAACCCCTTGCCATATAATTCAGGACTTAGAATAGCAAACTCCCTCTACTTGAGATTCAAGACAGCCCTACATATTAACTTGGACTTCTCTGTAGTTCTTGTAAGGGAAGCCATAATCAGTTGATGAAACACAAAGTTCAAGCTCTTACTACTCTATAGTAGAGGACTCATCAGCTCTCCCTTAATGTGGAGAAACTAAGGCAGCCACACAGATGGTGTGTTTGGTTGGATTAAAGACAGCCCTGTCTGTCTTCTCTGGAGATGCTCATCTGGGAAGTTACAAAGAAATGGAAGTTTTCAGCCAGGGTTTTCAGAGCCAGGTGTTCCAGAGTTTAAATCCTGGTTTTCTGGCACAGGCTCTACCATTTGCATCGAATCCTGTTGTGCTTTATTTTCCTCAGCAGAAGAAATACAACAAAGTGTCCCTTACACCTGACTAAAAAGGCTGATGAAGATCCAGCTTCCTTTCCTTGCTCCATGCATAGAAATGACATCAAGGTGTTTGGAAAAGGGGCAGATTTTAACTGTGTGTGAAGGAACATGTGTTCAGGCAAGCTGGAATTTCAGAGCCAGATAAAAAAGAAGGTTAAAGCAGCAAGAGCAGCATGAGTAGATATGGAAACTTATAAAACCCAAGAGATTTTATATTTGATCAGCTAGATCAGATCAAGGGCCCACTGCAAACAATAAAACTGGGAATATGTTGGTTTGGTGTGTCTTGCCAGGAGCCCAGGACAATGTGATGCTGCTTTATCCCCAGCAGTGCCCAGGGAAGGGGGTAGGGAATGACAACACCACCAGCCTGGTGACACAGGGCATGGGAGGGGAGCTCCAAAGAGGAATCTATAAACACAGGTGGGTTTCATTTGCATCATCCAAACTCAATTTAAAGCATTAATCTGCCCAGTTTGGTGCCAGAGATGAGGAGGCAGAGCTGGGGATGGTTTTGGGGGTACAGAAGTTGGGAGGGGCAAAGGGGCTGCTAATGCTGCTCATGTAGGTGCAGAGGCCAAACTTGGCGGTCCTTTAAACTGTAGCTAGAAACTAAAAATTAGATTGAAGAAGACTCTTTACAGAAATATCACACAGAACAAGAAGAGCATCAAGGCTATTAATGGATCTTTGGTGTCTATGGGAAGGGGCTCTTTCCTTCTTCTAGTTTGGCCATGACATAGGACCCTACATCCACTTTGCAGGATATTTCGGATTTCTGCATGGATTTCCTCTGGGTTTTGGTCTTTAAAGCAGATGCAACCACACAGAACAGAAGGCTGAATTTCTTAGGGCTGCTTTTGTTGGAGTACACAGGATTTCACCCTCATTCTCAGGGGAGGTGATGGAGGCTTGGGGGGAGCGTGGTGATGCTCATTGGGAGCAGAGCAATGAAACACTGTGATTTTCTAATTTCCTGATTTCTCATCATGTGATGTAATCATATAGGTCACTTTTTTGCTATCTGGGAGCACTTTATTTTCTTTAGCTCCAAATCTGCACTCTTAATTTCCAAGTGGCAGAGGTTTTTGGATTCAAAGAAGAGCACAACAAGAGAGTCCAAGCTTTGGCTGTCATGGGAAATGCTAAAGGGAGGAATCCTCACTCCAACACAGGTTTAATTCTTTCCTCATTAGTATTCATACAGCATCCAATGGCTCTTCATAAACGACGAGCAGAGTGAATAAGCAGCACATTTGGTTAGGGCAAAGATCAGAGGGGGAGCAGGGCTGGGGGTGCCCGGGCAGGGTTTGAGTGCTGAGGCTTCCATGGAGATGGGCAAACAGCCCCCTCCTGCCCCAGCCTTTGTGCCCAGCACAATGGGCAGCCAAGGAGCTCTGAACAGGGAGAGTCTGCAGAGTGCTGGACCTTAAAGTAATGCCCATGACTAATTGGCTTTTAATTGGCTCTCCTGTATTGTTGTGGAAACTCCAACTGCAGCAAACCCCACCTGCTCCTGGTGCCAAGCAAAGCTTGAACTGAAATAATTCCTGACTACTCAAAACAACTCTGAGGAATTATTAACTTTGCATCCATAGACCTTTAACTTGTCTCTTTTATTTGCAGCAGATCAAACAGCTGTGGGAGTATTAACACTGCCCTGAGTACAGTCAGACAAACTAAGCTACACTTTATATTCCAAGTGTCTGACTTGTGTTTTTTAACCAAAATTAGGTGTGATTTTCATTTTTATACTATTCTACTCAAACTGTCAGTGTCCAGGGAACTCAGAATGGTTCCATTCTGGCTTATCCCCTCCAGGGAATTACAGAGTTGAGAAGGTGTGCATATTTTTTATTTATTTATGACTTTTCATTTACTGTTGAGATCCAGTATGTTTTCACACTGGAGATAAGTGTCTGTGGGGTTGGTTGGTGCTGTGGGCTGTGAACTCCTCTCCAACAGAAATCATATGAATGAATGTTCTGTGATCAATTCAGATGCTTAATCTCATGTTTTGAATAGCATTTTTATGTGTATGATGTTTTAGTGTCAATAGTCAAGATGAGTAAATATCCTGGGTTTACATGGGTAGTTATAAAGCATAGTTATAACTACAACTCTGGTTATAGGATGGTTACAGTTCTTGGAGGTTTCCTGTCATTGGCTGATGATTTTCATTTTCATGCAAAATCATCATCCTCTTAAAGAAAGTCAGTTCACTGAGGGCCACATGTTTTCTTGCAGCATCTTTCCATCTTTTGCACATGGATTTAGGCAGGCAAACTCTGGAATTGTGCTGTCACATATTTGTGCCTTGCTGTCCTTCCTCTGATGATTTCAAGCATTTTTGAGACAGCACAAACCTTTGTGCAGATACCATTAAATCACAGATTGGACATGTGCCTTTCATTGTGCCCACTGTCCCGCTCCAAAAAGCAACTGCTGGAAGCTCAGACTGTTTGGAGGAAATTGTTTTTCAGAAATTAGTCACTCCTAGCACAGGTCTTTATTTTTAATTTGTCAACTGCCTTCTTGTTACTCTGCTGCTTAAAATCAGAGATCAGATTAGAAAAATGCATTTCCTGGCTGCTCCACTGGTGTTCCTGAGGAGAATCTTTGAGAATCCTTTGATTCTTAAAGATTTAGATGCATATTGCTTTTCTTGCCATATGGATTGAATGTCTCACAATCCAAATGTTCCTTAGGATGATCTTTTAGTTTTCAGGTAAGCAAAAATAACAAAAGTAAATGGATTTCTAAAGGTCCTTAATGTTCCTTAGTCTGTGTTTAAAATCTCATTCCTCTCTTAGTTGTGGAGAGAAGTGAGTCAAAGCACAGCCCCAAGAGCTGCATCCTTAGGGGGATGACAGGAATGCAGGGCTGGGACAGGAGTGAACAGGGCAGAGAATTCCATGAACTTTTCCTGCTGATGGAAACAGGGGATTGAGTTACCCCCAAACAGGTACAGTAATTACAGCAGTTGGAGTGGGACTGGGCATTGCAGCAACAGCAGATCTCAACAAAGGATTAAAAGGACAGAAGATGAAATATTCAGAAAAAAGTGCTTTGAGGGCCAAACACACTCCTTGATAAAACCTGAGATGCTCTCCAAGCTCTGAAGGTGTTGCTGTTATTCTCCTGTGTCTCAGTTCAGCAGGTGGGACCAGTTTATCCCTGTGTGGGTGTGACCAAAGCTGGGCATTCTAAACCCTCTGGGCCATTGCCCAGCAACTGGTACCAATGGACCATTGGCAGCTGCTACCCAGGGCACACCTGAACCCTCAGGCTGGGAGCTGGCTGGGAAAGAAGCCTGGCAGAGAAGCTGGGAGAACTGCCCTGCAGGGAGTCCTTGGCACCTCCACACCCACCTGAGGGCTCAGCTCTGCTCATGGGCCAGCAACGATTCCAAAATCCCCCCTGACTTTATCCCAGAGTCAGATCCCCCAGTGTGGAACTCCCTGCCCTGGGGGAGGCACTGGGGGCTCCCACCTGCACCTGAGGGGAGAGCATCTGGGGGTTTGGGGACCTCTGGGACCACTCATTGGATCCAGAGGAGAAGCAGAACCTGGACAGGAGGAGCCCACCACTCTCCACCAGACTGTGCCATCATCTGCACCAACAGGTTTTACCCTTCCTTTTCCTTTGGACTCCGGGGAACCACGTGGGGCTGAGCACAGGGGCCACCAGACCCCACTGTGTTTGTGCCCCAGGGGGCTGGGTTACACTGCTGGGCTTTGGGGGTTAAACCCAATTTTCCTTTGTGCCATTGCATTTCTTGTAATATTGTTATTAAATTGTAACTCTGATTTATAATCTCTCTTCTGTTGGGTTTGTTTATCCTGCCAGTTTACCTTTAAACCAGCACATCCTGCGAGTAAACACTTGGGCAAACCACGCAGGAGTGAGTTCCTGCTCCCTTCCCCACTGCAGTTCCTCTTTGGTTGGGAACACAGATGAGATGATGCTAACTGATGCAAATTCTTGTGCTTTAAGTGTATTTGTTTTTTTTATGCCAAGATTTCTGGATGTTGCCTTAACCCCTCAGGCACATTCACTGCAATACAGTTATTTGTAAATCCCAGTCTGGTTTTGAATGTACTTTCTACTCTGGTGTATTATACTGGGATGAAGAGTGCTCTAAAAATTTAGTAATTCCTTTTCAATGTATCAGTTGAGGCCACACTCACGGTTAAGATAAATATCAGTGCATTAAGCAAGGCCCACCTAAGTGATAAATAGCTCTTATGCATGGACACACTCTCATGCATACATAAATTTGTTAGAAATAAATGACTCGGGAAGCTGAATTAAAGCTGCATGGGCAGGTTTCCTTCTGTGACTTACAGAATACCTACCTTTCAGCTCTGAAAAGGAGCTCAGGCTCTCTGAGTTTCACTGTTTCATGTTTACCTTAACCTTTTTTAGCCTTGAAACTTTAGTTTACCACCCTTAATAAGCTATTAGTCATTTGGGCTGCTCCATGGAAGAAATATTTGATAATTAGGCTACACACATGAAGTAATTATAGTGCTTTTGTAAACCCTGCACCTAGCAAGGGATTGTACTGATGGCAGTAGTGCTTGAGTGTATCTGTGATGAAGCACACTTTGCTGAGTGGGGTGTTTGGTGGTTAATAGTCACTGCACTATCCAGGAGAAACATGCATCACTCTGGAATTATATCATTCAGATATTCCTGTCCCTTAATGAATTCTTCTCTGACAAAACAAAGGAAATGTTTCCCAGCTGTTGTTCCACTGGAACAGAGAACTCTTGCCACACCCTGCTAGTCAGAAATTCAGTTATTGGCACTGGAAGTTTGGATGCACACAACACAGACCTAAATAAAGCTGGAAAAACCCAAGGATCACCTGTTCTAGTCTGAATTATTAGCACAAAAGCCATTTGCTAAATTGTGCACAAGATTGCTTTGAAGTCTGAATTAAAAACCTGGACTCGATTCTCCTCCTAGTCCTGGAACTGGAACTTGTGGATTCATTGCTCCTTCTAACCTGTTCCACAGCTCTGCTCCTGAGATTCCCTTCCTTTCACATTGGAGCTGTAACTTTAATTGAATATAACTGAAATTTGTGCTAGTGTCAGTTATTCTAGAAGCCCACAAGACTCTGTGTGGATTTAGGACCCCCCAGTAACACTGAGCAGCACAGCCTGTGTGTTAAGACAATATTGAAGGACAGATGAGGGACCAGAAGGGCTTTATTCAATACTGTACCACCCCCTGACTAACTGCTGGTTAAATAACCACACATACCTGTCACACCAATGGGGTTCAAGCCCCTCAGCCCAGAGAGCAGATACCCCCTGTGGGAAGCTGGACCTCCCTAACAGGCCATGTGTGTTGAAAGAGAAAAAAGACCAAGAAACCCCCAGTTTTATGAAATTTCTAATTCTGCTTTGCAAAATATCACTTGCACAGCAAGGCTGCTGAACTCATGAGCAGCATGAAGTGCTGGAGTCACTTTGTTCCAGTACAGCCTGTCCAGCAGTTACAGAGCCCAGTGTGCCATGGATTGGAAGCCACACATTAAGGTAAGCTGGACACTTCAAGAGGATGAAATGGCAAAGATCCAAGATTCTGGAGAGTTAAAACCAAGATTTTACAAGTTTGACAGGTCATGGCATTGAACAAAGGAAAGGCAAAAGTCCAACAGTGATGAAGAGGCTTCAAGACAACCTGAGGGATGAAGTCAGGAGAGCACCACCCAAATTTCAAGCCAAAAGGAAAGCTCTGCCCAAGATTTCACCCAGTCATTAATATGGAAATTAGAAGGTGTTAACTATGAACTTAAGACTATAACTGGCTCATTTTACACAAACAAGTCAGGCACGTTTTTTCCCAGTTTGAACTGGCTTTGCCTCCAGTGTCGTCAATAAATACCTTTGCTGCTAAAAAGATAAAAGCTTCTTAGTAGTTATTTATTTCAAAGTGTTTTTCATCATCATGTGTGTTTGGAGCACCTGTCCATGTGCAGGAGAGTCCCAGAGTCCTCTGCTGCTGGCCTCCATACTGTGCCATGACAGCCACTTCAGCTGTTTGCCCTGGGAGGGCTGATCCAGCCTGGATCCAGTCTGTTGGCACTGGGGGCTGTGCCAGACACTTTACATCTCCTGGGGGCCTTTCCTCAGGGCAGCATCCTCCAACCCCACCCCTGGGCAGGACATCAGTCCTTTTGCCTGGAGTTTGTTGAAGGTTCTGTGCAGGCAGGACCTTCCAAGTCCACTTCAGGCAGCCTGTGCCAGCCACCTGCTCCTCCAGGCTCTCAGGAATTGTGGGGCTGAGTGAGGGTCAAGTTTGTGGGAGAAGAAATTGTCGCTCAAGACTCTGCTTTTGCCAAGAAAGGTTGGACCAGGTCATCCTTGGGGTTCCTTCCAACCTGCTGTTCTGTGATTTCCAGCCCCCTTTGCTTCTAGTCAGGTGGACAGTCCCATTTGGGAAACCTCCCTCTGGACGCTTTGGGATCTCCTTTTAGCCCAGCCCATAAGGAACAGCAACAGAGGCACATGAAAAGAAAGACACAGCGCCATGCAAGAATTGTCTATATATAGTCTAAGGCTGTTTGTCCTTCCTGCTTTTTAAGCTTGGATCTTTAGACTTCTCTCTCTCCTGGTGTCCTGACTTGTACTTTACAGAAAGATGCTCAAAAGCCTGTAACCAAAGGACATTCTAAACCACTGATAGCTCTGACCAGGACACTTGACATAAGGCACACAAGGCAGAAAAAGAAGAGCAGCAGAGCTGTGGTCCTGTAGATCATTTCCTTCTGCCACTGCTTGTGTAACAACCAACACCCCCCTGTGCTCCTTCAGGTAGATGTGGGATGTTCAATCCCTAGGGATCTCCCTGTTATCTCCTGAGTGCTGGAGTGTGTGTCAGTGAAGATCAAATGTCCAGGGAGGCTTTGAATGTCTCCCAGATAAATAAAACTGTTATTCCTCACAGAGTCAGGGGATAGATCCTATGGAATCCAACTCTGGAAGCTGAAAGCATATGACAAAGCTGTTTCTCAGCTGTTTGATGTATGCAAAACCACAGGTACCAGTGGTGCAAACTCCAAAAGGACCTTTTGACTGGCATGTAAATTCCTTCAGGATTTATTCCAGACCTTCCTAGCTTTAGAGCCTCATGGATTTGGAGTGGCAGATAAGGAAGATCCAGCAGCAGTGAGCCTTAAGCTGGCTGCAGGTTGTTTCTGACTGAGCAATTGGGAAAATCTGGCATTAATGTAGGAGGGGAGGGCCTGCAACCAGCAGTTTTGCAGTCCAGTTGGGTGTTTCCAAAGCCCTCTCAGGACAGCTGTGTGCCTTTTCCCAGGTGTTGGCTTCCCAGGGGAGCTGGGCTGTGCTCCAGGCTGAGCCCAGGGCAGGGGAAGCTTGGTAGGAGCTCAGAGCCAGGCTGTGAACCTGGGGCAGCCACAGCCTCCAGGGCCCCCAGATCCTGTGCCAGGAAACAAGAGCAACAATTACCTCAGAGTGTTGTGTTTGCTGTTTGGAAAAACATCCTCAGAGCTCCAGAGAGCTGTTTGGCTGTCAGCACTGGAACTCTGCAGGGCCCTTCCCATCTCAACTCTGTGCCTGCTGCTCTGAGGCCTCTCTGAAATACTTCTGAGTCTCCTGAATGCAGCCTGTCCTTTGCCTCCTTGAAGCCTTGATTGTTCTATTTGGTGAAAAAGAACTCTGCCTTTAGAGTAACCCCAAATGAATTCTTTTCCTTTGCAAGTATTTATAAATTATTTGCTACTCCATAGAGACCAGAAATATCACCTAGTGATCCTGCATTTATTAGGATATTTTGACAGCAAATATAGCAACTTCTATTTTGTCATTTTTTTGTGATACGGTTAAATCGGAAACACTATTAGGAGGTCAAAAAGCCAGTTACAGAAGTGGAACCACACATAGCTACTCCCTGCATGCAAGAGCACATTTCTAACACTATGTTTATCTCATCTCCCGTCTCTATGGGTGACAAGACTCTACTTCTCTTATTTATTTTTATTATTTTATTGATTTCTTTATTTTCTTGTCCCATTGCAGGCTTGTCCTGCATTTATTACCAAGTTGACTTAAACTTCATCTAAGTTTAAACTTTATAGAGTATCGTTCCTCCTACTTAGGCAGGTGCATAATTTTAGGTAAATGTAATCTCTCACTGACATAAAACCAATTTAATTACAGTTTAGTTTTTCTCTGTATTGGTTGCAAAATAGTTACACCTCCTTAAACATTCTCCTAAGTAAAGATTCCTGTATTGCCATTTTCAGATAGTTGACTTGATCCAGTAATTTACAGCTTTCTTCAAGCTTTTGCTTTATAGGCCATTTTTCAGTTCCCATAGTATGATTATATGTATTCCTTTCCATGATGATTTAATAGCATAAAATCATGATTCACAGGGGGCTCAGCCAATCTTTATACTCCTCTCTCTTCTGTCACTTGAAATCCCCTGAAATCTGCAGGGTGGCCACATGTAACATCACCGAACACAGGCAGAAGGTCAAAATAAATTCATACAGACATTCAGTGGAGGAAAAAAATAGGTGCCATAAATACAGGTTGCTGTAGGAATGTATGTAAACCCTCCAGGGTTATGGATGATTTCCAATAGACCAAATACTGTATTTCAAGGCACTATGAGCTACATTGGTTAACAACTAGACTGTGGGGATAGTCATATATTAGAAGAGCAATTTGGGCACACAGCAGGCCAGCAAAGACAGAGACTAAGAGTGCAATTGTGGTCACATTAGCTGGACAGCATAGCCTGTGTTAATGGTTTGCTGATGGTTTCTCATTTCTTGAAATGTTGTTGCACAGTTAAGGCCAGTTTTGACACCTCTCCGTGCATGTCTGTTTGTAACATGTGACTTTGTGCTCACAGGCAGGACTGTGGGTGTGGGACATCAGTGATGTCACACCATAAACTTCTGTTGTGGCAGCACTGGGGGCAGGTTTGGCGCAGAACTGTTAGGGGTGAAAACAAGGCCAATAATGGTCTCTGTTAGAAGAGTAAGACCTGGTGGTGTTGTAATTTATCCAGCATGGATGGGTTTCAGCTGGGATAATGCTCTAAAATGGCTTTACAGAGACTTTTCAGAGCCACCCAAAGGTGAGGTGATAATTAGCATGAGGTACAGTGAGATCCTGACAGGAGTCCTTGGAAAGAACTATGATATAATAGGACTCCTTTTTGCAGGACAAAGGAGCAGGTAGATGTTATTAATAACTTTAAATAACTCTTGTTCCTCCCTCTGCCCACACTCCCCCCTGCTTTTTTTCAGCTATGTTTTAACTGAACAAGCAAAACTCCTGACTGAGCAAGGAGTTACTGCCCTGGAAATTGCACATAGATTATTTAACAAGGGTATGAAAAATTGAAACCAAGCCACCTTCCATCCCTGAACATCCCTGGGGCTCAGTTTCACTTTGTAGGGCTCAGCCATGCAGCAGAACTGCAGTATTTGAGGGGGGAATATCCAGATTCCAAGGAGCCTGGCAGGCTCTCAGAAACCAGAACTGGGCACTTCATTATGCTGAAATGTGTTCAGTGAGCTTTCTACCTTTGCTTTGCATTTTCTACCTCCACAGTCTAGAAACTTCCATGTCTAAAGCAAATCAGAGTGACCTTAAAGGTAATTAAGTGATGCAACACCCAGATCTGAGGGTGATTGTTGCAGCTGCTGCATAACAGAAAATCCTAACATTAGGTTAGTAAGAAAGAACACTTTGCAGCTAAGATCTTTAATCCCACATGGTCAGTGCTCTGTTTTACTCCCTGTGCCATGAGGCCATCACAGGCTGCAGTGGTTCCTCTCAAGCAGGAGAGCTAATAAATGAGGAGAAGGACAGAGATGGATATTGTTACCAGGAAAATCCCTCACAGAATCACTGGGTAACCAGGATTCACATTTTCCCAATCAACATCACTCTAAATTATTCTAACAAAAGGCTTTCACTCTTGGCTTTTGTGATTTTTTGCACATTCTGGTTTGTTTGGGTTTTTTTTAGCTGCAGTTTTGCCCTCTTTGTTGGGCTCCTTCCCCACACCTGGTTGTGGGAGTGGGATGCAGCAGCTCTGGGGGTTCCTGGTCCCTCTGTGGGACACAGCCCATCCCAGGAGCTCCAGAGTGGGACACAGCCCATTCCAGCAGCCCCTCAGTGGGACACAGCACATCCCAGCAGCCCCACAGTGGGACACAGCCCATCCCCGGAGCCCCACAGTGGGACACAGCCCATCCCAGGAGCCCCACAGTGGGGCGCAGCCCATCCCAGGAGCCCCACAGTGGGACACAGCCCATCCCAGGAGCCCCACAGTGGGGCGCAGTCCATCCCGGGAGCCCCACAGTGGGGCGCAGTCCATCCCGGGAGCCCCACAGTGGGGCACAGCACATTCCAGCAGTCCCACGGTGGGACACAGCCCATCCCAGGAGCCCCTCTGTGGGACACAGCCCATCCCAGCAGCCCCACAGTGGGGTGCAGTCCATCCCAGGAGCCCCACAGTGGGATGAACCTGCTCTGGGGCTCCTGGTCCCTCTGTGGGGTGCAGCCCATCCCGGGAGCCCCTCTGTGGGACACAGCCCATCCCAGGAGCCCCACAGTGGGGTGCAGCCCATCCCAGGAGCCCCTCAGTGAGACACAGCCCATCCCAGCAGCCCCACAGTGGGGCACAGCCCATCCCAGCAGCCCCACAGTGGGGTGCAGCCCATCCCAGGAACGCCACAGTGGGGTGCAGCCCATCGCAGGAGCCCCACAGTGGGACACAGCCCATCCCAGCAGACCCACAGTGGGACACAGCCCATCCCAGGAGCCCCACAGTGGGGCACAGCCCATCCCAGGAGTCCCTCTGTGGGACATAGTCCATCCCAGCAGCCCCTCTGTGGGATACAGCCCATCCCAGGAGCCCCTCAGTGGGACACAGCCCATCCCAGCAGTCCCACAGTGGGGTGCAGTCCATCCCAGGAGCCCCACAGTGGGATGAACCTGCTCTGGGGCTCCTGGTCCCTCTGTGGGGCGCAGCCCATCCCGGGAGCCCCTCTGTGGGACACAGCCCATCACAGGAGCCCCACAGTGAGGTGCAGCCCATCCCAGGAGCCCCTCAGTGAGACACAGCCCATCCCAGGAGCCCCACAGTGGGGCACAGCCCATCCCAGCAGCCCCACAGTGGGGTGCAGCCCATCCCAGGAGCCCCACAGTGGGACACAGCCCATCCCAGCAGCCCCACAGTGGGGCACAGCCCATCCCAGCAGCCCCACAGTGGGGCACAGCCCATCCCAGGAGCCCCACAGTGGGGTGCAGCCCATCGCAGGAGCCCCACAGTGGGGCACAGCCCATCCCAGCAGCCCCACAGTGGGGCACAGCCCATCCCAGGAGCCCCACAGTGGGGTGCAGCCCATCGCAGGAGCCCCACAGTGGGACACAGCCCATCCCAGCAGACCCACAGTGGGACACAGCCCATCCCAGGAGCCCCACAGTGGGGCACAGCCCATCCCAGGAGTCCCTCTGTGGGACATAGTCCATCCCAGCAGCCCCTCTGTGGGATACAGCCCATCCCAGGAGCCTCACAGTGGGATGAACCTGCTCTGGGGCTCCTGGTCCCTCTGTGGGACACAGCCCATCATGGGAGCCCCACAATGGGCAAAGAGACTCCTTTGGACAGCCCTCAGGTATTTAGAAACAGATACTTCCTCTTGTTTTCAGTGAGTTTCCTCAAGGGATTTCCACAGGAAAAGAGGGAAATCTGCATGAAAAACAGGAAGCAGTTCTCAAAAGTTTTCTGTAACACAGCACTAGGAGGAAGACTTATAATAAATGTGGGTGTTTGAAGCAGGAGGTGATACCAGTTGCATTATCTTAATGTAAAAACAATGATTAAATCTAACATCACAAGGCTCCAGCAGAGTTAAAAACCTCAGGTATTTATAAAATATATCTAGCTTTTCATTTTAGTTGACAGTAGGTGACTAATATTGAAACTTCTACAATAAAGTATTTTCTATTTGTACTTTATTGCCCTGGGCAATTCTTTTGGAAAACTTCCCATCTGCCTGAAGTCTTGGATGAGATCCCAAACTTTCTAAAGCTACCAGATCCATTCCTCTTGCCCCAAATGTAACAATTAATATATTCCCCTGACTTTTTGCTGCTCTGCAATTCAGTTTCAAATGCTGAGATTTAAGCTTTAGAAGCAAGACAGGTCAGGATAAAATTTGACAAAACTTTGACATGTAGAAATGTTTGTTAATTAAAACCTTCTAGAAATTTTGCACTGATCCTTTGTGATGCATCTTCCAATGCCCATGAAGTTCCAAATGTTATGGAGTTGTTGGAGCTTTTACAACAGGCACTGAAAAGAAAAGGGGAATTTGTACACTCTCCACCTTAAAAGCAATATAGTCACACCAGGAAAACGTTCCAGTTGATTTCTGGCCACACTGGGAAGCTCCTTAGCCCATGGAATTTTAGGTAGGGGAAGGTGGCCCATTAGAAAATGGGGACACAGCATTTGGGATGAGAATTTTGGAGTAGAAACCCTTAAATTTCTAAGTGCTTCAGAGGAAATTTGACCTTACTTTTACTGCCACCTTTTACATTTCATAAAGCCAAACATCAGGAAGCAGATGGACTTGGCCTGTGTAGTATGTTATTTGTATTTGAGAATTCAGGGATAATATATTCTGGGCTCGTTTCTAATACAGAAAATGGTAAAAAATGAAAGCAGAGTATGTTCCTTTGCTTTACTGTCAGGCTTTAGTAATTAGGTACATTATGTTTCAAGAGATATGTGAAATAAAAGTTCCAAATCCTCACAGTCCAAAAGCATCAAACCCAAAATCCCTTTTATCCAGACTGGGCTGGAAATGCTGCTGTTTCACTACACACCAGAATTTCATGGAAGCATTTCAGACATGGCATATTCTACTTTTTGAAGTTCCCATCAGAGTGTGGAAGGCTTTGGAGATGTGGAGGAGTCCCTCTGGGGTCAGAGCAGAGACAGCAGTGATGTTCTGCAGAGCTGTCCCACAACAAAGCCTCATGCTTTTGGTTTGTTATTTGAGCTAAAACTATTGAACTGACTGGTGTTTGTCAAGAGACTGTTTCAGCTGAGAGCGACTAGAAAAAAGACAGTAGCAGGGCTTTGTAGTCAATGTAGATATTCCTTGGGTTTGGTTCCTGTAGATACTTCAAACAACTAAAGGGGAAAAAAATCGATATAGTCTGCAAAGTGCAATGAGTTTTATCAGCAGAGTGTCCTTCTCCCTCCAAACCATTATTTATGGTTCTTTGAAATGATCTTGATTGTTGTAAGTCCAAGTAATCAGCACAATCTTTCATTGCAGGATTGTTTGCTGCTCTGTCTTGTGCTGTGTTGCTTCAGTGACTGAGAGAGGCTCTGGGAGTGCATTTCCATCCCTGCAGTGACTGGGCTGGGAATAACAGCTAAAGGGAGGATTTCATGTGCTCTGCCTGCCTTTTGGACTGTAAATTCCTCAAAACAGGGCATGAGTGCACTAAACATGTATCTGGAGGGTCATTACAAAAGGCAGCTGTGGGTTTATGTCCCACCAGGATTAAGGACAGCACCCCATGAGCAAAGGCCCACCAAACTGCACTGACCCTGCCCAGAACTGGGATATTTAACACAAATACTGCTTGTTTTCAGGTCCTCCATCCCACTGGGAATAGAAAGGACCTTAGTCTCAGACGTGAGGGCCACAATTCCTGCTGGCTGGAGAAGTGACAGACTATGAAGGGTCTAGTCCAGTGAAAAAAACCCAAACAACTGCTGCATAAATTTGATTTTCTAGCAGAAATGCCAGATCATTCCCAGATCTCCAGTTAAAAGCCAAACACATCATTAGCAGCAGAAGGAAAGGATATACTCGTGCAGCTCTGTGTCAGATGACTTTTGAACCACATCATGTCCCAGTGCCTGAAGCAGTTGCAGGTGCCTGTACCAGTGATGACAGAGAGCAGCTCGTGTGAGGTGGTACTGCTTTAAAAACACTTACCAGAATGATGGCAATTTAAGCTCTTGTAGCACAGACTCAGTGCCATGCACATCAGCTCCCACTGTCCCTTCAGACCAGAGTTTGCTCCAGTTCTCAGGAAGGCCACACAGGATCAGAGTTATTGCAGGGTGTATCGCTGCTGTTTGGTGAAGGGCTTAGCAAGATCCTGCCCCATGGCACAACTTCCAGGCCTGTCTTTATTCCAAGGGCAGACTTTTAATTAGGTCCAGGGAATGGGGCTCTGGGGAGATGTTTCAACTGCCAGCAGGCCCAGGGCAGTGACCCTTCCCCTGGACTCTGTGCTGGTGAGGCCACACCTTGAGTGTTGTGTTCAGTTCTGGGCCCCTCAGCTCAGGAAAGAGATTGAGGGGCTGGAGTGGGGCCAGAGAAGAGCAACGAGGCTGGAGAAGGGACTGGAGCACAAGTGCTGTGGGGAGAGGCTGAGGGAGCTGGGGGTGTTTAGCCTGGAGAAGAGGAGGCTCAGAGGTGACCTCAGCACTCTCTAGAACTGCCTGAAGGGAAGTTCTGGCCAGGTGGGGGTTGGTCTCTTCTCCCAGACACTCAGCAATAGGACAAGGGGGCACCGGCTCAAGCTCTGCCAGGGGAAATTGGAGATCAGAAAAAACTTCTTTCTAAAGAGAGTGCTCAGGCATTGGAATGGGCTGCCCAGAGAGGGAGTGGATTCCCCATCCCTGGAGGTTTTAAACTGAGATTGGCCGTGGCACTGAGTGCCATGATCTGGTAAAGGGACTGGAGTTGGACCAAGGGTTGGACTTGATGATCTCGGAGGTCTTTTCCAACCCAATCCATTCAATGATTCTATGATTTTCCAACCTACACTGAGCAAGGTCTTAGGAAGCAGCTTCTTCTGGCCATGTGTGGTTTGACATGGACAGTCTGCTGCTGTTCAGTGAGTGTATATTCTGACTTTCCCTATGCAATTGATGCCTAAATGTGGGACTGAGAGCTGGGCTGTTGAACAAGAGCAGGTTCTTCACTGTGCCTGCTTTGTGCTGACTGGCACTAACCCCTGTTTGCAGATGGGGACAATGAAGGGCTGTTCCCTGGATCTGCCCTTCCCTGGCATCCCAGCAGAGCCATACCCATCATCCTGGAAATTCTGGGGTCTGTTACTCCTGCAATGAACTCCATCTGTTTTCAAACCCAGGGGGAGAGCCCACAGTGACACTGTTTGAGAAGGAGCAAGGCCTGATTTCCAAAAGACCCCCCAAAATTCTGGGGCTTGTTTGCTCAGCCTTTATCACTAAGCATGCTCTGTTTTTTTTTAGCTGGATTTGGCCTCTCACTGAGTTTGCTGTACCATGGACTAGAAACTATAAATCAGGCAGCAGTAGACATATGAATAGGGCAAAATGGTAACTAGCCAAGATTTTTTCTACTAAATTTGGCTGGGTCACTTATGAAAAAGAGTAAGCTAGGTCAGTCCGAGGAAGACTACTAAGACCCTTATCTTTGGGGATGAAGAACAGAAAAACCCCTACCCAAAATTTATGCCAGAAGAAAACACAGCCCCAACTCCACCCAGACTCTGCCTGTCATCAGTATGTAATGAGGTGTTGTAATCACATGCAGAATGCATGAGAAATGTTGTAATCAGTCATGCTCAAATGTCTAAATGACCCTGCTTTGACAGCTGTGCTTAGAAGTGAGTCTGTGCAGTGTTAGCTAGTTAGTTAGTTAGTTAGTGTTAGTCAGTGTTAGTTAGTGAGTCTGTGCTAGCAGCCTCATTTCCCTGAGCAGAAATAAATACCTGCTGCTAATGGAATACAAAATTTTCTCTTAGCAGTTCTTTCTTGCAGCATTTTTGCTATCACTGCTGCTGGTGAAATAAGGCTGTGCTACCGGTGTGGACGGGGCTTATGTGACTCCCTTGGTAACTCAGAGCAGGCACTGACAGCTCTGGGTTTGGGAAACTGGAATTGAGTTGTTGTATTCTTTGGCTCAAAACCTGGCAGGTCAAGTAGGGGTTTATCTCCATTCTGCTCCTGCTGCTGCTTCAGAGAAATGGATTGTTTGCCTGTATTTCACCCTGACTGTGTAAAAAAGCAAAATATTCAGACCAAGCTGCAGAAAGGAGGAGGATTCCCTGTACAGTTCCCAAAAGGAGGATTCCCTGCATGATTCCCAACCCAGACACACACCTGCAATGTGATGTAACCACTCCCTAAACATTTAGAGCATTTGTGCACACAGATAGCAAATGTGTCCCTGCTTGCCCACTATCCTGTCCTGTGACAGGTAAATTGGGTGATCAAATGTTTATAGGGAACTCCAAAACAATGTGATGTTCACCTTAGGCCAGTTTTTATTCCATTTTAAAACAGGAGAGACTGAAGGACTGAGTTGAATTTCAGAAGTGACCTGAAGCAGGGGTTGTTTATAAAGCTGAATGAGGAGCCAATTATTCCTGGGATTTTCAGTTGCTCCTGTTATAAAAGTGGTAATCAAATTTCTGTACGTTCTTAAACAGAGATAAGCCCACAACCTGGAGTTTTATTCTGTAGAACCCAAATTTCATATAATGAAAATGATGTGGCTTGATTTAAGCTGATCAGAGCCTGATTTGAGTACAATTCATGACATTAGGTCACTGTTCCACATAATAACAAGTTACCAAAATCCAAACAAAATGTAAGGCTTACAAAGATACACTGATCTTTAGATGGATATAAGAAGAAATTAGGAACAATGTGCTTGGAGCTCCACCCTGCCCATGACAGGGAGCTGCAGTGGGTGCTTCAAAAAAAGAAAGCCAGGCACAGGGCAAGTCTTCAGCAGCCTTTTGCAAGGTTCTAATAATCAGTATTCTGAAGTTTTCACACACAGATTATGGGTATGGACTTCTGTGGTGTTTCAATTGACATATAAAAGCTTACACTCAATAGACATGTAAAAGCTTATCTGAGTATTAAACAGTTTCCCCATTTCACAGGCCTGTATTAGATTACTTCTGACAGTATTATTCTTCTGTCCCAGTTCTGCAGGTGGGGCCAGTTTATCCCTGTGTGGGTGTGACCAAAGCTGGGCATTCTAAACCCTCTGGGCCATTGCCCAGCAACTGGTACCAATGGACCATTGGCAGCAGCTGCCCAGGGCACACCTGAGCCCTCAGGCTGGGAGCTGGCTGGGAAAGAAGCCTGGCAGAGGAGCTGGGAGAACTCCCCTCCAGGGAGTCCTTGGCACCTCCACACCCACCTGAGGGCTCAGCTCTGCTCATGGGCCAGCAACCATTCCAAAATCCCCCCTGACTTTATCCCAGAGTCAGATCCCCCAGTGTGGAACTCCCTGCCTTGGGGGAGGGACTGGGGGCTCCCACCCAAAACTGAGAGAATCTGGGGGTTTTGGGACCTCTGGGACCACTCATTGGCTCCAGAGCAGGAGCAGAACCTGGACAGGAGGAGCCCATCACTCTCCACCAGACTGTGCCATCATCTGCACCAACAGGTTTTTCACCTCCTTTTGCTTTGGACTTGAAGGAACCATGTGGGGCTCAGCACAGGGGCCAACCAGCCTTTAAACCAGCATATCCTCCCCATTTAGAATGACATCGTTGTGGTCAAACATCTGCCTTCCCTGGTGTCTCTCCCTGCACACTGGAGAGGCAGCCTGGGCCATTCTGAGGGTGCCCAGCTGTAATTTCTGCTGAGCTCCTGCTGGACAGGACACCTCCACTCCTGGCTCTGGAACACAACGCGACTGTACTGAAGGACAGTGAATGAAATGGTCCCAAAGGTCTTGTAGAGATTGGTCCCACTGAACTGGAAATATTGCATCTGGACAGACAAAGTTTTGCTTCTGGAACAGTCTTTTTTCTAAGGGTTTTGGTGGTTGTTGTAAGGAAAACTGGATTCTGAACTGCAGTTCTGCTGGTGCTGCTCTCATTGACTTCTCACGTCACTACATAATTACAGAGGAAAATTTAGGCTGAAAAATCTTAACACATTCACGAGATACCAGCTTGAAAGAGATTCACTTTCTAATCATTAAAAGCCTTCCCAGGATTCAGTGCCTGCAACTCTTCACAATTGTGAGGTTTATTTATACTTATTTGCCAGCATAGTATCCATAACAATGGAGGAAAAGTTCCTTAAGTGAGAAGCACAAAACAGTCCTTAAAGGAAATGTTCTCCAGTCCCCTGGTGGGGATTGGACCTGCAACTTTGAAATCTGGTAAAACACGGTTAGTTTTTCAAAATCAGATTTCCTGAAGGGGGAACTCAGTGCTGTCCCTTAAAAAACTGATGAATTCTCCTTGTAGAATAGGATAGTTCTGTTGGAAGGAACCAGCAGCCATCATGTATTCCAAGTGTAACTCTTCTAAATCAGTTTGTTTTTAAAAATGCCTGTGTTTGATATTCATGATGGAATTCAGACCACACAACCTTCTCCGAGACACACATTAATGTGAATAGATTTTAAATGAGATTTTTCTTAACAATCTAAACAGGTAATTTTATCATGCTCCTTTATCATATATACATTTATCTAGGACTAAAATACTGAGGATACAGCCTGTATTCTGTATCTTTGGTTCTGGCAAGGACAGAGTTACCTCCATAATAATAAGATTTCTGAAATAACAAACATGATGTCAGAGTTCCAAATCTACATGAATCCTTGGCCACAGTTGCACAGAACAAAGTAATAAGATCTATTACACAAAGTTGCTTTCTCATCTTACCATGTAAACCAGGATAGTTATTGTTCTGGGGCCATGAGTGGCTGAAATAAGTCTAATGGTACAGTCTGAGTGGTTGTAGGATATGTATTAATAAAAGCTCACTGGGAGCAGCAGCACTGCTGAAACTCCAACCCTTTGTATCCCTCAGCAATGCTGGGGGTGTAGGTTTGCTCATGTTTGAAGGGAACAATGCAAGTGCCATGCAGTTAATAATTTGTTTCATGTAATCTACTTAAGCTTTGTGTTTTCCAGCCCAGCTCCTCTGCCTGGTTCTCTTCCATCTGTGTAGTCAGGCTGTTTGTACATCCTTGCTGGGTTTTAAAGGAAAAGAGGATTTCCCATGAAAACTTCATTTCCTTTTTCCCAGGAGATACCTTTTCTATCTCTGGGTTACCTGGACTAGAAATGAGAAACCCCCTCTTTCCAGGGCTGTGGAACACACTTTTCTCTCCCTGACAGCTCCAAGGGAGTGTGAGAAACAAAGTTTAACATGGCTTTATGAGCAGATAGAGGTGAGGCACCTGCCTCACACCTGGTGACGGTATCACACAGCCCCTACATTATTGAACAGATCTTTAATATCCCACAGATATGCACATACCAAGCCACTTGGAGTGAGAAAATGTGAACCAACAGCAACCAGCATGAAGGCCAAATGAATGTAAATATTAAAGTACATATTTTATTTCTGATAAACACACAGGATGTGGGAAATGCTCTGCTTGTCCCCAGGTCTCAGCTGTGTTGGTAACCAGTGGACCAACACTCTGACAGATCATCTTTTTTAATTATGTGGGGAAATATTTGCTGTGCCAGCATGTCAAAAACGCTAAGCCTGCCTCTTCACATTAAATTTTGCTGTAGGCATGAAAGGATAAAGAGTCTCCCTGCAATATTTGGTCTGGCTGTGTCTCACACAAGCCCTGACATCTCCATTGAATGGCTGTGCTGGTTCCCAGCCCAGCAGGGAACTCTGGGTCTGAATGGCAGGGAATGGAGTGCTTGGAGACTGCACAATGGGCATTCCCAGGCAGCGTCTGGAAGGGGGAAGCGTGACCTAAAAGCAGGGTTTGTCAGACTAGATTTTGGGTGGACTCTTCAGCCACCTAATCCTGTCTCCATCATGTCCCACGAGTGCAAGAAATGCTGGGAGAGGTTTTGTCTGCAGCTCTGAGTTCAGAGTTCAGCTCTCACACTGCCCTGGAAGGTTCAGAGAGTTTCCCAAATTCTACCCAACACTTATCACTGGAGCTCAGAAGTTCATCTTCCCAGGGACACAGTTAACCCATTTTGGGTGGACTCTTCAGCCATCTAATCCTGTCTCCATTATGTCCCACAAGCTTGGGAGGGCTGTGCAAGAAACCTTGGGAGAGGTTTTGTCTGCAGCTGAGTTCAGAGTTCAGAGTTCATCTCTCACACTGCACTGGGGGGCTCAGAGAGTTTCTCAAATTCTACCCAACACTTATCACTGGAGCTCAGAAGTTCTTCCCAGAGACGCAGTTAATCCATTTTAAGTCCTGTGAATCTCCAGGTATCACCAATATTTGTGCATTTAAATGAGAGCTGGTTGCTGCACAAGAATTCAATAGATCTCTGAGCTTGCAGGTCATCTTTTGCTGTCTGAAAGGGAATGGTAGAACCTCTGTGGGGAAGAGCTGTGGTTATTGGAAGAGCTTTTTAGAGGGGGAACTGCGAAGGAAGACCAGCAATGACTCTTCCAAGGCTGTAGTGTGGAGTCTGAGCCAGGCTGAGCTCAGAGCATAGGTCCTCTGGTGGGTGTGACACAAGCCTGGTTTTCAGAGCTGTAACTGGGATTCCTGCAGATGAAACCACTTGTAAAATCCAACTCCTATTTTGTCATTTTATGGATATTAAAAGTTCAAAGACAGTACTTAGAGATGCATTTCCCCTCCTATTCATGTACCCCGGTGCATCCTTAGTTCTTCCCTGCCCTTCACTCTGCATATTTCAGTGTTTCCGTGGTGGCTCGGGTGGAGATGACACCCTTCTATTTCCCACCTGTTAAGAGGGTTTTTTAATTGGTATTTTAGGTGCTTTCTTAGTGCATGAACTCTTCCTCAGGCTAAGCACCTTGCAGGAAGGTGCTGCACAGCTTGTGGGACCCACTGTGCAAGAATCACTCTTTTCGGTCTGCTCTGAACCTGCCTTCTCTTTCCTATGCTGACTCAGAGCTCCTGCACTGAGCCTGAACAATTCTTCCCTATCCATCTTGTTCAGGAAGATTTTACAGACCCATTTCAACTCTCTCCTCAGCTATTCCTTTCCCACATCACCATAAACCTTTTTCACACTTGTTGCCTTTCATAGAATCACAGAATCATAGAATCGATTGGGTTGGAAAAGACCTCCGAGATCATCAAGTCCAACCCTTGGTCCAACTCCAGTCCCTTTACCAGATCATGGCACTCAGTGCCACGGCCAAGCTCACTTTAAAAACCTCCAGGGATGGGGAATCCACTCCCTCTCTGGGCAGCCCATTCCAATGCCTGATTACTCTCTCTGCAAAGAATTTTTTTCTGATCTCCAACTTAAATTTCCCCTGGCAGAGCTTGAGCCCATCGTGCCCCCTTGTCCTATTGCTGAGTGCCTGGGAGAAGAGACCAACCCCCACCTGGCCAGAACTTCCCTTCAGGCAGTTCTAGAGAGTGCTGAGGTCACCTCTGAGCCTCCTCTTCTCCAGGCTAAACACCCCCAGCTCCCTCAGCCTCTCCCCACAGCACTTGTGCTCCAGTCCCTTCTCCAGCCTCGTTGCTCTTCTCTGGCCCTGCTCCAGCCCCTCAATCTCTTTCCTGAGCTGAGGGGCCCAGAACTGAACACAACACTCAAGGTGTGGCCTCACCAGCACAGAGTCCAGGGGAAGGGTCACTGCCCTGGGCCTGCTGGCCATGCTATTTTAGATCCAGGCCAGGATCCCACTGGCCTTCTTGGCCACCTGGGCACACTGTTGGCTCCTGTTGAGCTTCCTGTCCCTCAGTCCCCCCAGGTCCCTTTCTGCCTGGCTGCTCTCCAGCCACTCTGTGCCCAGCCTGGAGCGCTGCAGGGGGTTGGGGTGGCCAAAGGGCAGGACCTGCACTTGGCCTGGTTGAACTTCATCCCACTGGAATCAGCCCATCTCTCAAGTCTATCCAGGTCCCTCTGCAGAGCCCTCCTGCCTTCCAGCAGGTCGACACTCCCTCCCAACTTGGTGTCATCTGCAAATTTGCTGATGATGGACTCAATCCCCTCATCTGAATCATCAGTAAAGATGTTAAACAGGACTGGGCCCAACACAGACCCCTGGGGACACCACTGGTGACCAGCCGCCAGCTGGATGCAGCCCCGTTCACCAGCACTCTCTGGGCCTGGCCCTCCAGCCAGCTCCTGACCCAGCAGAGGGTACACTTGTCCAAGCCACGGGCTACAGCTTTCCCAGGAGTATACTATGGGAGACAGTGTCAAAGGCCTTGCTGAAGTCCAGATAGACACATCCACAGCCTTCCTCTCATCCACCAGGTGGGTCACCTGATTGTAAAAAGAGATCAGGTTGGTCAGACAGGACCTGCCCCTCCTAAACCCATGCTGGCTGGGTCTGATCCCTTGTCCATCCTCAAGGTGCTGTGTGATTGCACTCAGGATGATCTTTTCTAGCCTCCTCCAGTTTAATTGTTTTAGGTGAAAGCATCATAATTTCATTTTTCTGATACAGGTGTTCAGTGAATGTGCATAATTATTTTCTTTGTATTGCTTTTATTAATTTTGTAATAAATTTTAATATCATATTTTCTTTCCTCCCTGCAACTTAGCAGCTGAATAGATGACATGTTCCTAGAGTTATAGAGGTCAAAGATATAATTTTTCAGCACTTAAATAAGCTCAGAGTTCATCACTGTATCTGTTCCACTGAAGCTGAGAGTGTTGTCTGAGGCTGGGTTTGGTTGTTTCCCAAAGACCCCCTAAAATGCATCACTTTCCATTGTGTGGCCACTCAGTGTCCTAAGATCATTCTTCACAACTGATCCTGGTTTTTCACATCTTGACTAATTTTAAAATTTTTATTTTCAGTATTATTTTACCTGCAAATCGAATGTTAATCACATTATTGTAGCTTTCCTTACCCTGTGATATAAAGCCTATTTCCTTGACTAAAATACAGCCCAAACAAACCATGTTTCCAGACTATCAGTCATGGTTGGACTTGGGCCAAAACCAGAGTTACATCTCCAGGCCCCCCTCTGTGGATATTCTGAGCTGAATGCAAGCTCTGTGATTCAAATGCACTTCAGAGAATCCTCTTCTCTCCAAAAAGAAGGGACTGCAACACACAGTCAGTGCCAGCCTCTACACCTGATTTTTCAAGCAGTTTTAAGAATGATGCTGTGAAGGCTGAGGTTACTTTTTACACAGAAGTACATTTCTAAAGATGTGTCGTGCTCAAAGCTGACATTTGGCATTTATTGGCCAACCATTTCTATTGTATAAAGCACATTTCTATGTGAAATGGTGAACAGAACACAGGCAGCGCCTTGGGATACAGACACCTCCAATAATTGTCAAGCTTCAGCCCAAGTTTTATGTTTTCAGTCTCTGAAGTTAAACTGCACCTTTGTGATCCTTTAAACACACACATACCTATTCATTTTTATCAGAATTTGCCTGATTTTCGATGGGCAATATAAAAATAACCATAAAAATGTATAAACTCCCCCTTTTTGGTTGACTAGAGCACACAGATAGTTCCACATCTGGAATTGTGAAAATATCATAGAATTATGGAGTGGTTTGGAAGGGACCTTAAAGATAATGCAGTTCCAAACCCCTGCCAGTTGGATATCTCTTCTCTATAATGGACCTAAGCAAATAGATTGCCCAGCTCCTCCTCCTGCTCTCCTTCTTCTCCTTTTCCCCCCCAAATCTCAGTCTGGGAATTCCCATTTTGGGGTTATCTCAGAATGTATCTTTGCCACCAGATGCATTTAATCCAAATTTTACCTCAGTGCAGGGCATTATTTTCTAGCTGTTTCTCTGCTTTGAGGGCAGCATTACCCCCAGGTTGTGACTGCAGTTTTCCTTGGGCTGTTTCAGTGGCTCCAGTTCTGAATAGCTGGGATTCAGATTGCCAGGCAAACCCATGGGAATGCCAAGTCTCACTAAGAAAATACCCTAAACCACTCATGAGAGAGGCAAATAGCAGTCTGAAGTTTAATCATTCTACTAAACAGGCAGAGAAGATCCTGATAAAGAAGAAAATCCTCTGGAGAATGAAGGGAACAGAAAGCACAGTAACCATGGACAGGGATTCAGCAGGAATCCTGACTCTGGGGGGCAGGCAAAGGAACAAATATTTGCAGGACTGCTAAAAAACTGTGCCACTGAAAGCAGAAAAATTCCTTTTACTGTGTTTCCTCACATCAGTGACACTCATTAGCTCCCCCCCAACCTCCCCAGAGTCCAGGCAGTTGGAATCAGTGACTGTCTCCCTCTGTTCCTGGCAGTTCCCAAGGAATGTGGTGCTGTTTCAAGTCCTGCTCTTGACTGTGCCATCCTGGGGATGGGGTTTAAGAACTCAGCTTGGCTGTGGGTTTGCACTATGGCAAGTTCCCAGGGAAGTCAGGGAGCCAATTAATGGACTTTCTAGCTATTTACCCAGGTCTCCAGATGATTTAGTGCTTATATTCCATAGAGGAGCTTTCTGAGAACTGACGTTATGATGGAGTAGGACAGTTCCTGGTGCACCTGTTCCTTCTTGCCCTGTTTGAAGCAGTTGCTGAAGGAGAACATATCACTTGCAAGTCAAATGACAGGTTTGAGAGGACTGGAGGTGATTTCATGATTCAATGCCTTTTTTTTTCCTGGTACATAAATTTAAAAGGCTTTTTGTTGAATTTAGTTTTGGGGTTTGTTTTTTTGAATGTAACATCCACAATTTTCCCTCCAACAATTCTAGGGTGACTTCACTAATCTTGCTACAATGTCATCTGTTTTGGGATGTATTCCAGAGATAAGACCTCCTCCTCTGCAGATCATTAATCCTTCTGTATTCTGAGAGCAGACTATTTTAGCAAGACAAATTAGTTTAATCTGTTTGAAAACTTGGGTTGTCATCATCTGTCTTACAAACTACCTTGTCTGGTTTATATCCTGAAGGAAAGTGAGATGAGGAGCAAGGAGTAAATAATGGCTCCTTACCGCTGCATTTTCATAAAGTAATTTTCAAGTTTCATGAAGAAAATAAAAAATTAAACTTCTTTCATTCCTTCAGCAGAGTAAAAAACTCAAAGGAATGCAGAATTCTCTGCTTGTGCCTGAGTGATGATCAGCAATGTTTGATTTGAAGAGTAACCTATGGGGACTGACACAAAAAATGGCACATGTTAAACCCACCTGGTTGAGCTGGTTTAAAAAATGGCACATGTTAAACCCACCTGGTTGAGCTGGTTTAATGTTATCTCTGGACAGGCTCAGTGGAGTAGTTAAGTACTTTATACATATTGTGTTTAAGTGTCTGACTGAAGCACTAGTCAATACTCTGGTCCTCTCAGGCTCTTGCCCTGGTGGTTTTACTTTGGATTTTTGTCAATACCTGTGACCTCCAGGAAGACAAACATAAACACCCACATTCAGAGCACAGGTTACACTTTGAGGTTATATATTACTACTTTGTCTTACAAAACTGACCTGAAGAAAAAGTAATTTTTTTAAAAAGCCTCTGTTAGGGAGGTCTGGCCAGCTCCCATGCAGGAGATTTATTGCCCAGTGTGTTCCCATCACTCCAGTGAGCACAGGAATGCTGATGAATCCAGGTCTGGTCTCAGGGGTGCAGGAGCAGAGCACAGCTCAGTGGGATCTGCTCACATGGAGGGGGGAAAACCACAGTGCTCTGGGCAAGGGTCCCTTCCTGCAGGTGCTCCTGAGCACTGAAGGGGCTACAAACTTCCAGATTTGCTTAAGGAACAAGGAGAGGACAAGTGTGTGGCTGTGCAGCCACCAGGTCCCCAGGGAGGTCCATTCTGAGCTGTGGCACTTTGTGGGACAGGAGGTTACAGACTCTTGGCTTATGGGAGTATTTTTCTTGGTGACAGATAGCTGTTTTTATGCTCTCCTAGGCTGATGTGAGCTGGCTTTTGGGTCAAGAGAGATACAGAGCCCAGTGTGATCAAGCTGATACCTCCATGCCCAGCCTGCTGGGCCTGGATCTCTGTGCAGTGGGATCTGCAGTGTCAGAATCTGCAAGCAAGTTATTGCCACTCTAAGGTCTATCAGCTGCCCCCAGGGCAGCCCAGGGCACTGCTGTCCTGCCACCAGCCAGGCACAAGGTGCCAGGGCAGCAAGTGCCACCCTGCTGGTGCTGGAGGGGACAGGTGCCCACCCAGCACACCAGAGAGCTGCAGCTGAGGGCTGGGGATGGTTTAGGACCAAGTCTGATGCTGGTTCTGGCACTGACCCCCAATCAGTGCTGTTCTGGTGGATGTGCTTTCCCAGAGGCCCGACTTCTAATGGGCAGGCCAGTCTTTGGGTTTGAAAGGGGTGTGGGAGGAACTTTTTTCTTTAAAGTTATGTTTGTGCATGAAAGTGATCTTTCTATTTTGCTGGCATAGGACATAAGATAGATATGTTGCATCACCTAGAAAGTTTGTGCAATAGTGTCCATGTTCTTGGGGAAAGACTATACAAAGCCAGGGCAGGCAGAGGAAGGAGGGAGGTGCATGGATGGCACTGTGGCCACCAAGCTCTGCCTGAACTTCCAGGCACTCACTCAAGGCTGCAGAAACACTGACTACACACCCTCTGGAGAAAAAAAAATAATCTCTGTGCTGTAGGAGGGGTTGGAATGATGCAAATTGTGCACAGAGGGTGGAGGAGAGAGATTTAACAGGCAGCTGTGCACCAGAGGACAGAGCCAGCTGCTCTGGCTGGGGCTGGGGCTTTGTGCTGGGCTGCAGGTCTGCAGGGAGCGCCCACCCCTCAGCCCCAGGAAGGGAAGGATGGGGGGGCTGGGGGACGGGGAGGGCTGGGGGACAGGGGGGGCCTGCTGGGGGACAGGGGGGGGCTGCTGGGGGACAGAGGGGGCTGCTGGGGGACAGGTGGGCTGCTGAGGGACAGGGGCCCTGTTGGAAGATGGCGGGGCTGCTGAGGGGATGGGGGGGCTGGGGGACGGGGGGGGCTGCTGAGGGACAGGGAGGAGGGACGGGGGGGGCTGCTGAGGGGACGAGGGGGCTGCTGAGGGACAGGGAGGAGGGACGGGGGGGCTGCTGAGGGAACAGGGGGGGTGCTGAGGGACAGGGGGGCTGCTGAGGGACAGGGAGGAGGGACGGGGGGGCTGCTGAGGGGACGAGGGGGCTGCTGAGGGACAGGGAGGAGGGACGGGGGGGCTGCTGAGGGAACAGGGGGGGTGCTGAGGGACAGGGGGGCTGCTGAGGGACAGGGAGGAGGGACAAGGGGGGGCTGCTGGAGGACAAGGGGCGCTGCTGGGGGACAGGGGCGATGCTGAGGGAGAGGGAGGAGGGACGGGGGGGTGCTGGGGGACGGGGGGGGCTGCTGAGGGACAGAGAGGAGGGACGGGGTGCTGAGGGACAGGGGGGGCTGCTGGAGGACAGGGGGCGATGCTGGGGGACAGGGAGGGAGCCTGGCAACCAGGGATGGGCAGCTCCCTGTGTGTGGCACTGCCATTGTGCTCCAGTGATTTACTCCCCACACAGCAAATAAGGCCAGGAGATAAAAGGAGGATTTAGTGGGAAGCCAGGGAAAGCCTCCCAAGAACAAACACTGTGGAGCTCAGAGCCCAGCATGGAAAAAGGCCACAGCACTGGCTACACTTCCAATGCCACAGCACACAGGCACGAGCTTTCCTGGGGATAAATGCAGAGATCTGAATGGATTTGAAGTAAAGGTCTTGCTGTTATTACAGAAATCACTGAGAAACTTGCATTTGAACTAAAACCAGCCCTTCCCTGGAAAGAGATGCCACACAGTTTCTTCAATGCCAAGCCAATATATTTAAATTGGCTCTGTACAGTTCTCTCTACCACATATTACAGTACCTTCCATTATCCTTTTATGGAGGGAAATCAAACTGTTCCTTTGAAGTGTTCCCAATGAGAGTAACCTGATTTGCTTGCTTAGCTTACAGTTATTGTATGACTAGAGACTCACAAGCAGTTCAAGCTTTACATGATGGGAACATATTCACCTGCCACTGTTAAATCCCTCCAAAACTTGAAGCTCTATGGGTTTTTGGCAGACTTGTCTGTAATACATAACTTCCTAAAGTCCTAAGTGGAAAACAGTATCAGGTACAAGCAGAGTTGATAAATAAAATGACATCAGTTCACCTCAATCTGAGAGGTTTTTTTCCCATTGGAAACAACCTGCTATAGACACTTTCTTTTGTGCATTATTGTTTCCTTTCAAGGGCTTTTCTCTCTTCACTAAATGGAACTGATTCTGTGTCAGTTATGAATATTTCCATATTCCTCTCCTGTTCTTGGATTATTGATTTAGTCCATGTTCTTGTATTTTACAGAGTAAGTGACAACTTGAGAAATTATGGAAAAGATCATGACACTGTCTTCTGAAAGAAAAATCTGACTATTTCCAGTGTAAGATAACCTAAAGCATCAATTTTTAGAAAATTTTAACACTGATGAAATAAATAGAGAAAATTATGCTAGAGGCCTCAATCTTTGTATTTATAGAAGAATATAAGGGGATGAAATAAGCCTCTGCACTCCATGCAAAAAGGATTCCTTCTCACTAACACATATAAATGCTGATGGATAATTAAGTAATTTGGGAGACAGACCATGCATATAGGAAGCATTTTTGGTATTTTATGACCCTTTCCTCTGACCTATGTAATTATTGGGCTTCTGATTAATGCAGCAACATAAACCCTCTGTGAATGTCTCTATTATGAAGTGTATTTCAATTCTAAATTACCTTCTTTTTCACTTGTTTCTCTGGGATAAAAAAAAAGGTTGTTAAATTCTTTTATTCCCTCCAATGCTACTAAAGATGAAAAGAATCCATAAAATCTATTAAGAGATCAATTTTTAAACCACATAAAATGTAGCATAGGAAACAGAGCCAACTTATATTTGGCAAGAACAATTCATGCCAAATCAATCTGATTTCCTTTTCTGACAGGGAAAACAGCTGAATGGATAAAAAGGAGCAGTGGATGTGACATTTTTATTGTAGTAACATTGTTATATGTGGCATTCTTATAAACAATATTCTTTCTAAGAATATATAACCTCCAGCAGTCTGGAGGTTGGTCCCAGTGGCACTCTGAGAAACTGGAAAATAGTCCAAACATGGAACAGCTGAGCTTCAGAAATAACAACTGGAAAGAACTGTATTTGGGAAAATGAAACCAAGTGCCCCAGCACAAAATGACAATAACTCTCTGGGCAGTTCTACATAAAAATGGGACTTGCCTGACTTCCTAAACTCTTCTGTATTCAGACATTGAGAACGACACACTTTTTATATAATACCAATGAAAAATAGGCAATTCTTTGTGACATTTTTTCCCTCTGAAATGAACTTGTGCTTTTCATTGAGGAATTTATTGAAATTTAGTTCTAAAGTATCTGAGCTGACTCACTAACTTGACAGAGATTAAAAAATAAAAGCTGAAAGACAGTCCAAATGTCCAGTGGGAAGGAAAGGGGACAAAAACCTGACACATGCAGCTACTGTAGGAAGAACAGGATGTGCACCTTGAGACAAGAAGTATCTATGAACTATTTGGTCAATTAGGTTGTTTTAGGAACCTAATGATGTGGTGGGGATGTTTCAAACCCTGACCCAGGAAGCTCAGAAAAAGTTCATGATTAAGTCATACAAATTTGCAGGAATATGAATCTGCAGTATGAAATCAGGAACAGGTGAATATAATTATGCACTCCAATTTAGGAAAACATTTAATCACTTGCAGGTACTTAAGCACTTCCTTGAATAGATGCAAATTGTGTAGTTTCCTGAGGTAGGGATTATAATTTAAGGTCATGGTTGTGATTCCAGATCTAAATGATAGGAAGTACAGATGAAGGTCTAGAAGTGGGATTTTGATGCTTACAGAGCTTTGAAAATCTGAACCTAAAAGAAGAACTAATTTTCTTTATAAATATGGAACTGTAAATAGGAGCAGCATGAACAGCTCAGAGACTGGACTCAAATATGATCCTCTCTGAAGAAATTAGCCTTTAGCTGGGGCAAACCTGGGGCACCCCAAGGCAGGTAAGGTGAGTTCTCAGGGACACACCTGCAGTGTTAAATGCTCTCTGCAGGACACTCAAATCCCCATCCACTTCTCTCCACTGCCACCTGCCAGCCTGAGCTCCTGCCAAGCCTAGACCCTGCTCACAAACTCTGGGTGGCACTTGGCAATGGAGAAAGCTGCTCACTGGAGCAGTAACTGAAATACAGACTGGCTTAGTGTCCTGGTTCAGCAACCGAGACCACTGTGTGGGTGTGACCAAAGCTGGGCATTCTAAACCCTCTGGGCCATTGCCCAGCAACTGGTACCAATGGCCCATTGGCAGCAGCTGCCCAGGGCACACCTGAGCCCTCAGGCTGGGAGCTGGCTGGGAAAGAAGCCTGGCAGAGGAGCTGGGAGAACTGCCCTGCAGGGAGTTCTTGGCACCTCCACACCCACCTGAGGGCTCAGCTCTGCTCATGGGCCAGCAACCATTACAAAATCCCCCTGACTTTATCCCAGAGTCAGATCCCCCAGTGTGGAACTCCCTGCCCTGGGGGAGGCACTGGGGGCTCCCACCTGAACCCAAGTATATATAATCTGGGGGTTTGGGGACTTCAGGGACCACTCATTGGCTCCAGAGGAGGAGCAGAACCTGGACAGGAGGAGCCCACCACTCTCCACCAGACTGTGCCACCATCTGCACCAACAGGTTTTTTCCCTTCCTTATACTTTGGACTCGAAGGAACCACGTGGGGCTCAGCACAGGGGCCACCAAACCTCACTGTGTTTGTGCCCCAGGGGGCTGGGTTCTACTGCTGGGGTTTGTGGGTTAAACCAAATTTCTCTTTGTCCCATTGCATTTCTTGTAATATTGTTATTAAATTGTAACTCTGACTTAGAATCTCTCTCTTGTGGTGGGTTGCTTTCTCCTGCTGATTTACCTTTAAACCAGCACACTCAGGTAACACTGCAGGTAACACACCTGCCCAGGGCCAGGCAGGGCCCTGCAGACATAGCAGCTCCACCTCAGCAGCCTCCCTTCAGCAGGCACTCCCAGCACCCCACCCAAACTGTGGCCCTGGGTTTGGGGTTCTGGAGGAGTCTGTGCTCTGGAACATGAGTGTGAGCAGGTGAAGGGAGTTGGACAAGCCCTGGTGCCAGAGGCTGCGTGGGCAGGGACTGCTGAGGCCAAACCACAGGGACACACAGCTCTGCACTGCTTCACTTAAATGTTTCCTGCCAGTTTGGGCATTTCTGTGTCACTGTGGAATGTGTGGAATGACAGTATTCCATGTCCTATGGAGGATGACCACAGCCATGCAAGTCACAGTCATCATTCAATGTCTCTCTTTAATCCAAGAGCTGCATTATGTGGGTGAGGAGATGGAACTACTTTATGGCCAAGAGAGAATCTGAAAGGGTGAAAACTGGCCTGGGCCTGTTAAAAGTGCCATGGGGCTAAAACAGGGGGGCGGTTCCCAAATGGTCAGCCCAGAACCATTCCTGAGCTTTACATTCACTCTAAATTAGCATGCAATTTTAAAGTAACTATTACAAATGAAGGTTATCTTACAAGGAACATATAATTTACATTTTAAACTCATACTATATGTTTTGACATAACCCATCAAGTTCCTGCTCTGCAAGGCCCAGCAGACATTCCTTATTACCTTCAACTCATTCATCTCTACCTGCGTAAAAGGTGACTTTTTTTATCCTTCATCATACTTTGGAAAAGCAATTCTGCAGGACAAGAAGTCTTCGGTGCTCATGCCAGGGAGGACATGATAGACTAGACAAGTGGTGTGACCCCTCTTAGCACTAAGAGTTTTATCACTTATCCAGATATCCCTGACAGTCATCTTGGTCATTACATCCCTCACAGTGTTTTTTAAATCCTATAGATGTTTAAATAAATGCTTTTATCTTCTGCAATCACACAGGTATTGACATACACAATGCTTACAGAAAGACACTGGATAACAGGGTTATTTTTAGAATTTCCTCACTTCATAGAACAGTACAATAGCTATGATGCCACAAATAACTCACTATGAGTTCTTCTTATAAGCAAACAGAGGAAGTGTAAGTTTAGGAAGAGACAAGGAGTTCAGAATAGACAATATATTAAAATACTACATTTAGTACAGTTAGTAAAAAAAAAAATATATATATAGTAGGCTTTGTTTTGGGTCAGTGAAAAGATAAACTAGATTTTAATCCATAGGTCAATTTGCAACCTGGGCAGGAAAGCCTAACACTTAATTACCATCAATGAGTCCAAGTTTTGTCTGAGGTAAAAAGCAAAAAAGCCAGTGAACTACTGAATTCATGACCAACTTTCTGACTTTTGAGAACATTTATCTGTGTTATTACAAAAGTGGGGGTTAGTTGGATAATGCATTTTTTTGTTTGAGATTCCCACCATATCATTTGTGGGTTTAGGAAAGTTTCAGCTTCTCTCTTCTGGAATATTACCTATTCTGTCAGAGTAGAAGCAGTGAACTCACAGCAGAGTTCAAAACCACTGGCCTTGTGTGCTTTCCCCCAGTTCCCATGACAAGCTGAAGAGCTTTCCTACGCCATGGAGTGTCAACCACCTGATTGCAGCTGGCTTTGGATGTGACCTGACGAGCAGGAAATACAGCAAAAATACGTGTGTTGGAAATGGTTTCTGAAGGGCTGTCAGCCATTTGTTTTATGGCTTTCTTGAAGCACTAGGACGTCCTGTTGAGACATTAGTGAGTTGCTGTGTGTTTGAGCAGTAACTTCAGCTCTCTGCACAGCAGCGCCCCTACTTTGGCCTATCTCCCACTTCAGTTATGGATCCCTACCAAGAAAATGAATAAGCAGCTTCTAATTTCCCTCTGGTTACGTTTTACAGGATGTACTTGGAGACATTTAATAAGCTCCAACCAGTGATTTTCAAACCAACTTTGTAATTTTATAGGCATTTTTGATGGACTCAGACTGACCTGTAGTGCTGCAGTTCCGATTCCAGCTGCTGAATGTGTATTTGCAGATGTGGCACCGCGTTGGCTTTCAGCTCCAGCTCCTTCACTTTGCCAAGGCTGCTCAGGACAGCGTGTCTTGCCTCCTCAACCTTCCTCCTCATTTCTGCCTGCTCCCTCTTCAGGTTACGGTTGCAGTCCTCCAGAGTGAGCAGAGCTTCCTGGGAGCTCCTCAGCTCCCTCTCCAGCTCCTGGTTGAACCTGATTGCTTCTTCAATCTGCCCATCCCTGGAGCTCCAGATAAGTTCCATTTCCTTCAGGACACTTTGAAGGCACTTGGTCTGGGAGTGGTTCTGTGTCAATGGTCTCTTACTCCCCAGGAAACAGGGTCCCTCTTCCTTGTGCTTAGCATGGCTCTTCCTCAGTCCCACCTGCAATGACCAGGAGCAGAAAGCAGGGACAAATTAATGTGCTGACATTTTAATCAAGACTGAAAATGACTGGATTGTGTTTTGTTGGGTTTTTTCAATCACATAGAGCTGATCAGCAACTAGTAATCTACTTCCCATTTCAAAATACAGAGAGAAGGAAACAACCTCTGGAAAGTAGTTTTTAACACTTCTCTATGAATTTAATTTTCAAACAACTTGTTATTAGGTTATTGCACAAGTTTCTATATAGCTTTAGTGTCATTAGTATGGTCTGGCCTCAGAAGGCAAGTTCTGTAAAAGCTATTTCCAGTTAAGTCATATTCAGTAGAAGCAAGCAGTGAGCAGCCTGGGGGGATTCTGGAGCTCTCCTCTATGTCCTGATTCTCTCTGGGACCTCTGACTGGTGACTTCGTGTTTGCTTCTAATTTCCTCTCCCTTTTCAGATGAAAACATAACAGTGGCTTTGACCTGCCATGCTGGATGTTGTGAAGGGGCACAGTCAACTAATGGAAATGAAGTGTCACATGTGGAGCAGTTCTGTGTTCGTATGAAATCTGACCTGACCAGACCTGCCAGAGCAAGTGGTGAGCACTGCCCTTCACTGTGCTATTTCATGCCAGAGTAATTTAACTGCTGCTAAGTATGTATGGTCATAGTGCAGAACCACCAGAAACCAGTCCCAGAATTGCTGGGGCCCTGCACAGGAGCCAGGGGGCTGTTCATCAGCCTGTTGCAGAACTGGCTGCAGCTCTGAACTCTTGTGCCCACACTCTGAAGAAAATACACTTAAAATGCTTCTGAGGCATTTACGGCTGAGACACTGCATGTGCCTATATGGGTAAGAATCCCAAAGTTCATTCTTACTTCAGGAAAAAGCCTTGCAGAGGTGCCTAACCAGTAAATAACTGCTTGTGCATGTGCACTAGAGTAGTGGTATTACACATTTGAAGTCTCCTACACTTTTAGCAGGGTGTTTTCAGCCCTCCCCTCCCCAGCTATGTATGATGTAAAAATACATTTCTCCTTAAAGCCTCCACGTGACCAAACTTTGCTAAAAAGTTAATGCCGAGGATGAAAGAGCAACCTCGGTCTATGCCATGCTTTTATCCATCAGGCTGGGGTGCAGGAGTTACTAACACTGCATTTATTTCCGAGGGCAGCATCTTCCTTCCTACACAGAGCCACTCACTCGTCCGCAAGTGTTACTGGTCTCACTGGATTCTGCGCTACTAAGAGGAACCAGAGATAAATCAGTTACGAAGTCAGAAACAAACTCGGAGGTCCTTCTCCCGACAGACCAACGGAGCTTTGCCCGAACCCCTTTTCCTGCCGGACACAGATGGCACCGCGAGGTCCCCTCGCCCGGTGCGGGGGTGCCCGCACTCACCTGCAGCGCCAGGCACCGCGCGTCGCTGCTCTGCAGCGCGGCCCGCATGTCCTCCACCAGCTCCCGCAGGCTGCCGTTCTCCTCCTCCAGCTGCGCGATGCGGTGCTCGCTGTCCGGGGCGCGGGGGTCGGCGCGGCGGCGGCGCCGGGGGCTGCGCAGCCGGATCTGGGTCTCGATGTGCTCGCTGTCGCGACCGAGCGGCAGGCGCGGCTCGGCACCGCCCGCCTGCGTGCTGAAGAACCCGCAGAGCCGCGCGTGGAACTGGCGGAAGGTGAGCCCGGCCGACAGCCCGTCCCACAGCCCCGCGCACTCCTCGGGATCCGCCGCCTCCTCCAGCCCCAGCACCCGGCACAGCGTGCGGAAATCCTCGCCGGGGATGCGCCCGGCCCCGGCGCAGTCCAGGTGGTGGAAGATCTCCTGCAGGTACTGGTCCAGACCCGTGGCCAACACCACGATCTCGTTCTCCACGCCGCGGTCCAGCCCGTAGTGGTAGGCGAGGGCGCTCACCAGCCACTGCGTGCGCCGGGCCGGCCGCCCGTAGGGATCCCGGCCCTCAGCCGGCTCCATCGCGCTCCCCGAGCATCCTGCCCCGGCCGAGCCCGCCCCGCACGGCCCCGCTCGGCCCCGCGCCCGCGCCGGGGCGGGACGGGACGGGACGGGGCGGGGCAGCAGCGGCGTCGGCGCTGGGACCGCGGGGTGCTCCGCGCTCGGCTTTGTGTGCCGGCAGAGGGGATCAGGCAGAGCGGGCAGGTGCGACCCTGCGCCGTTTGTCTGCCAGGTGCGCCCCTGCTCCGTGTGTCCGTCAGGTGTGACACCTCTCCGTTTGTCCGTCCGGTGCGACCCTGTGCCGTTTGTCTGTCAGGTGCGACCCTGCGCCGTTTATCTGTCAGGTGTGACACTGCTCCGTTTGTCTGTCAGGTGCGGCCCTGCTCCGTTTGTCAGGAGGATTCCAGCCGAGCCTGAGCTCCAGGTTTGTTTCTAAGTTCTTCACTGACTTGTCTCTGCTCCCTCTTTATCTCGAGCGAAGCGAAGCACCACAGAATCCAGTTGGACAAGTAACACTTGTCCCACTATATCAGCATAACTAATGTGCTTCAGAGTCACACAGAATCTCAGGATATGCTGAGTTAGAAGGGACCCACAAAGATCGTCAGGTCCAACCCTCAGCCCTGCCCAGGCCCATCCCCAGGAGTCATCCCCTGTGCCTCAGAGCAACATCCAAACACTCCTGAAGCTCTGGCAGCCTTGGGGCTGTGCCCACTGCCCTGGGGAGCCTGGTCAGTGCCCACCACCCTCTGGGGGAAGAAGCTTTTTCCAATGCCCAACATAACCCTGCCCTGACACAGCTCCAGCCATTCCCTGGGTGCTGTCCCTGGTCCCCACAGAGCAGAGACCAGTGCCTGCCCCTGCTCTGCCCCTCCCGAGGAAGCTGGACCTGCAATGAGGTCTCCCCTCAGTCTCCTTGATCACCTTTCTCTTCACTCAGGCTTCCTCAGCTCTGTAGGTGTGGTGACTTTATGGTACTGGTATGTCTTTTGAAGTTTTCTGTGATAGAGATGAGTTAAACTGGTTCAAATAGCTGAGCCTTCCAACACAGTGATTTTAGTCAGTCCTTGGCTGTGGAGGAGGATCTGCATTGCTGAGCACAGTCAGGGAGCAGCATGAGCAGGGCTCCTCCACCAACAGGGACATGCCACGGGCCAGAGGTGACAGTGGCACCAGCTGTGCCCAAGGGTGGCAGAGCTGGGGTGGTGCAAACAGGCTGTGTTGGTGAACCAGCACGGTGGTGAACCAGGTCTGGGATCCATCCAAGAACTCCCTCCAAGAGCAGTGGCAGACAGGGCCAGGGCAGGGCTGGTGTGGATGCTGCAGGGCAGTGTCCTCTCCATCCAGCAGACCAGAGCAGGTCACCTACAGCATCCCCCAGGGAAGGACAGGGGCTCAGCACTGGTGCAAATGGGGCTCCTGGGTGGGGCTGGGGGTCCCACCTGGGGTGGTTCAAGGCAGGTACAGTCTGCTGCTGTGCCACACACTTTCACTTCCCACAGCTGCAGGAGAGCGTTGCCTGCCTTGTGTGTGCTGTGTGTCATTGAGAAGCAGCACCCTTTGGAAGGTTGTTGGCCTTCCTCTTCACTAAAAGTCAGGTTTCTGATTGTTTCCATGGTGGGCTGGTAACAGGGAAGGATGGCTGAAGATTCTCCCAGATGCTCCGCAGGATCAGCCTTCCTATTCTCAAAGGCTGTGTTTTATCCACCAGTGAGGGTGTATGCACTTATTATATAAAATGGTAGTTAATGTGGTTTGTAATTGTGCAGTTGTTAGGAATCTCCTGTCCAGCTCAGGGATTCACTTCTTTTTTTCAGGTGGTGTTTCTAATGCGTTCTTGTACCTTTAAAGTGCATTTCTCCCATGTATCTGCTCAAAGAGATACATAACTGTAACTTCTATTTTTGATGGACTTGAGGAGTGACTGGATATATATATTCCTTATTCACTCTCATATCCATATTTGCCTTTAGAACTTCAGTTTTTCATAGTCCGGTATTGTTATTAGTGCAAAAAATTGCCTTGGGGTCAAAATGTCCCAGTAATGTGGCACCAGAGAGAAACAGGAAAGACAGCAACATAAATCTTGAATGTTTCTAGCAGATACTATGGAAATCCACACACATCAAAACAACCAACCAACCCCAAACACCAACTAAATATCAAGGGACCAGAGTTAGGCAGTGCAACGATCTAAACTTGTTTGGGGTTAGCTTGTTCAGTTGTAAAAATATTTATCAAGTAGACATAATTGATTTAAAGGCTGCCAGAATCTTTACAGGCTGTAAACCTGTCAGTGTGAATTGTCCTTAGCACTTAGGACTTCCAGTTGGGTGTCTTGGTGGTGTCTCTGTTTGGAAGAGCAGCATCACTGGGAATAAGGGAGAGCATTTGAGGCTCTGTTGAAGTCTTTGTTGTCCATCTGAAGAGTTGCTGGTTTAAATGAGCAAAGGGCATAATGGCATGACAAATCTTTGCCTTTCTGTGTTATACTGTCACAGGGAAATGAGAATGCCAAACTGGGGTCATTCACCTTCACCAAAGTTTCATCTCTGAGAGAAAGCAGATACTTGATCCCAGGAAAATACCCCAATCCTTTGGCTGTTGAATTTTGTTTGATTTTTCAGGAAAAGCTCTCACTCTGGACAACTGGGTCTTGCATCATGTTTGCTTAGAAAACAACCACCTACCCCAAGACTTTAACCACCAGATAAGTGTGAAAGCAGTTGGACCAGAGAAAACCCTAATGTCACTTCAGCCTCTCTGTGTCAAGGGGGTTGTGTTTAGCAAAAGGAAACATCTCTTTTCCCTTGGCTGCTTCTCTTTACAACTCAGCTGTGAATTGCCCCACACCTTACCTTTTTTCCATGTTTCTAATACCAGAGGTACACAAAAGCCTGTAATTACAATGTAATTACAATGTCTCTTGTGTTTACTCCAGACTGTAGCAAGACTAAGCCTTTACTCTTGACAGCTTTCCCTGTTCCTTGACTTACTCTCTAAAGAGATGACAGCATTTTATTTAGCATTCAAGGACTTTTTCTTTACTAACTTGATCCCAGTTCTGGAAGTGCACTTGAGCATGAAACTGTCTTGAAGAAGACCCAGGTGTAAAAAGAGCTGATGGGAATGCAGGGTCTGAGTGGAGTGGCTCTTTCTACAGGGCTGTGGGAATAATTGGAAATCAGAAGTATATGAAAATACTGCTTTTCAAATCATTTAACTGGATTTTTTTATTTTAGGAGGATAAAAGGTGCCATGCTCAGACTTCAACTCATTGGTGGAATAATGAGTTTGCCAACTCATTGGTGGAATAATGTTTTAAATTGTATTAGGTAGCTGTGGGGTTAGTTAAGAGATATAAACTACATTTATAGAAATAGGCTTGAGCTTAAAGCTAACCATACTTATATTTTATTGTGTGGTTCATAGGTGTCTCAGGATCAAGGATCAGCAGTTTGCAGTTTTGTCTGACATTTCAGCATATCAGTAATCTGGTCTCATTTGTGTGGCAAGTTGTTGGTCAGTGCACAGAACCAGACAGAACTAGGGTGCTATGAGAGATGCTCATCTTGTTAGAAAAATCAGTTCATTACAGTAAAAAATATATTTTATTCCTTCCAGACTCTGTCCTACTGTCAAGAAGAAAAGTGAAAATGTAGTGCTAAGTACCTAAAATTTGTTGTCCAAACCGTTTCCAGCGAAGTCATACTGTGATGTTACCAATCCTTTAAAAACTGCTGGTTCTGAAACAGTTGCTTTCACGAGGAACTGCAGAGATGAGTTAAAATAGTATCAGTGTGCAGTGTTGTTCCTGTTTTTGAAGTTACTCACAACTGCCAAATCGTTGGGTGTTGTCTTTCTGTTTGCTGGGTCTGGTGTATTGGGACAGCTCTGTGAACAAAGGGAGGGTGTGACTGAACATCTCAGTCTGCCCTGGAGTCCTGCCCTGCCTCCCTCATGTCTTATTTAGTGCAAGAGTTCAGTGTGAATCCAGGGAGAGTGGAGGTACTGCTGATCACCTGTGATAAAGGCTGGAAAGATGTTCTGTATGTTTAGGGACATGAAGAACAGATTGGGTGGCTACAGGAAAGAGTTTCAGATGCAGAGAACCTGAGTGTGTTTCTAAAGTGAGGAAAACATCTTGGTTAAAACCAGACAAGAACTGCTTTTTCTGGCTGTGGAGCTGCTGGGAGACCAGAGGGGTTAACAAAAGGCCTGATCAAACTGCAACTTGGTCTTTATCCTCAGTGATATTGCCAGTTAGACTGTGGTCTTTGTCTTGGCATAAACTATTTAAGGGGAAGAAACGATGTGTTGTGTAGTCTGCAGAGGGAACAGCTGCAGCTCTCAGTTACCAGGTGTTGTATTTGACATTTCTGAGCTTTTCAGCATCTGGAACAGCTTAAACGCTCTCCTACAGTAATTGGAAAAGAGAAATCTACTGCTTTCAAGTTTATTTAGTGGTGCTCATGGGGTAAATATTTCTTTTTTATGACCAAATTTCAAAGCAAAGGGAGGGGGGAAATTGGAAAATCACAATATGTTCAGTGGGACCAAAATTTGCCCTCAGTCAGTGTTACTCCTAACTCTCTGTTTCTCCAGCTGATGAGTTTGGCAGCAGTTCCTGTGCAGGCTGGAGGGAGCACATCTGATCTGAGCCTCTGCTACAAGGCTTTGACTCCTCTTCAGAGCGTGTATCTAAATTATTTCTATAGCATTGATGCCATCTTCATTCCTGCTGAAAATTAGACTAGAGATTCTCAGGATAAGCAGATCTGATTTAGACTGAGCCTTTTTAGAGCACTTTTTCTGCTGGATATTCCTAAATATCAGAGATAATAAGTTTGTGTGTATGGGTGAAGGAATGGAGGTGCAGTGACTGCAAGGAGCAGATAAAAGAAAGGTGATGAAGCCTTCATTCTTGGTTTTGAGATGCATTTTGTGTTAGTTCCCATGACATCTAGAACCTGAAATCCCTGGAAAACTGTTGTTACAGTAAAATCAAAAGTGAGCAATTCAGATCTATAGAAAACCCTGTGAGACTGAGCTATCAGCCAGAAGCAGCAAAGAGCTCAGCTGCTGCTGGCTGATAGGGAGGAGGCTACTCCCCAAGAATTCACATAGTAGGAATTCACAGGACTCTGCAGGTACATGAAAACAGCCAGAATGAAATAATATAAACATGGGACTTGTGAGAGATAGGCTTTAACCAATTGAAGTATCTGGCGTGGTGGTGTGTAACTCTTTTAGCCAATAAACTGTAGTCCTAACCCTATATAAACTGTGTGCTTTGTGTAATAAAATGTCTTCACTATAAACTTCATAAGCTTGTTGGTGAAGTCCTTTCTCTCCGCCGAAAATTGTTTACTTTAGAAAACTAGAATTAGTTTCCTTATGGGCAAGTTGGACATCTCAGTGCACAGTCCCCCCAAATGCCATGCTGGACAGGGAGCTGTGTGGAGTTGGGTGACACTGAGAGTGTGGGTGTCCCCTTCTCCTTGTGCTTCTGAGGGCTTTGGGCATTGCTGAGGATTGACAGCCCAGAGCCTTTGCCTGAGAGGAGCTGTGAGTGAGGAGCTGCTGGTTTGAGTTCTGCCATTGAGCGGGCACTGTGTGTCCTGCTTGATGGGACTCTTTATGCACTTTCAACAAACCACAGTAGATCTTAAGACTCTCTTCTCCTATTGACCTCAGAAAATCTTGAGCTCCTTTCACAGTGGTAGGATTTTTCAGCAGAAAGAGCAGAAGGTGTCCCTGTGCTCTGCCTTGTGTCCAGCCCTGATGGTTCACCATTCTGGGCTCAGGAAATGCAGGTACAGCAAGGCCCTGGGGAAGGGAGAGGGAGACACAGGTCTCCTGCCTGCAGGGTGAGCATGCAGGAAGGTGTGACACACTGTCCACAACCTTCTATTTCCTCACAGTGATGTTTAATACAGAAGTGTTGTAGTTGGATGCAGCCCAGTCTGGTAGGTGCCCAATAGGTCTATCTACAGCTCTTGTGATTCAAGGGCTGAAGTGGGAGACGGAGAGTTGGAATTTGGGGCCCGAGCTGGGGAGGTGTGAAAGGAGCACCAAACAGAATCGTTTCAAGATATGGATTCTTCTGGGCTTTTATGTGCCTTTCAGGTTCCTGTGGAAAGTTCAGGAGCTCTCATTGTGTCTGTCTGAGATTTCCCACCCCCATGCCTGAAGGCCGTGGTACATATGGGAATGGCACACAGTGATCAGTGTATACATGGAATACACCTTGGAATGTTGAAACTTTTATCCATCAGCAAAGTGTTTCATGACAGTCATGTTTTTATTCCATTGGCATTTTAATTTCCACTCAGCTGCTTTTTTGCAGACGGGGGGAGACTGCTCTTCTTTTCCTACAGTTCTTCTGCTGTTGCAAGTAAAGTTTTTGAGGAGACTCAGGCAGCATCCAATTGTACAAAACTGAAAAAGGAACAAAGGAATCCAGGGCATGGGAGGAATCCTCAGCTATTCCTATTGAAGGTGAACTGAACCTGGCTTATGGGAAACACATTTTATTTATAACAAAGAGCAGATGCCTGTAGCTGTTGATGGGTAAGCCCTGCCCTGGGTGGCCCCTTCCAGTCCTGCCTGGAGCACCAGGTCAGTAGGCTTGGGGGGAAGGAGGAGGAGGAGGAGGAGGAGGCGACGGCGAAGGAGGAGGAGGAGGAGGAGGAGGCGGCGGCGAAGGAAGAGGAGGAGGAGGACGGGGAAGAGGAGGAGGCATGGGGATGTTAGGCAGGTCCTGCCTCTGCTGCAGGGCAGCTGGGGATGGTCTGGGAGGGCTTGGGGGAGGCACAGAGTGCTGGTGCTCTCGTTTTCTGGGTGGCTTCTGCGGTGGAGTCCCTCTCTGAGATGTATCAAAACGGACGGTCCTTGAGCTCTCTGGTGGCGAAGGGGAGCGGCAAGTGCTTGGCTGGTGTTCTGAAGGTGCATCGCGGTGCCTGTGGAGAGAGGAGGTGGCTGAGGCCCCAGCTGCAGGGGCACAGCAGGGCCCAGGGCTGGCAAGGCTCAGCACCACGGCGGGAGCTGCTGGCACAGCCTGGCCCAGGGGCACACCTGCCCCTCAGGCACCAGCGAGCAGGGGATGGCTCTGGGCAGGGGCCCTGGGCAGGAGCGGGTGCCAGGGCACCTCTGCCTTTCAAGGGCATCTCATGCCCTGCTCCTTCTCCTGCCCACCCTGCTTTGCCCCTGCCCCTCCTCCTGGGGCTGCTCTTGTCCAGGCAGGCACAGTTGGAGCCAACACTGGCTCCAGTGCCAGTGGCTCCCCAGGACAGGCCCAGAACTGAGGGGCCAATTAAAGCCTGGGACAGAGCAGAGCCCTCAGCACAGGCATTTGCCAAGGACTAACTGGGCACTGCAGAGCAGCCAGGATGGGAATGGTTCCTGGCTGTGAGCCCATATTAAAGGAAGCTGTGAGGAGAAAACCAACAACTTACCGTTTTCTCTCCAACCAGCACTGGATCCCAACATAGCACAAGAAGATGGCAAGTGGCACAGAGAACAGTATCACTACTGTGCCCACCATGCACCTCTTGCGCACATCCTGGGGGCAGAGACCCCTTGTGATGCTCTGGGGATTTTGTTCTTGTGTTCCTGCCTTGGCAGCCACATCTGTGGGAGCAATTTGGAGTGTTAGCCCATCCTGGGCACCCCTGGCAGCACGTTGGACACTTCCAGGACATTCTCTGTTTCCCCCAGTGCTGGTGCCTGGAGGCTCCCAGCCCTGAGACAGGCTGTCCCAGCAAACCAACCCCAGAAGGAGGGAGGAGAGCCCTGGGGGAGCAGAGCTGCTTGGGCATTGGCTCCTTCGAGGGACACGGACACAACCCATTCCTGGAGCTGGCAGTGCCAGCCCCGACCCTCCCTGCCCTGGGACAGCTCTCACAGCCCATGGGGACAGTCAGGGCCTCTCAGGGCACACGTGAGCCCTGCCCAGTGTGGGAGCTGAGCACACACAGCAATTACCCCGAGTGTCACTGCCTGGCATCGCCTGCCTTCCGCCAGCAGGGCCTGGCATAGACCCTCTGCTGCCTTCGGGAAATGCTGCCCTCAACACAGGCTCTTGGTTCATCTCTGGGGAAAGCAAGAGGGAGAGCTGGATCAAATGGGACTGTTCTCCTTCAGGGAGGTGGCACCTTCAGGAGGCAATACTTGTCAAAGACTTGGACAAGGTTGTGCCGAGGAACCAGCTCAGGAGCTGGAAACATCCTCCCTGTGGGCACTACCTGTAACTCAACAGCCAGAGAAGCTTCTGTCATCTGGATCTTGCTGCATTTTCATACATTATTCTTTGAGGGAACATGGAAAACTTACCTGCAGGAATCCCTGAGGGCTCCAAAGAATCTTCCATCCAAGGTGTTGGAGAAGTATTCCCAGAATCCTGAACTAGAAGCAAACACAGATGAGAAGCATTTGCAAGGGGATGGAGTCAGGCTCTCCCAGGAGAACTCCTGTTCTGCCTTTTCCCCAGCGTAGGCACCCCCTGCAGCTGCTCCCAGGTTTTGGGACATGTCCCTCACTGAGGGCCCCCAGCAGGACGACTCAGTGCCTGAGTGCCCTGAGTGTGCCTGGGATAACCTGGTCTTCTCTGGGCTGTGCCAGCACTGCCCAACAGCAGAGGTGGCCCCGAAAGCCTCAGCAGGGCTCAGCCCCAGAGGATGCAGGAGGGTGGGAGGTTCTCTCTGAGCCCTGCCCAGTGTGGGAGCCAGGGATGGCTCTGGCCCTGGGCTGGCAGGAGGGATCCCGCTCTGGGCTGCTCCTGTGCCTTGGGCCTCTCGGCACTCAGGGCCAGCTCTGGGAGCAGCTGCAGCAGAAGGGACATTGGTGCAACAGTCCCGTTTCCCAGGGGCTGCACAGGAAGCTCCAGATGCCTCGAACCCAATGCACTTCCAGCTGTGGCTGCTGCTGTGCCGGGCACAAGCGGGCACAGGGGGCAGAGCTGCTGTCACTCGGCCACCCCCATGGCCCACAAGGGCTGAGCACACACAGCAATTACCCCGTGTGCCGCTGCCTGGCATCGCCTGCCTTCTGCCAGCAGAGCCTGGCATGGACCCTCTACTTCCTTGGGGGAGAACCTTCTTCTGCAGAGCCCCTTGGTCCATCTCTGGGGAAAGCAAGAGGGAGAGCTGGATCAGACGGGACTGTTCCCATCAGGGCGGTGGCACCTTCAGAAGCCAATCCTTGTCAAAGACATGGATAAGGTCCAGGAGAAAGGATGGACTTTTGGGGCTGTGTCAGGGCACTCCCTCCTGCAAAGAGCCACCAGAGCTGAGCTGCCCGGAGAGCAGGGAATTGCAGGGCATCTCCTGATTTGCATGGCCCGAGGTGCATTTTGGGCACAGTGTCAGGAGACGCTCAGGGCCTTCCTGCAGAGGCTGGGCAGGAGCTGCAGCCAGGCCAGGTGGGGAAACAGCCCTGCCAGGCATGAAAGCAGCAGCAGGACAGCAAGGCTGCCATGGATCCCTTCCTGCTGTGCAGACACAGCGTGTCCACACGTGGATCTAAAGCCCCAGCTGCTGAGTCTCATGGCCCAGGCTGAGGGAAACACACCCACCTCGCCTTCTCTGCAGGTCACTCAGCATCTGGTCCAGCAGTTCCAAGGCCTCCTGGGACTTCTTGTTTCCTGGAGCTTGGCTCCTGCCTGTTGGAGAACCTGAATGGAAAGTGGTTCCATTGGACATGAAGGAACTAGACCAAGGCAGAGCTCAGCCTGTGAGGTCAGCAGGGACAGACTACTCACCCCTGTGATGTGAGCCAGGATTAGGTGCAGAATACAGCTCAGAAGCTGTAAAAGTCCTCCCTGTGGGCTCACCTGTAACTCAAGAGCCCATGGAAAGGAGATTAGAAGCTGAATGCTTCCTTCTCCCACTGAGAGGGACCCTGTGGGGTCTCTCTTGGGCCTGAGAATGGAGCAGGCTGAGATTTCCACAATCCATTAGTCTTGAGAAAATCTTATGGAAAATGGCACCTGAACGAGCTCTTGCCACAAGGATTATTCTGTCAGGAAAGAGACATTGAGAACTTGCCTCCAGAAAGCCAGAAGAACTTTGAAACATCATCTGCCAGGTCTTCTGAATAATCCAAATCAGCACCCTCATCTAGGAGCAAACAGAGATGAGAACCATTTCCATGGCATGCTGGGATCCCCTTGTGCCTCAGAGCTCTGTGGCACTGCCAGGGGTTTGGGGAACACCGTGGGAGCCAGATGTGCATGGCCATGGGCAGAGCTGCAGAGGGGCCTGGGGAGCTCTGGGCTGGCTCCTGGGCACTCTGCACACTCTTTGCAGCCCCTGTGCAGCCTTCCTGGAGGAGCGGTTGGAGCAGCCAAGGACCCCTGGGGACTCTCTCCCACCCTCAGGGCTCCCTGGCTAAAGCCCTGGCACACCCCATGCCCGAGGCTTCCTGGGGAGCAGAGCCCCTGGGTCGGACAAGGTGCCCCAGGCCGCGGCTCACCTGCTCCCTGTGCTGGCAGCGGAGCAGCCTGGGCAGCCCTGGTGTGCAGGGCCCCTGCGAGGAGGAGGAGGAGGAGGGAGAGGCGCAGAGCAAGGGCCATGGCCCCTCGGCCTCACAGCGTCCCGCAGCTGCTGACACTGCCGCTGTCCTGCTGCATCTGCTGCATCTGCTGCATCTGCTGCAGCAGGAATCAGAGGCACGGGCTGAGTAATCTGTGCTTATGGCTGGTGTGGAACCACAGCCCTGCTGTGACGTCATGGCCAGGCTGGGGGTGTGTAGTGCTGCGAACTTCCAGCACACAGGAGCTGACCTGAACCTCTTGATAAACAGGTGGTGTATAGTTTTCCCTCAGTAACATTGACTGTCGTGACTTCATTGCAAGAAATGCTTAGTAAGCCAATAAAGAGTTGATGTCTGTCTGTAGGCACCACAGAATGGGGCAGGATGTAAATTCCTGGGGATCTGCTGTCCTCAGCAGAGATACCAGTCTTGAGTTATGCAGATCCCTTAACTGATGATCATCTCCTCACTCAGAAATCTCCTTTGCTTTAATTTTCCTTTTATGATTATTCACTACCAGGAAAAGTGAGTGGAGTTAAATGGTGCAATAAGGTCTCCCTGGAGCCTTCTCTTCTCCAGGCTGAACAGCCTCAGCTCTCCCAGCCTGACTCCAGAGCAAAGGAACTCCAGCCCTCTGATCAACTTAGTGGCCTCCTCTGGGCTTGTTCCAATGGCTCCATGTCTTTCTTGTGTTGGGAGCCACAGACCTGGACACAAGTGCTCCATGTGGGGTCTCACAGGGCAGAGTAAAGGGGAGAATTCCCTCCCTCAAGCTGCTGCTCATAATTCTTTTGATGAAGCACTGGAGAAGCTAAAGGACTTGTAATTCTCTGTAAGGCTTGTAATTTCATTTTGGGTTAGTTTCCTTTTACTCTTTTTTCTTTCTCCTCCATAGCTGCCTCACTGTGCTTTGGCAAGTCACCCAGGCCTTGGATGCTTTTGGGGGCCACACCAGTTGAGCTGGGGTGACAATTGTGCTCTTCTCTTGCTGTGCCAAAGCCCTGCTTTGCCTTCGGGCAACCACAATGGCGCATAGTCTTACCCAGATAAAGTCAGCACTTGCAGACAGAGCTGAGCTGAGCTTTAAGGAAATGGTGAAGAATTTTAGAATCTCTTCTCACTAGTTACCAGTGTCAATCCACCTCTTCTGTTGCCTTGGGGGAAAACTCATTGTAACTAAACAGTTTCCTGTTAATATAGGCATCAGAAGGGGGCATCCTGCATGTTTCCTGGGAGTCTGAATTGGCTTTTGGAGTCTGAATTGCTTAGCTGAGGATTTTAGCCATCCCATGCTTTGTGAAGAACAGTTGTGAATGTTTTTTTTCTGCATATATTTTAATACAAAGAGATTTTTACCTAATATGTGGAAATCTACATTCCTGTCTTGCAGATACGGAAAGAAACTGAACTCTTAAGTGTTTCCTTTTTCAGTTTTAGTCTGGAGATAAAAGGAGTATTACATGAGGCTGGGAAAGGCGACAGTCTGAAGCAATTGCAATTGTTCCTGGTACTTGCATTTGCAAGATCACAGGACAGAGAAGAAGGGACAGAAAAGAGGAGGAGAATGAGGCAGTACAGGCCAAGAGCTGTGAAGCATCAGTGCAAGCCATGGAGCTGATATGGGGGAGGAAGGAGTTTCTTTTGCCCAGGTAGGGACCTCACAGCCATGACCAGTGTTATATTAGCTAATGGGGATGGACTCTGCACTTCATGGCAGCTGGAGGGTGGGACAGAAGCAGGAAGCTGTTAGGATCCCATTGTGGAGCAGACTGGCTTTGGTACAGTGGCTCTTGAACTGCTTTTCTTCTTAAGACCAGATTTTGGCCACCTTCTGTAACACCATCCCCTGGGAGAAAAATGTTCTGGGGTTTCTTCTGGTTCCCCTAAATGTCTCCAAATGGTTCTGCACCAACTCACCTGTCCTTGAGCTGCACACTTTTGGGTACATCAGTGAAAGCACAGGGCTAACTACAGACAGTGGGAGTTAATTTGTAGCTTAGGAAGGGTAGTCTTGTCAGAAAAAATCTAACTAGTATTTCAGCAGTGGCTGGTCAGAGGACCACAAGGAGTTGAACCCTGTTTTGCAGTTGTGATGGCCAATATTCCTGCCATGCTGCTCCTCAGGACACCTGGGCTCTTGGCCCCAAGTTTAATACTCATGATTGTATTTCTAGAAGCACCAGGACAGCTCCTGCTTTCTAAAAGCATGGTGCTTTAAGCTGACCCTTGAGATGATGCAAAGCTGTTCTAGAGGCAGTTCCGAGAGCCGGCCCAAATGAGCACTGGGAAAAGGTAAATAACTGGTTGGGTTGTGGTGGCTCTGTGCTCTCAGCCTCATTGTGCAGAGAAGGGCATTGCCACAGAGTCACATGGACGAGAGAGAGGGATGGTCCCAGCTCACCTGCAAGTTTAGCAGCTGTGTATGAAACACAGGGAAGTGCATCAGAGCCTTTATAGCACTGCAGGGAAAGGTGACAGAAGGATGAACCTGAGTCCCCTGGCAGGTGATTCTCAGGTGTGCTGGTCATGTGGGATTACAGCTCAGTGTGTGAGCACCAGCAGCTTGCTCACCAAATGGCTTCTTTTTCTTCATGTATATCAAACACAACAAATGCACAGGCTGCTTACAGAGAGTCCTGTGTAGTGTAGTCTGGACTTTGGAAACATGGTTGTTGTCAGATCAACACCCAGCAATGTGGGTAACTCAGTTTTTGGGACTGCTCCCTGGTGATTTTGGCCTGGCTTCTTGAAGGGATTCAATTTTCATTTAGCATTGGAGGCAGTGCTGTCACAGGGCAGATGGAGCTGGGACAAATGGCACATTGATTCTGATTTTAACAAGAAGCCACCTGAGCTCCTCATGGCAACAGCCCACAGACTGGGAATGGGTCTGTTAAAATTGCCTCATCACAAAGCTTTTAACTTGAAGCTGTGACATATGGAGCTTGTTCAGTTCTGCCATGGAGGAAGGGGGTTTGAATGCAAAGATCAATGCACAGCAAAACTGTTTGTACTTTAGCAAATGAAGCATCTTAGGATGTAAAACCTCAGCCATTCTCCACTTTACCCATTTCTTGGCCAATTCCAATTACCCAACTTCTTGGCCTTAGTTCCTTTGTCAATAGTAAAATAGGACAGGGAGGGGTAGATCCTTCTTGGCTTCTTCTTCTCCAAAGGTGATTTTGTTTGCTGCCTGATCGTCCAGTGTATGGGTTGGTGACAACAAGCTTCAGTCACCAAGGTCAGATAAAGGCTGATTCACACCAGTGCCAGATCTGGAGGGTGCTGAGTTAAAGTCTGCACTGTGCCACCATCCTGCAGGCTGTAACCTCAGGTTCTCCCACAAACAGGACCAAACAAATTGGTATTTCATTATGGAACAGCACTTTGAATAGTTTGCCATGTGTTTTGTTTGGCCCAGAAGCAACTGAGATTCACTGGAATATTCACAAGCCCGAAATAATGGATTTATTGTGGTTGCTCCAGTCTTTCACATTTTACAACTTTTCTGCTGCACAGTACCCTGGCACTTGCAGAATAGTTGCCTGGTGCAGTTATCCAGGACTTCTCCCAGAGAAGTGATCTGGGAAGCAGTTGGGGTGAGTGCCATATTTGCGTGTGGTTTGTGGAGCCCACAGGACTGGGGATTAGCTCTTATTTCAATATGTGTGTCATTTATTCAGTGGAATCATCATGAGAAAGTTTTCCTTTGCCATAGAGATTTTTAGTCTACTTCTTTTTTAGCTCAAACAGCCCAAACTTGTCCATCTGAATGGTTTCTGTTGCTGTTTTTTCTTTCCAGTCTGTTGTTGGCCCTGTGAAGATGCTGCTGGGATTCTGCACACCATGACTGCTGATACCAAAGCTCACCAATGTTCCACAGCAGCCAAGTTATCCACAGGAGCCAGGGTTCAGCTCCAGAACTCCAAGCCGTTGTGACAGATGAACCTCTAAAACTGTCCCTCAGGAGGGCAGGACCATTCTGAGGGTAAAGGGCAACATTTTGGGTCTGACCCTGCACCTTCCTGTGCATGGCAAGAGCTGCCCCACACTTTGTGGAGGGCAGGTAACATGTGATACTCTTAATTTAGCACAATAGTTTTGGAAGTAAAAATACTTGTTACAATTGGTGCTGATAGCAATGGTTGAGTCAATCTTATAAAGCTCTTAAAAATCATCAGACTGGCCACAAAATGATATTTTTATTCTTAGATCTTTCATGCTCAGAGATAATGAAGGAAGGGGGAGCTTTTCTGTTCAACTTGCCTGTCAGTGTGCAGTGGGTGAGCCAAGAACAGTTTTTGGGCAGAGGGAGCTTTTCTGTTCAACTTGCCTATCAGTGTCCAGTGGGTGAGCAAAGAACAGTTTTTGGCAGCAGGTTTAGGAGCTCTGAAAGCAGTTGTGGTGTCCCCAATGAAATGTGAGTGTAGGCACAGCCACAGCCTGGCTTGTCTCCCCTGTGTCCCCCTCCTCCCCTCCCTAATGAAATGTGGGTGTAGGCACAGCCACAGCCTGGCTTGTCTCCCCTGTGTCCCCCTCCTCCCCACAGGGCTGTAGGGACTCCAGAGCCCTGGAGCTCATCCTGCTGCTGCCAGAATCCCCCCTCACCCCATGGTTTGCAAGACTAAAGGCTTTGTGCTCATTAATATGGAAAGCTGTATGGGTGGCCTGCACCTAAAGTTCTTTTGTTGGCTGGACCCCAGTCAGTGCTGCATCTCAATGAGTGACCCCAGCCCTGTGCTGCTTTTAAGACTGATTTGATCAAAGGAACTGAAGCTCTGTTGACTACAAATCCTTTAGAAAAATAAACACAGGAGCTACGAGAATGTTGGTGACAAAAGCAGAGTTAAACCCTTGAGGCCACCTCACTGCCACCTCCCCCTCCTCCTTTTATTTTTAATTTATTTAATATTCTGAGTGCCAGTTCTTGTATGAAATGGACGCTCGGCAGCAAGCTGGGCCTCCTTGGTGTGCCCCTTTGTGCTCTCTGTGTTTCTGGTTTGATTTGGCTGTTCACACTCTGAAACTTCTTCATCTCTGCCTGTAATTCCCATTTCCTGTAATCCCAATGCATAGCCCTTTTGGCTAGAGAGCATATAAATCATCTGATCACTTCATTAGATAACTTACATCTTGCACTTCATGCCATTCTGCTCATGGTGATCAGACTCTGTCATATGCCAAGTTTCCTGAACACACTTTCAAACCTCCCAGCTGTAGCCCAGGGGAAGAGGTTTCTGGCTTGCTTCACAAAATTGGCTACTCTTTTGCAAAAACAGCCCTTTACAAAGGAGTTGTTACATTCATTAACATCCAAGGGTCTGCTTTCAAAGACAAAAAAATCCCTGCTCAAACAAACATGGTATTAATAAAAAAGTTGCTGTATTTTCAGTTCTTGCTTTCAATATTTTCCCAGATTTCCAATGCAGTGACAGAAGAAGAAAGCAAACATCCTTCCCAGACAATGTGCCTCGATGAAGGAACATAAACACAATGGCTATATTAAACATGAAGGGTCCTATTATCACAATCATGATTTATTTTCTGCTTATTGTTATGTCAGATTCATTGCAGAAGGATGGGCACAGCATCTCAGCTCCCCTGGCTGCTTTAGTGCCATTGCCTCCTATTCCCTGCTCCTTCTTTTGCTGTTGTGTCTCTGCCTGTTTGTCTCTCTTGGGTCGCCACCTCCTTTACCTCAGTTTTATTTTTTCTATATACTCTTTGCTGCAGCAGCTCAGGGCTCGTGCCTGAGTGTTTTCCTCTAAGCAGTGTAATTTACCTCTCAGAACATCCCATGTAGGCACATATTCCTCCCTCGTGATTTATTTTAAAGCTGACCACCTGCCCTTTCCTTGTCCTGGCCTGCCCCAGCCCCAGTGTTGGACACCAGCCCTGTGGCACCGGCTCATGTGCCCTCCCATGAGGGAGGGTGGGCACCCCAGGGAGTTTGCACCAGGTCCTGGTGGCCAGCACAGCTTGAAATGCAGCAGGAAGGTCACCCCTGGCACCACAGAGAGTGTAAAGGAGCTTGAAAGCCCCCCAGGGGCAGCGGTCAGGTAAGACCACCCAATTGTCACAGCAAAAGCAGCCCCACCTCATTTCATGTCCAGAGTACACACATTATAATCATCAATTACCAGGTTGGTAAACTGAATTCTTGGGGTGTATCCCAAACAAACAAACCCATTCCATCAGACAAGTTGTGTGGGATTACAGAAAGATTTTTGAGTTGAGAAAAAGGGTTTTTAGAATAATAGGCAAATTCTGGGGCCTGCTAGCAGGTGCAGGTTTAGTTCTGTGAGAAAGAGACTAACGAGTAGCAAAACCAAAGGAGATAAGAAGGTTTCAAGTCGGTCTGCTCATGGGACAGGAATCTTGAGAAATGACATGGTCATAGCAATGGCGACCATTTGTCTAAAAGTGTCATCCAATTAAAGCCGTGATGAGTTTTATAGACACTGTAATTCAACCTACAGGATGAAGCTATGGGTGGGAAAAGGTAAGGGATATATTCTGTAACTGGAAGTTAGAGCTTAGCTTTTACCTGTCTTTTTTCTCTCCATGGAGTTCTTGAATAAACTACCTTTTGTGTGGAATCTACAAAGTGTGCCTCCTTTGTTTCAGCCGCCGTGATTTACAGCAAACTCAAAGAGTTGGAAGAGCTTACTACTACAAGGTTGGCTTTCATGGGACGTGTCCCTTTCATGTCCAGACTCCAGAATTACGGAATTAGTTTTGCCACTGGTAAACATGGCCCCTGGTGTCACTGTGGATGTCACCACGTAGCCTGAGCTGCCCACAGTGCCAGGCTCTGACACACCAGCCATTTCCCTGGCTGGAGAGCAGAGGCTGCAGCAATCCTGGACTAAAAACCCAGAAATCCAGATTCCTGAAGAGCAATTTTTACCTTTCCAGTTTACCTGCTAGAAATGTGAAGACATTTCATGGTGTTTGAACTGTCTAAATTAAACTATCTCAGGAAGGAAATAATTTTTGAACAGGAAACTTGTGGTTAGTGTCTTTGTTCCATACAGAACACTGCAAAGTGGTTTAATTCCTGTTTTGGGCTTTATTGTGGGAGGTGAGTTCTGGCCTTTATTTTAAGTTGCCTCAGGTACAGCTTCGTGTCATTTAACTACTGGGTTCTTGCAGAAGTAAAACCTTTCAGCATCCCACACGAGATAAATCCTGCAGGACAAGGTCAGATTTTAGCCCTTAGAGTGTCAGTGAGTGCAAGGATGATCCATCAGGTCCCATTTGAAGCTGCTGTTTTGCTAATGCAGACACACAACTGTCCTCCATAGCTGTTTCTGCAAAGATAATGTGGAGCTGCAGCTCTGAGGACCTCAGGAATAGTGAACAAATAGACAAAATCCCTAATTTCTGTCAGTTACTTTACAGGAATATTTGCTACTGATAGATTTTATATTCCTCCCCAGGGCTGGAATAAAAGAATCCCAGCAGTTTGCTTTAGCTATGAAACAAAGGGATTCTTTTCAACAGGTTCCAGCTCTGTTCCTCATTTGACTTAAAAGCAGAGCAAAACTATTATGTTGGTAACAGCAAACCCACCTACTTTTGATTACAGTGTGTGAAAGCCATGAGAGTATAAAAAATATTGAATTTTATAATACTTACAGTTTTCTAATGGAGCCATGGCAGTCTCATGCCATCATGACCTTTATGATGTGACTGGGAAAAGAGTAAAATTGAGTTAAAAACTCATCAATGGATTTCAGGAACAAAACAAGGTAGTAAAAATACAGAAGTTGAAACTTCTGAAAGTTGTTTTTCCCCTGGTAATGGAGCCCTGCAGGCCAGTCATGGAACCCCAGGGATGCTGAGGGTCAGGGCTGGGAGGAGCCTTCACCCAAAACTGCCTAAAGAGTGACTGGGAATCCACAGCAGGGATCACACACACACAGACACACACACATAGACACACACACACACAGACAGACACACACACACAGAGACACACACACAAACACACACAGGGCAATCTCAAGGCCAGAACCAAAGGTCAGTAACTTTGAGTTTGTCTAACACTTAATTGTAGCAAATTTACTTGTCCTGTACCAGAACTGTTACCATGAAACTTGAATGAGCTACAATATAATCACTTTGTTATAGTCATTAAATGCATTGACCAAACATTGCTGGGATTATGTTTGTATTAAGGATTATCTGGAAAGAGTTTGGGAAGAACTGAGCAGGTTCCAGAGAACATGCAAATCTGGAATTAGCTGATAAATGTCTCTGTATGTGTTCAAGAAGTATTTTAAACACACTGAGAGTGTGGAACTCAATGTTCAGAGCCCTGAGAGGCAACTGGTTAGTGCCCCTGGGTGATAACACTGGGGGGCACTGTTGACTTTATAGGTACTCTGCTCCCCAGCAGGGCCCAGGGTTGGCAAGGCTCAGCACCACGGCGGGAGCTGCTGGCACAGCCTGGCCCAGGGGCACACCTGCCCCTCAGGCACCAGCGAGCAGGGGATGGCTCTGGGCAGGGACCCTGGGCAGGAGCGGGTGCCAGGGCACCTCTGCCTTTCAAGGGCATCTCATGCTCTGCTCCTTCTCCTGCCCACCCTGCTTTGCCCCTGCCCCTCCTCCTGGGGCTGCTCTTGTCCAGGCAGGCGCAGTTGGAGCCAACACTGGCTCCAGTGCCAGTGGCTCCCCAGGACAGGCCCAGAACTGAGGGGCCAATTAAAGCCTGGGACAGAGCAGAGCCCTCAGCACAGGCATTTGCCAAGGAGCAACTCAATCCCTCACAGGAGCCTGACAGGCCAGAAATGCTACAATCAGCCTTTGAAGGGGAAAATCGGGACTTATATCTGTTGTTGTACACCTTCCGCATCATGAAACCACAACATAACAAGAGGAGTGGCACAGTGAACAGTGGCACCACCATGCCCACCATGCAGCGCTTGCGGTAATCTGGCGGGCACAGAACTCTCCTGACACCCTGGGGATTTTGTTCTTGTGTTCCTGCCTTGGCAGCCACATCTGTGGGAGCAATTTGGAGTGTTAGACTGTCCTGTGCACCCCTACCAAGTTGGCAGCACGTTGGATGTGCCCAGGATATTCTCTGTCTCCCTCAGTGCTGGTGCCTGGTGGCTCTCAGCCCTGGGACAGACTGTCCCAGCAAACCAACCCCAGAAGGAGGGAGGAGAGCTCTGGGGGAGCAGAGCTGCTTGGGCATTGGCTCCTTCGAGGGACATGGACACAACCCATCCCTGTAGCTGGCAGTGCCAGTCCTGACCCTCCCTGCCCTGGGACAGCTCTCACAGCCCATGAGGACAGTCATGGCCTCTCAGGGGACATGTGAGCCCTGCCCAGTGTGGGAGCTGAGCCACACAACAATTACCCCGAGTGTCACTGCCTGGCATCGCCTGCCTTCCGCCAGCAGAGCCTGGCACAGACCCTCTGCTGCCTTCGGGAAATGCTGCCCTCAACACAGGCTCTTGGTTCATCTCTGGGGAAAGCAAGAGGGAGAGCTGGATCAAATGGGACTGTTCCCATCAGGGAGGTGGCACCTTCAGAAGCCAACACTTGTCAAAGACATGGATAAGGTTCAGGAGAAAGGATGGAGTTTTGGGGCTGGGTCAGGGCACTCCCTCCTGCAAAGAGTCACCAGAGCTGAGCTGCCTGGAGAGCAGGGAATTGCAGGGCATCTCCTGGTTTGCATGGCCTGGGGTGCATTTTGGGCACAGTGTCAGGAGATGCTCAGGGCCTTCCTGCAGAGGCTGGGCAGGAGCTGCAGTCAGGCCAGGCGGGGAAACAGCCCTGCCAGGCATGAAAGCAGCAGCAGGACAGCAAGGCTGCCATGGATCCCTTCCTGCTGTGCAGACACAGCGTGTCCACACGTGGATCTAAAGCCCCAGCTGCTGAGTCTCATGGTTCAGGCTGAGGGAAACACACCCACCTCGCCTTCTCTGCAGGTCACTCAGCATCTGGTCCAGCAGTTCCAAGGCCTCCTGGGACTTCTTGTTTCCTGGAGCTTGGCTCCTGCCTGTTGGAGAACCTGAATGGAAAGTGGTTCCATTGGACATGAAGGAATTAGACCAAGGCAGAGCTCAGCCTGTGAGGTCAGCAGGGACAGACTACTCACCCCTGTGCTGTGAGCTGGAATCAGGGGCAGCATCCAGCATCAGGAGCTGTCAAAGTCCTCCCGGTGGGCACACCTGTAACTCAAGAGCCAGAGACACTTGTGACTTCTCTGGTGATGTGCACCGGCAGCCCTGAGTGGGAGGAGCTGTGCAGGGATCTCGAAGGGACAGGACACACGTGGCAGGTGTCTGTGCTGGCAGTGCAGGGGCGCCAGGCTGGCCCAGCTCTGGGCTCTGAGCCACAACTGTGCCAGGGGCAAAAGCCATGCCGTACCCATACGCCCTTGCAGAGGCTCCTTGCTGCTCCCTGCTCCGGAATGCTGCTCCCCTTCAGCCACAGGCTGGGCTGCAAAGAAGGGCAGGACAGGAGAGCTGCCGTGACACAGTGCCAGCCTATCCCTCAGGTGGAGTGGCCGTGAGTGCCACTCTGTACCAGGATCCCTGCAGGGCCCTCATCTCTGCCGTGCCCTCAGCAGCTGGGCCAGAGTTGTCACGGGCCAGCAGTCGCCCCAGGCTGGCACGAAAGGAGCCCCATGCAGAGCTGTCAGGGCACAAAGCACTCCCTGCAGCTGCCCCAGCTCCACACTCAGCCCCAGCCAGGGCCAGGGCTTGGCAGATGCAGTGGGAGCCCCTTGGGCTCTGAGGGGCAGCAAAGGAGCTGCACCAGGCATGAGAACTTGCCTTCAGGAGGCCAGAAGAACTTTGAAACATCATCTGCCAGGTCTTTTGGATAACCCAAATCAGCATCCTCATCTAGGAGCAAACAGAGATGAGAACCATTTCCATGGCATGCTGGGATCCCCTTGTGCCTCAGAGCTCTTGGCACTGCCAGGGGTTTGGGGAACACCGTGGGAGCCAGATGTGCATGGCCATGGGCAGAGCTGCAGAGGGGCCTGGGGAGCTCTGGGCTGGCTCCTGGGCACTCTGCACACTCTTTGCAGCCCCTGTGCGGCCTCCCTGGAGGAGCGGCTGGAGCAGCCAAGGGCCCCTGGGGGCTCTCTCCCACCCTCAGGGCTCCCTGGCTAAAGCCCTGGCACATCCCATGCCTGAGGCTTCCTGGGGAGCAGAGCCCCTGGGCCAGACAAGGTGCCCCAGGCCGTGGCTCACCTGCTCCCTGCGCTGGCAGCGGAGCAGCCTGGGCAGCCCTGGCGTGCAGGGCCCCTGTGAGGAGGAGGAGGAGGGGGGAGAGGCACAGAGCAAGGGCCATGGCCCCTCGGCCTCACAGCATCCCGCAGCTGCTGACACTGCCACTGTCCTCACACCACTGTCCTCACACCCCTGTCCTATATTGCCTGTCCTGTATTGCCTGTCCTGTAATGCTTCTCCTCTAATCACTGTTCAAATGCCATCGACTCTGATGCTGCCACCTCTGTTGCCACAACAGTTGTGGTCAGGGACTGAGTGGTTGGTCCTTGTGCTGTTGGACCACAGGGCTCTGTGACCTCAGAGTCCTGCTGTGATCTCAGAGCCCTGGTGTGATTTCAGAGCTCTGCTGTGATCTCAGAGCATTGCTGTGACCTCAGAGCCAGTGTGTGCCCATCAGGGATGGATCTCAGGGTGGGCAATTTCCCCACTTTGGGAGGGAGCTCGCCTGCTGGCAGCTCTTTCCAAGGGCTGGGACACAGTCCCACCCCAGCTGAGCTCACAGGTCTGCCCTTGTGCTCTGGGCACTGGCACAGGGGCCGTGAGAGCTCACCCTCCCTCAGAGCAACAGGCAAGCACAGCCAAGTGTTTCTGCCCTCCCTGGGCACTGCCAGGCACAGCTCCTGGGGCTGAGGAGTGAGGGATTTCTGGCTCCAGACAAGTGCTAGTTGCCCCTCCTGTAGGCAGCTTCCAGGCTGGAGCCCAGTTTGGCACCTTGGGGGCCCTCAGGGCTAATGAGGCACTTTTGGTTTATGGGAAAGACAAAACCTCTACCACTTCTTCATGTGAAATTTATGGAACTGCTTTCTCTCAGCATCCTCAAAGAATAACATCAATTTATAAAAGAGGGAAAAACCCCAAAATTATTTGACATGGCAAAGGAAACCTCAAGAGGGCACAGAGTGGGTATGTGCTGCCTGACCAACTCAGCAGCCTTCTCTGGTGGAGTGACTGCAGCAGTGGGCAAGGGAAGAGCTGTGGGTGGGGGGATGCTCCAAAGCCTTTGACACATCCCTCCCACCCAACATCCTTCTTCCTAAACTGGAGAATTGAATCTAATGGAGGCACTGTTTTCTGCATGAGGAATTGGCTGGATGGGCACATCCAGAGGGTAGTGGCCAACAGCTCAGAGTCCCAGTGGTCATCAGTGATGGTTGGTGTCCCTCAGGAGGGTCTGTACTGGGACCAGTGTCGTTCATGTCTTTGCTGACACAGATGAAGGGACTGAGGCAGATGACACTGAGCTGAGAGTGCAGGTGGCACTCCTGAAGGACAGGGCCATCTGGAGGGACCTGGACAAGCTCAAGAAGTGGCCCCTTGAATCTCTCATGAGCTTCATGGTCTCTTTTACTGATCATGATTTGTTTCATGGCAAAATGTTTCATCCTTCCTACTTGGTCCAGCCTTCCATCAACAAGAAGTGGTTACAAGAAATATCAAGAAACCTGATGCCAGTCTGTTAAAGCCTGAGGCAAAGCAGGCACCAAGTACCTCAGCCTTTTCCCACTCTTTGGTGACTATATTCCGTCTCCCAATCACAGCCAATAAAGACTGAAGGCTTTCCTTGGCCCTCCTTTTGTTTTTAATGCATTTATAAACCCATTTTTCATTATGTTTTACAGTGGCTGGATTAAGTTCTAACTTTCACCTCTCTAATTGTCTTTCTACATGACCTAATGACATCCTTGCACACCTCCTGAGCTGCCTGCCCCTTTTTCCCAAGGTCATATATAGGGATTTCTGATATGGGAAAACAGCAAGGAATGGACATGGGACTCAAGCCATGGGAAAAGGAAGGAGGAGCAGTTCCCTGGGGTAGAAAGAGGGATCCCAATAAAGGAGGAAAGGAACTGATGTTGCTAATAGGTAAAAATATCAAAATATTGCAGCTATCATGGAGGACTCACAACCTAAATGAACAATTGCAGCCTATTGTGTAAAAGGTATAAAAAGGCCGCTGAAATAATTAATAAATGTCTTTGCTTTCACCATCATGCCAAGTCTGTGTCCCTGATCACCACAGGCACACACCCCTTTTCCCCAACACATTGCTGCAGCCCCAAGGAACCCACTCCTGTGTCAGCTGACTCAGAACTGCTGAAGCTCTGAAGTTTGACAGGGCTCACATCTATTGTTCAATGCAACAGCACTCTGTGATCAAAGTTCCTTATTCCAACCACACTGCACACAGGTGGTGCTGAGCAACAGGAATGCAGTGACACATCACAGGGAGTGATGAAAGGGGGAACCTCACTGACAATGCAGTGATTTTACAGATTGTGGTGTTTAATAAACAACCTCACTTGAAAAATTGCAATTCTCTTTGTTAGGAGTTTGCAGGTAAAGAGAAACAGCACAATTGAGGCTGCCTTTGCCATTCCAACTTACTCTGCAAGAAACAAGTGTTTGTTTAAAACAGGACAATCTGCAAGAGCAGGACACAGCCCCATCCTGACCCAGCAGGGCCACCCCCAGGTGACAGTGCAGTGACTTAGTCTGGACACAGCAAGCTGTGAGCTGAAACTCAGTGAACAGCAGGCAATGCGTACCTGTCCCACAGGGAACTCCCTTCCTGGGGACATCTGGCCAGAAAATGATTCCCAAAGGCAAATGCTGTTGAAAGGCGTCACTGGATAAAAGTGACTTCATAGGCACAGTTCAGAGGTGGCTGAATTCTGTCTGGGGTAGCAAGAGAGGGGAAGAACCGTGTACACTGTCATCATGTCTTAACAGGGAAATTAATTTAATTTTTATATTGCTCACTACAGTCTACTGTCTGTTGAGGCTTCTCTGACAATGACAGCTTGTATTTAAATAAACCCCCTATTTACTGTTTTCAAAACCCAAAGCACAGCAAGGATTCAGTGGAAGTTGTGTGACCAAGGGCAAGAACAGAACACAGGGAAATTCTGAGGAAATTCAAGGTAAAACACACAATGAAATTGCCCTCAGAGACAAGGGAAGGAGACGTCCACACATCTAGTAAGGCAACCTGAGCTGTAAATAAAATCTCTTTATTTATCCTCTTTAAATGACGTTGTGTTCAGAAGTGTTATAGTTACATTCAGTAAATTCAGGAAATAACAGTTATTTTTAAGGTGTAAAATACTTGAGCTGCAGAAAATTCCTCCCTGATTGACATTCCTTTGTATTTGCTGGCAGGGAGGTGGTCAGAAGGTTCTGTCCAGGGGATGGGAGCAGATGTAGGATCTCTTCTCCAGGATCTGCTTTGCAGCTTTTTTAATGGAATCATCCAGGTTTTCATCTGCATCTACAGAGAAATGGAAGGGAAGTCAATTAAAGTACATAAATAACTGTTGTACGTTTCTTTCAAAAAGTGTTTTAGAACACAAATGGATCCACACTGCAGGGCCAGGAAGGAATTAAACACTCTCCTCTAAAAGACTGATTATTGCACACAGAGTTTCTCAGAGCCAGTGCCCAACTGGTCAGTACTCCCCAAACAGGCCAAATCCCTCATTTCTATCAGTTACTTTACAGGAGTATTTGCTACTGACAGATTTTGTATTCCTCAATAAAGGAATCCCAGCAGTTTGCTTTAGCTATGAAATAAAGAGACTCTTTTCAACAGGTTCCAGCTCTGTTCCTCATTTGAACTAAAAGCAGAGCAAAACTATTTTGTTGGTAACAGCAAACTCACCTCCTTTTGATTAGTGTGTGAAAGATATAAGAATGTAAAAATTATATTATAGAACTTACATTTTTCTAACTGAGCCATGGCATAATTATTCTTGAAATACGCTTCCGTGCAGAAGATATTTGTAAGAAGCACCTGGGAAAAGAGTAAAACTGAGTTAAAAACTAGTCAATGGATTTCAGGAACAAAACAAGATAGTAAAAATACAGAAGTTGAAACTGCTGAAAGTTGTTTTACCCCTGGTAATGAAGACCTGCAGGCCAGTCATGGAACCCCAGGGATGCTGAGGGTCAGGGCTGGGAGGAGCCTTCACCCAAAACTGCCTAAAGAGTGACTGGGAATCCACAGCAGGGATCACACAGAGACACACACAGACAGACACACACACACACACAGACAGACACACACACACAGACAGAAACACAGATGCAGGGCAGTCTCAAGGCCAGAACCAAAGGTCAGTAACTTTGGGTTTGTCTAACACTTAATTGTAGCAAATTTACTTGTCCTGTACCAGAACTGTTGCCATGACACTTGATTGAGCTACAATGACTTTGTTACAGTTATTAAATGCATTGACCAAACATTGTTGGGATTATGTTCGTATTAAGGATTATCTGGAAAGAGTTTGGGAAGAACTGCATGGCATGAGCGGGTTCCAGAGAACATGCAAATCTGGAATTAGCTGATAAATGTCTCTGTATGTGTTCAAGAAGTATTTTAAACACACTGAGAGTGTGGAACTCAATGTTCAGAGCCCTGAGAGGCAACTGGTTACTGCCCCTGGGACCAACTGGGTGAAAACACTCGGGGGCACTGCTGGTGTGGTGGCAGAGAGTGCTGGGAATCCTTGACAAGGGCAGCGTGTGATGCTCCGAGAGGATGGGCGGGAATGGGAAGGGCTGGCACTGAGGAGCAGGGGCAGGCACGGGAAGGGCTGGCACTGAGGAGCAGGGGCAGGCACAGGAAGGGCTGGCACTGAGGGGCACCAGCAGGCACAGGAAGGGCTGGCACTGAGGAGCAGGGGCAGGCACAGGAAGGGCTGACACTGAGGGGCACCAGCAGCCACAGGAAGGGCTGGCACCGAGGAGCAGGGGCAGGCAAAGGAAGGGCTGGCACTGAAGGGCACCAGCAGCCACAGGAAGGGCTGACACTGAGGAGCAAGCACAGGAAGGGCAGGCCCCCAGGGCACCCACCTCGTGGTCGTGGTTGCGCAGCCCAATGCTGATGGAGCGGCTCGCCCTGGAGATGGCTGCAGTCATGGCATACAAGTTAATCACCACATCTGCCACTCTCTTCAGCACTAGCTGCTCTTCCACGATTGTCTGGAAGAGTAAAAATTATTAGCAGCTCAACTTAAAACCTCAACCAAACATTCTTGTTCATACTTTGTGTTCAAGTCCATAGTTATTTAGCACAAGCAGGTTCTAACCCAAGTCAAACTTTTGGATTAACTGCTACACTTTCATGGCTGCAGCCAACAGTAAAACTGCTGTGTCTTAGACCACCCTGGTAAGTGCCAAAAATCACTGAAATTTAAGTATCAAAGATACTGTTCAAAATATGTACTGACTGAAGTGCAATGTGCTCTGGTCAGAACTCCCAGAACATCTCAGATTATTAACTGCCACAACATTAAAATCCAGGCTATTCCACCTTCAGTCTCTCCTGATGGAACTCCACCTCTGTGCATGGCATAATAATGGGTGGGTTTGCTGCATAACAGGGATGAACAGCACAAATCCACAGCCTGCTGGGACAGCTCCTCATTTGGAGAACGGGGTTCCAGTGGCTGCTCACAGCAAAGGGCTTAAAGCAGCTGCTGCAGCAGCACTTGGCTTACAGAGGTAGAAGGGAACAATTAACTCACTGAGAGTGCTCATGCTTTGGTTTTGTTTTTAAAACCATAAATTGTCCTTTACATTGAATACAGAATTTCAGTGTATTTTCTCACATTCAATGAAAATGTGTTGAGTGAAGGAAGTCCTGGCTGCTGCCAGTCCACTCTGGATTCCAGTGAGGCCTGGAGGATAAACTATTCAGTAGCAAAGACAGAACAACAGTTACCTTGCCAAACCTAGTGAGCAGGCCTCTGACTGTCGTGCCAAAATAATAAATGTTTTCTTCAAGTTTCTTGGCACTCTCCTGTAAAATAAAATAGACGATACAACAATTTGAGTGGTTTTGTAAGGGAAAAAAGCAGCACCCTCTCACCCCCTCTAAACAGGTGTGTTAGGTTTTCTCTTGGTCTTAACATTCATCTAGTTTGCTGCTGAAAGCCAGGCAAAGCACTATTCTTTCTCTATAAAACATGCATTAAAGTTTTCTAGATTTTACTTTTGGTAACTTTTCAGTTTAGGCTTATGCTTACAAAAATAAGTAACAGAACATGCTAGGAAAAACATACCTTATCTTTTTGCTGTTAACAGAACATTCATTTTTGGTCATAAAAATTATTTTCTAAGTGATGGAAACAAGTATATGTCTATAAAGTTCACAAGAATTCTTGTCTGAAGCTGTGTTAAACAGGAAGAAATCCTGTGGTTTGTGGCTGACCTGACTATGAAGGGCAGCAACAGCCCACTATAGAGACTTTAATGTGGTGAAGGCTCAGTTCATACAAATGACTGAAATGGATATAAACCTGGGTTTGGTATAACACAGACTCAGAGCAGCCTTCCCTCCTTCTCCTGTATCCTATAGTGCAGCAGCTGTAACTGACTCCTTCCCTGAAATGCTGCTGCACTGGCAAACCTCACTGCTCCTGAGCACACATTCTGTTTGGCAGGAGCAGGCTGGGAGGAGCAGCACAGGGAAGCAATAAAGCAGAGCAGGAACCCTGCCCTGCCTCACCTGCAGGCTGGGATGTACCACCCCTCGCTCACCAACCAGCCCATAGTCCACCTTCCGGCCCATCATGTCTCGCATCTTGTTTGCAAACTCCCCCAGGGCCACTCCCACGTTGCCTTTCTTGATTTCTCTGCAATGTTGGGCAAAGAACAGCTGGTAAGGCAATTCCAGGAGGTTCAGACATAACCAGTTGAAATTCTGAATGCTTTAGCAGAACACCTGCACTTTGTCTGTGAATTACCAAATGATCCCTTTTACTGTGACATCTGGAGGACAATTATAGAGCCCTGAAAGTCTCCAGCTCCTTCCCAACACACTCCCCAGGAACTCCAGAGACCAGAACTCAATATGCACAACACAGCTGTTGTACCAACACAACTTTGTCCAGATTTAACAGTTGCATTTCTGGTCTTGTAAGAATGACTTTGACACCAGCTGTAATTCTAAGATAAAATGCATTAAAGACCAAGATTCCTAAAACCATCCAATTAAAAAGACAAAAAGAGACCCATAACACTGAGCTACCTTTTACAGGCAAGACATTGAAAACACTGCAGTTCTTTCTGACAGTTTCTCCTCTTATCTATAAAGTTATCAGATTCTGTTCAATTTATTAAAAATGATGACCAATGAATAAGAACATACTTGATTTTGTCAGTTAGGATTCTGCCTGCATGTTGCATACCCGTCAGGGCAATATACAGTCGCAGGATTTCATTTGTTCCCTGGAAAAAACAGGATATAAAGTCAAGTCAGGATGAGGCACAAAGTATTTTTAATATTTAAAAACCCATAGATATGCTGTGCTAGTATTTTGTATCCTTTTCTTTTCCTAAAACTGCTTTAGTGTCTAAATAACTTGTAGTTTGCCATGGAATGTTCTAAAATGCATTTGGGCTTGTAAGATAAAAATATTTTGAGACCTCTGAGCTGGAAGATGATCAGCACCTGTAAGGAAAACACACCTGTGCTAGAAGCTGCCTCCTAGGGGAGGTTCCCTGGAGCAGGAACAGGAGCTGGGCAGGCAGAACAACAAGCAACAAAGGCTAAACACTCTATTAATTATCTTTGGTTAAGTCTCTGTAAGATTTTGCAGACAGGTTCTTTAGGTTAACTATGAAGTTGGCCACAGTGAGTGTTTTCCAAGCAGTGTGCCCTTTCCATTGTTCTAGTTTTACCAGATGACTCTCCCTCCACCCATAAATGTTTGCTGTCTCTTGCTTGATCTCCATTGTAATTCGGATTTCATGCAGCTGTGCAGAAGTTGAGTCCCTCGCTATTAAACATACAAATGTATCACAATGACAAGGAAAAACCAAATGCATTTTGAGTGAGAGAAGTTCTGCACTGTTCCAGTGAAGCAACATTTAAGTAGTTGTGGAAGTGCTCAAAATGAGCTGCATTGCAGGAATTCCAAAGGTGTCGTGGTTTGTTTTTTTAAACAAGGCTTTCCAACCTCTCCAAAAGGTCTTCTCTGCTCAGCCAGTCCAGAACATGCTCCTTATGTCTGGTTTTAGATGTTCCTGTTTGGAATGTCTCAGACTCAAGAACACCCAGCCCTGTAGGGTGCAGGACAATGGCCCGACAGGCTGGTTGGGTTTGTTCTGCAATCTCCTACTCACAGCAGCCAGACACAGGCACACAGGAGCAGCCAGGGGGCTGAGGGGACTGAGGGGGGCTGAGCTCAGATGGACAGCCTGCATCAATTGGCAGCTGAGATCTTTGTTGTCCTGGCACCAGGCAGTAAAGGATCACTCCTAAATGGCCCACCAAGAAGAACCAAGTCTGGCTCTGACTCAGATGTGGAGATGATGGTCACTGATAATCCAGCTTGGAAACAGAATAAACTTCACAGCCAACCCTTTGTTGTTTTTTTTTTACATAAATGCCCATCAATAAGTTAATTAAACTTCTAAATTAATCTTTTATGAGTTTCCCTACTTGACTTGTGAGAGGCACACAGGAGGAAAGGTTACTCCAGCCCAGGCAGCAACAGAGCAGCTCAGCCACAAAAATCCAGAAAATCCTATTAGAGACACCTCTTACAAATCCTATTGCTTACACTGGAACAGATGAAGCAGCAAAAAGGTTTCAAATATGCTTGCTCCAAAGCTCCTGAGGCTCCTGCTCAGGCAGCAGCAGTACCCTGATCTCACTGTGAGTCAGCATGTGCAGTTACAGCAATTTACTGACCAGACACTGAGGAGTTATTTTGGTCAACCAGAACAGTTTCAGGCTTTTATACTAATTTAGAATTCTTTATTCTGTTTAAAGGAACAACAGTCCAAGCCATGAACTGGGATGGATTATCCTCATGACAGCGTATTTAAAGTAGCTGTTTATTTTGTTAATCATCCAGCAAGTCTCTAAATATTTCAGAAACTGTAAATGCACTTCCAGTGTGTCCGTATCACTGGATACTGCCATGTGTATATATATTGCCAGTTTGTTCTTTCCAGAGGCAACGCTGGTGCCAGTTCCTGCTGTAACTCAAACTGTGGGGTGAGCACAGAAAAGCCATTTTGTGTTGTGGGGAACTACCAACCCTATCCCCAAAGCAAAAAAAGTGAGTTCTGCAATCTCACTCTAGAGCACATTTTGCAGCTAAAGGAACGATGCCCGAGCAACCACCACGTGGGTTCCTGCTCAGGTGTGCAGGTGTGTGAACTGCAGCCACAGCAGAGCTGGCACTGGGCACTTGCCTCAAAGATGAGCAGGATCCTGGTGTCCCTCAGATAGCGTTCATAGGGATAATCCTTCATGTAGCCAAGGCCTCCAAGGATCTGCAGGGCTTCACTCACACATGCCCAGGCCCCTTCAGAGCTGAACACCTGCCAGGGACCAGGAAACACAGACTGTAAATCAGCAGGAATTCAGGACACACTGCTCTGGGGCTCTTTCTACTGCTGAGGTATTTTCTGCTGTTGTTACACTAGTCCTGTGAACTTGCCTGAAATAGCATCCCTTTGGCTCAGGGTGCAAACTTTGGTTAAACTCAGTGCCCTTGCAATCCCCAGGAAAGTCTCTCAAAGGACATATCTGGGCAGAGGGGCAGCCACACACTGGCACAAGAGCTGTAGGTGGTTGGCTGGAGACTGTCATGCTGCCCAGGCTCACCAGAACACAAGATTTCTGCACTGAGCACACTGCAAGGGACCATCAGTGGGGCTGGAGATGAGGGAGGGATGTGCAGCAGGCAGGGCCTGGCTCTCCCTCAGGAGTTATCCTGAACCAGTTCTCAGGCAAAGCTGGGGCAGAAGCACCTTGGCCAGGCTGGAAGTGGAACTGTAACCACATGTCTTTTGCTCTCTGAGGCCTCACCAGAGGCTCAGGAGGGCTATGACATTCCCAACCTGTTGTCTGCAGTTTCTATTCTGTGTGGTGACAAAAGCCTGATCTGAGGCAATCAGTGCTATGTGGGCTACAGAGGGAACAGCAATGTCTGTTCACCCAGCTGAGGTCCTCACATCACTGTCTAAATGCACCCCCTGAGCCTCTGAGCACTGTGGAACAGGCTGAAACACAGGAGTCCTTCCCTGAATTGCCTCCATCCTGCAGGGAAGCTGCTCACCTTGACCATGGCTGCCTCCACGGAGCAGTCTGGGAAGCCTGGCCTGTCCATCATCCCTGCAGTGAGGTAAGCCATACTCTCCATTACATATGCTTTCACAGCCATAAAACAAAACTTCTCCTGTCAAACAGCAATATGAGGAATCACACACAAATTCAGGTCCAACATCACACAGTCAAGCCTCAAACTTAAATACACAACTGCAGATTTCATATGCTTAAGACATTATGAAATATTAGGAAAAGTACTAGTGCAAAACAATAAAATTAAAAATATCTATATTCATTTATCATTCTAGACAGTTAAAAGATCAGTGTACAGAGGTCTGTGCTATGTTTTAGCAAAATTTAAGACCTCTGGCAAATTCTTTAAACCAGATACCAAGATATCCCCAAATGTAACCTAAGTCCTTGCACTCAGTCAATAGAAAGCACAGTCAGGGTGTTTATTTTTTATTACCTGAATTAATCCAAATTGGCTGAGTCTCTTATTGAACTGTTTCCTGGTACAAGCATACTCTGATGTCATTTCTTTAAGAAAAAAGAAATGGATTTTTTTATCCATCTCAGAACAGCAGAACTGTAACAGACCATCCTGCCTTCCCATCAGTGGTGACCCTCACCCAGTAACCCCAGTTTGGGAAAACCACCCTGGCAGTGACAGTGTTGAGCCAGTCTGGGGCTTTGGAACCCCAGCCTGAGGTGTGACTCTGTACTCTTAGAGAAGTAATCAATTTTGGTGCTAACCTGCTACTTTTCTGGCTAATTATGGGCAGAAAACAGTTTTATTCCTTATTACTGTGAAAGGCTTTGAGACAGTGATTCAAGTGGAGGTTCTAAAAGCAACAGTACAGAGGCTTTTTTCTCTTAGGAAGAACATTTTACCTCAGAGAAATTCGACAGAGGCAATAACCTTCCACTGTATGAACTGGAAAAACCTCCAGTGTAAAATCTCTGTAAACAGATTTTAATAACCACTGAAAATAAATGTATTTTAGTGCTTTAAAGATGTCAGAGCATATTAAGACTGACCATGCAGCCACACTGTGACCCAGACTCCTGTTCCCATCCTGCTTGCCCTGCAAGAGTTTCCTCAGACAGGTGAGTTTCTGTCTGGCACCACCACCCCAGAGCACCCAGTTCACCCACCTATCAACTTTTTAATCATTCCAGCAGAGGCACTGCCCATGCTGAATCTGCCACTGTTCAGGATGTTCATGGCAACCTGTGAAGAAGATGAAGGGGGGGTCAGGGAACACTCTCCTTAGTCACAATGGTTCCTGCTACCTTGGTTCATGCTTTAGTGCCTCCCTGGAACACAACTGCTGTCCTGGGACACCTGCCCTCACATCAGCCAGCAGAGCATTCCAGGGAAAACACTTCAAAACTGGGCTGTTACGGTCACTCACCACATCAGATTTTATATTTGAAATAGTTTACAGAGACTGATGAGCCAGTGATTTGGAAGTCACCTCTACTCAAGGTAAATGAAGAGAAAATGTAGGTAAAAATGTATTTATCTGCAGCTACATAAACAACATTCCAACTAGGCAGCACTGCTCTGGTTTATAAAGAAAAGAGGAAGACCACAGTATTGTTTGATTATATTATTTATATTTATAAAACCCCTCACAGCTGACCTCTGATGGATGATTTCTGCTTCAGATTCCTTCCAGAAATAACCCACAGAATGGAACAAGAATGAAAGGTGTGGAAATGAAATACAGATCAATAGTGGACAAAAATAGATTTGGGAATACAGTATTATTGTTTCTTAGCAAGAGAAACATGGGTGACTCGGGTCAAAAGACTTAAAGAAGTTACTGTTCTTACATTTCACCTTGTGATAACTATCTCAAGAGGGAAACAAGAATCTTCTTTCAATCTTTACTACATTAAAAAATTATTTCATTTAGCATTTAAGTTTGGATTTGCCTGCTGTGAAAGAGTAAGAAACTGAGAAGGACTAGTCAGAGCAGTGGCTGGTGGGATCTTTCCTGGTGATCTCACACTTCCCTGATGCCAGGAGAGCAGCCAGTGCTGGGGCAGCTGTCAGGGAACTCCTGACACTCTGTCCAACCCTGGCACACCACCTGACAGCCACAGGACCTCGGGCTGGACCTGGGCTCTCCTGTTACACTCATTTCCTTCTCTCCCTTTCTACACAGGCCACAGTTCTGGCTGTAGGAAACAGCAGGTGACATTCTCTGATTCAGCTCAGGAGGCTCAACAAGTCTCTCCTTTTCTGAAGGGAACACCATGAAAAACAATCCAAAGCCCACAAGTGGCAGAGCAGCCTCTCAGACTGCACTGAGGAGAGACACACAGACATGTGAGGCTCCAGTGAACCCAATTTACACAGAGCATGTGGGGTAAATGCAGGGCTCTGTCCTCCAGGCCCCCCTGTGTGGCACTGCTCACACTGCCCATAAGGGAACTTCAGCACAGAGGGAAAAACAGTCTCTGGTAGTTCCTGTCCACTGCTTACCTTAAATCCCCCTCCCACTTCTCCAATGACATTCTCTACAGGCACTTTGGTGTTTTCAAAATGTACTTCACAGGCTGAAACACAGAATTAACACCTGTTCAAGTCATTTAAAAGACATTTAGGAACATAAATATCATTATTTGTCACAGGAAATGAAGTTTTCCTAATGCATTGCTTAAGACAGAATTACACTTGCTTTGCCAAAGTGAGAGTTTGGGAAAGGGCTGTAATTTACATCAGTTACTAATGTGTAACATTAAAAATGTAGTTAATGTACATTGTGTAAACAGAGAACTACAGTTTTGCCTTTATTTTGTCTCAGTTCTAATAATTGATTCAACAGTCAAGTCCAAAAGACAGATGGTGAAAAGCTGTAATCATTAATAAGCAAAAGAAGAGCTGATGAAATTTTACTTCTAGATTAAAGCTTTGGCTACTGAACCCCCTGAGGGATTTCTTTCACTGCACAGCAAGAGAACCTGTATAACACGGACTTCTTATTTCAGTCCCTGCATCAGGAAATGCTCACAGGAAAAGCCTTGTAAGGACACATACATGGGAAAAGCCTTGTAAGGACAGCAATATGAAACACAGGGAATAGATATTGGTCTGCCTCTGAATTCAAGTGATCTACACATTAAATAAAATATTAAAACCATTTCTGTTAACAATTTTAAGAGATTCTTACTATTGGAGCCTCGGATGCCCAGCTTATCCTCAGGCTTCCCGTGGGTGACTCCCCCAAAATCCCGCTCCACAATGAAGGCAGTGATTTTGTCCTTCTTCTGCCCGTCTTTATCCACAACCTCTGTCCTGGCAAACACTGTGAAAATACTTGCAAGGCCACCATTGGATATCCAGACCTGTTTTGAGGGAGGAAATAAGAAATACATTTGTTCTGGTTTTGTGAGCTCTGTCCTGAAGGGTTTTGTAACAGACTGGGCAAAGAATAGCGTGGTGAGGAATTGCTGCTTCTTCCTTTGAATTCTGAGTGTCTGCTACGAGTTTTGCCTTTTGTGAACATGTTTGCAAGGAGAGCTGACCACAGATGGGAATTTAGAGCAGCTACACAACCAAGCACTAACAGCGATATGAATTAAAAGCCATGGTGCCTTTCCACAGAAGCCTGTACCCCCTGCTGCTGCAGCACGGGAGGGATACAAGGGAATGCAGACTGTAGGAACCCTGTGCCCCCAAATTATTTAACTCTGATGAGCAGCTCTCTGATCAGGCCATGTCTGTTCAGCCTCTCCCACAGGGTGGGTCTCTTCACATCACAAACAGATCAAGCCTGCAGTGTATCACACACTGCTGAACCCAGTCCCTCTCGACATTTCTTCAGTACTGCATTCTGCCACCGTTTCTCTCAGCAGAACTGTTCCAAGCAGCCCTATATCCAAGTAAACGTCAAGTTTTCTTTTACAAACACCTACAAAATCTGGCCTGATGAATGCAGAGGGGAAAACATGTTTAGGTTTCTTTTTGCCTGTCACAGAGGGGGCTGACTAACTAACTAACTAACTAACTAACTAACTAACTAACTAACTAACTAACTAACCAACCAACCAACCCTCCCTGAAGCTGAACCCATGAGCTGGTGATAGAAAACAACTTGGGAGTGGTTTCCTACTTTTCTTCCCCAGAGTTCAGTGCAGTTATTCCCTAACAGTGCTTTGCTATTCCCCAAACCAGCCCAGGCTGTGTTCCTGGCAGGGCCATTCCTCACCAGGCTGGCACCTCCCATTTCTCCCAGCCTGGGACTCAGCTGGGCTGGTGGCAGAGCTGCCAAGGGCACTGCCACCTGCAACAACAGCCTGTCCTGCCTCCAGCCTGGCAGGGGGTACCTTGGAGCCATTCAACAGGAAGTACTTCCCATCTTCACTCAGGGTTGCTCTGGTCTGGATTGATGCAGCATCACTCCCACTGGAAAACAAAAGGTACTCATGTTTAAAGAAATAAACATGCTTTAAAAAACAAAACTACATATTTTCCCTTTTTCCATCCTTTAAAAAGGAGGCTTTACAGCTCTATTAAATATAAATTTGAGTTTTTAACTAACAATGAAGCTTACTGGATTCAACAGCTGCAGAAGCTGCCCAAGGAGACATTTATGCTCATTGCCATGGGTATTATCATGCTCAGACCTGACCAGAATGTTCAGAATCCCAGATAAACAGCTTTTTTTGAACTACATGTCGAGCTGTGTGAACACATAATGAAACTGTTATCCTAAACCACATCAAGTTTAACATGTCTAAGACATTCCTCAAAAATTCACGGCCTGGTTTTGTATCCCTGGTGAAAAAAGGCTCAGCAGAAATGAAAAATAAATGTGTGAGAGTCTCTATCAAAGACCACTTGAGCACATCAAATACTTTCTACAGGTGTAAAATCAGCAAGTAAATGACAACAATGCAATCAGAAGTTTACACTCTGTGATTAAGCTCACCCCCCTCTTTAACCACCACCTTTTTCCATAACTTAACAAGCAGCTCAGTCTCCTCATTGAGCAAAATTTCCTCCTCCACAAATTAAAATGCCACAGGGGTGTTCAGCTGCAGACAAGTGTTAACCTCTCAGAACAGCCGGTATCTCAGCTGGTATTTTAATAGGATTGCATTTCTAAAATTCAGTTCTAAAGCTGATTGGTTCTGTGCACCAGAACTGAGGTCTCTAAGAAGACTGGAGCCAAAGCTACAAAGACCAGCAATGTTTTAAAATAACACTGGGGTAAGAAAGATGTCAGAAGAACTTCAGAACATGGTTGGCCCTTTTTTTCCCCCTGTGTGTTACTCTTGAGTCCCTTCAATGGATCACCTGGTTAAAACAGCTGTGCTAGTTTAACTTTCACCTGCAAGAGGGACAGTTGTCAGAGGGTCAGAGCCCAGCCTGGGGCCCTTGGATAAAACCCTCACTGATGTCTGTGAGCAACAGGAAAACTCAGCAATTCATCAAATGCTGACTGCAATCACTTGAGCACCCAAGTTCAGAAAAGACCTTCAGACTGCAGTTTGCATGGACAGGCAAGATCCAACACTCAGCTGATCTCAGTCTTTCCATCATTTTCCTTTACAGTAGCAGAATTTGCAATATTATTAACAATCAGTGAATAACCATAATAAAGATAACTTTATCTTTGAGAAGTTGCTGCTACAAAGATGCCTCTTCTAAACATTAAGTAACACTCAAAATTCTTTCTATTATTTTTTGTATCTCCTTGAATACAGAGTTGTGTAATTTAGACTAAGAACTGAAAGCATCCGAGAACAGTCACAGCACATTATTCCTGACACAGCACAAAGTCTCCTTTCAACTCATACTCAGTGACGCCAGAAATGAGGTAAATGACATTCTGGGATGGGAACAACCATTAGGGGTTTCATGGAAACTGCCGTGAGCAGCACGCTGGGGAAGGTGCAATTGCATGGTCTGAAGGGTACCTTTAAAAAACACAACACTAAAAAATTGATTTATATCCTGAAGCCATAGGCCTCAATTAATAAAGATTTAGTATCTTAACGAAGCCGAAAACGCTAAGAAGCCACTCTGGTGCTGTGTGAAGGTGCCCCAGGCAGTACCTGCCAGGCTCGGTGAGGCAGAAGGCCGCGATGTGCTCCCCCGACGCCAGCCGGGGCAGGTACTTGGCTTTCTGCTCCTCAGTGCCAGCAATGAGGATCCCCTGCACAAAGAACCAACACAAACCTCTCAGCATCAGCCTGGGTAAAAAGAAATGGAGCTCCACCAAATTCAGAAAGCTGCACTTGCAAATTTTATGGCATAACAAGGGACAGTTTCATAAACAACAGACTTTAATCTCTGATAAATAATAAAGTATTTGAAATTGTCTACTCAATTCCATAAGGAATTTTTTCTTGTCATGATGAACTTACTGCTGTTTCAAGCTTCAGACTACCATCCATCCACCACTAAAAGGTTGTATTATACAGAAAACAAGTTAAAAACTCACACACTTGCTCTTGCATGAATTTTCTTCTCTAAGCTCCCTGAAATCCAGCTAAACAAAGTTCCACCCCTCTGAATTCTCTGCATGGCTGATACATGTCCCTATAATATTAAGCCCCCCATATACTGTATTTATTTCAATATTTACTCTAGCTATGTTCATCAAGTTTGCTCAATTAAAAAAACTTGGAATCATTTAAAGTACTTTTTCTAAGATTATTATCACAGAATCAGAATCCCAGACTATTCTGAGCTGGAAGGGACCCACAAGGATCATCGGGTCCAACTCTTAAGTCAATGGCCCACACAGGGGATTGAACCCACGACCTGATCTCAGGGTCAGATTATCTCAGTGTTTCCTGAACTAGTAATTTTCTTGTGTACTTTATATTCAGCCTTTCTGCTGCACGAGAGCCACTGGCAAGAGGGTGTTGGGGACACCACCAACCAACGCCCCACCTGATTTCTGCTTCCCTGGGAACTCTGATTTGTTCTATCCACACCCCACATCTTCCATGGCAGAACTACTGGAGCTAAAGAGCAGCATTACCTTCAGCCCAATGGCTTGATGTGCTGCCAGGGTGACTGCAATGGATCCATCCAGGGAGGTGATTTCTCCCAGGCGGGCGTACATGGTGTTGGACAGGCCAAGGCCACCTGAAACAAGGACCATGTTTGAATGGAAGGAGATACAACTTGACTCTTCCCCCCAAAAAATCCCCTCCAAGTACAGGAACATCAGGAATGTAACACAGTTAACTGGAGAGAAATAAAACTGGAGAGACACAAAGTAGTTCCCAAGCAGACTTCCAAACTGCTACTAGACAAGGATAAAATCTAACACTTCAAAATGTCTTTAATAAAAACTGTCAACACACCAAGAAACAAACTTGACACCAGCACATGCTGAAGGAAGTGGGATAAATCAAAGCTGTATTTGTAGGAGTCTAATGTTCAACAATTTTATGCCGTCAGGACCAGAAGTCCTGCTTGCTGTAATTTAAGATTATTTCATGTATAACTGGTGAATAAAAAATTGAATCAAGATAATCTCTTGTCCAGGTTAATGATTTTGTGACAGTGGTGTGAGTCAGAATAACACATCCCTGATTTCTGCAGATGTCTCACTAGCCCTACTATTGTATGTACACAAAAAATGCAAGGACAGTGTCCCTGACATCATTAAGTCACATCAGTGCCTCAAACAACCCTCCCCTTACATGGTGTAAGAGACCCTTACATGGATCAACACTCACACTCCTCCTATTTGCACTCTTACTTCTTTTCCCCTTTCCAAGCAGAGCTGGGCTCAGGATTCAGCCTGGACACTCCTGCTGATGGCACAGGAATTCCAGTGATCCCCCATGGAGCCAGTATCCCATGGGCTACAGGAGCTTCATTTCCCCCACTGAATTTCTGTGCTTTGATGCTTCTGGCAGAGGCCACTTTCACAAATCATGATGAAAATCACCATGGAATGCACAAAGCACTGAACTTGACTGAAAGGTTTTAAAATATGACAAGTACCATCATAAAAAAAAATCAGGTTTAACCTACAGAAAATGGGCAATAACCTCATCCCAAGTGTGCAGACTAAAGGAGCTTGCTTAAGCAAGGTGGCTGCTTCCCATCTTTTGGTCTTGTCCAGCATTTAAGTTTACAACACAACAGGACTTGGATTTTCCACAACTGTGCTGAGTGATTGCACATTTGCAGACTGGAAGCTGAGAGAATACTCTTTCACAAGCATCAAAACAACAATAACGCTATTAAATTAAAGCACAACTTCAAAGTCAAATATTGTCTTTAAGAGTCTTCAAAAAAATAGAGGGAAACTTGTTTCTGGTTAATCAATAGTAAGTTATACTTCCAATGTCATGATACTTCCTAATGCTCTGCTTTGAGCTCTGTGCCTCGTTCTCTGCTTCCAACATCCCCTTTCCATGGCCATAACCTCCTGCCTTCTTCCAATATATTTCTGAACTCCTAAACACCTCTCCCTTCCCATCTGGATTTCTGAACTCCTAAACACCTCTCCCTTCCCATCTGGATTAAGGTGCTCTGTGCAGATCTTTCTCCCCCAAGACACCACCCTGAAAAGAAAACCCTGAAAGAGCTTGCAAGCCTCTTCTCCAACTCATCCTCACACCACCCTGCCCAGTTCTGAATATACATGAAAACCAGTAAATAACATTTTTAATACATTTCAAAAGCATTAATTAACAATTAGCCGGAGAACACATCATGTTACAGTATGTGCCAGCTGTCCAGCATACTTTAATGAATTTGTATATAAAGAATTAAATTAAACCCACTGCAGCACAGCAGCACTAATAAAACTGCCTAATACAGTAACAAAATGCTACCAGAAACAGGCTATTACTTCAATACCAAGTATTTGCTGACAAATGTCTCCAGCTTTATACACTATTACTGTAAACACTTAAAAAAGTATTTTGTTTCATGGTATTCTGTTGAGGTATTCTGTTGAGGTATTTTCCCCACTGAAACTGAGATGGTCACTGTTGTGTCTTCCCCTAAGATTTCTCCTTAAGGCCTCCTTGCAATATTCTCATTTCTTTACAAATTTCATGGAAAACCCTAATTTCAATGCCAATTTTTAACTTACGTGTAGAAACAAGATCAAAATTTTCTTGAAAACTCCTTTGCAAGTCTAAGGGTTAGTGCAGTGAGGAACTAATGTCTCTGATATCAACTGGCACCACAATGTCCTTCAGGACAAGAATTGTTCAGTATCACACAGGATTTTATGCAAAAACCACCCTTTCAATAAACAGACATTATACTTTTACACTGGATATGCTCAAGCACATTCCTGTCTGCCAACTTTGACAGGTCAGTTCCATGAGACACTGCACTTTGGACCCAGGACAATTTTAGGAACCATCAGCAAGAACAAGTTCCCCAGAATGTCCAGCTACTCTACTGCATCCAAAAAAAGAACAGAAAGGAAAATGCTATGCCAGGAGGAATTTACACCAGCTAAAATTAGACACCTAACTGGCACCCAAGGTAAGGGCACACAGAGCTCCCCACACCAGACATGCCTTTATCAACTGGGGAGGAACCCTTAGCTCCTGATTCAGCCAAAAGAGCACACATGAACAGCACAGGCACTCTGCAGGACCCCAGACTGCACCACTAAACACAGACTGACTCCTGGGTTATCCTTCTGAGACTCACCATATTCCTCTGGAATCTGCATGCCAAAGAGACCCAAGTCCTTCAGTCCCTTCAAGGTTTCAGGCGGGATTTTTGCATCTCGATCGATCTTCTTCGAGTCCACTGCAAATACAGAAGGTTTCACCCTTTCCAACAGTTTCTCAGAGCACACAAAGCTGTGAGGCTGCCATGGGATGCCCTCCCTCAGCAGCACAGGGAGCCCAGCCTGCCTGAGAGCCAGAGCTGGGGAACTGAATCAGCTCCAGCACAGTCTCCCTGCTGGAATCCCCCTCCAGCCTTCTCAGGGAACTTGAGAGAAGACACAGTGCTCTGGCACCAGAGACAGCCTGCTCATCTCCAGCTTCACCAGAATTACTCCTTCTCACTTCAGCCTGATCTTACTGACTGTTCAGTTTGCCCTCGAGGCATATTCAGGAAAAGGACGCGGAAATGGGAAAAATCCAGGGTTTATTCCCGTTTCTCAAGCATTTCTATGTGTACAGGTTCTATGTGTGCATTCAGCAGATTCCAAGGCTGGAATAAGCAAAGGATTTTCAGCATTTTCTCTCTGAACTATGTATAGATCAAGAAGTACATAGATGAGTTAAATAAAAAATCTTGTTCTTCGGAGCTTTCCAGATTCTTGGGGGATTAAAAGAGCTGTTCTGTACCGTGACAGTGAAAATACCCAGGAGTCACATTAAGCAGCTCAGGGAACTGTAAGCTGCAGCAGAGGGAACAGCCACTCTGCAAAAATACACAAGAAGGAACTCTGCAAAAGCAATGGGGCTTCCCAAAGCAACCTCACACTGACCCAGGGAAATGGTGCTGGAACTTCTGTGTGAACAGAACTGGGGGAGGCAACCAGGCATGCCAGTGTTCTTCTGACACAAGTTATTCAGAAAGAATCTCAATTTAACAACACTTTTTGCTCCCCATACTCATTTTGCAGCTTCACAGCACCAGATACAGGTTTGTGGAGGGCTCTCAGCTGCCCCAGGCAGAGGCAGAGTTGTGGTGTCAGGATATTGTCAACCTTCCAATGACTCTGCTGAGATGAGTTGCCTTTCCCAGTGCCAAACACAGCAAGTTTAAGGCTGCCCTACTACCCTATTCTTACCACATGCCTAAGTTACCCGAGTAACTAAACAGAAATAGTTGGAAACTCAAAGATGAGCAATTTCTACCTGCAGTTAAGACTCTATAGTTTTTATTCTGCCCTTAAACATCAGGTTTTTTACTCCACATATTATGTTCCCCAACAGAGCAAAGAACTAAAAAACATAATTTGAATAAATTCGTTATTTAGTGTCAGTGAGCAACAATACAATTTCACAGTTAAAATCACCTGTATCCCACAAATTGTGACCTGTGACAATTACTGGCTTCTCCAAACTCCTGCAGTGTTTGGAAACCCAGACCTGGCATCTTTATCAGTGGGAAGTCTGAGACAATAGTGTTTAACTGCCTTCAAAACTGCTGGCTCTGAAAACCAATTTTGTACAATTGTTCTGGAATTGGCTTATCTGTTGCAGCACTAATGGAAGGAACATCCTGCAGCCCTGTCTGGAATGCAGACAGTTCATAAGACTTTTCCCAAATAGAACCATTACTCTAATGCTGAAAAAATATTAATGCTGTTGATTTTTCACAGCTTCTCAATGAGTCATCATTTATTAATATCTCTGCTGAATTTTGCTACAACCAGCCTTAGCAGAGTAAGGCACTTAAAAGTTTCAGGGGAAAAAAAATCACAGTATACAAACTGGTAAAAAGCACAATTCTACTGAGCTAAACCCACTTTCAAATCCTACATTCATCCAGAATTCTTTTAATTCCTTGTTTTCTGTTTTGGAGACTTATGTCTTCTCATCAGCATCCAAATACTGCACATAAAAATTTATAAATGGACATGCTCTAGAGCCAGCAGCACTATATGATTAGCAATAAATGCATAAAATGACTTAAATATTTACAGTATAATAACCTTATTCAACTGTTACAGTTCAATAATTTTGAACTCATTAAATCCTTTACATGAATAAAAAAAAACAACCTTCTTCATTGAAGAATTTTTCGACAGGTCCAACAAACTGGTTGATCTCTGCCAGTTCTTCATTGGTGATTTCTGGATAAGGGAAAACTTCTTCCTGATAAAAGAGATAATTATTTTATATTTTTTCATACATGAAGCATGCAACTGAAATAAAACTTTAAGAACAGATGCCTTTCAAACTGTAGACACTAAAAAGCTGTGAAAATGAAGAACTGTGGAAACGTTCTGAAGCAGGAAGGGCTTTATCTGATGAGATCCACAGGACTCAACTTTAATACACACCAAAACCAAATGGGAAGGTATTACCCGAACAACAGAAACATCAGGGAGAAATAAAGAGATTTTTAAGAACTATAAGAACACAAAAATACTTCATCAATGATGAATTTTATCAATTTAATACCATTCTGGGATTAAAAAATAATTAGCTATTTTTAATTTGTATCAGAATCCATGTCCTGTTATAATGTTTTCAAAGCCCAACCCATATAAAAACTGTTCCTTGGAAACACAGAGCACGTTTCACCTGTTTAAGGGCACAGGTACAAAGGTTAGAGGGCTTCATCCCTCCTTTATCATCACCTTGGTAGCTTGGTCATAAACTGGAAGCACTGTGACCTGATGGGTTTGAATAAATAAAAAATCCAAGCAACTACCAGAAAAAGTGGGTGACTAGATGAAAAGCACACTGCTAAGTTTTACTGTCTTTCCCTTTTTAAATGGAGCCCACAAAACCTGTTTATGAGTCTGAGGAGTAATATCAGCTTCAAAACTTCATGACCTAGGAAATACTAGAGTTTTTCAGAAAACTGTTGCATTGAAATTTGAGAGCTAAAAACCAGATCCATATAGAATCATAGAGTCATAGAATGGATTGGGTTGGAAAAGACCTCTGAGATCATCAAGTCCAACCCTTGGTCCAACTCCAGTCCCCTTACCAGATCATGGCACTCAGTGCCACGGCCAATCTCAGTTTAAAAACCTCCAGGGATGGGGAATCCACTCCCTCTCTGGGCAGCCCATTCCAATGCCTGATTACTCTCTCTGGAAAGAACTTTTTTCTGATCTCCAACTTCAATTTCCCCTGGCAGAGCTTGAGCCTGTGCCCCCTTGTCCTATTGCTGAGTGCCTGGGAGAACAGGGGTTTACCATGATGGAGCCTGATTGCTGCCTGTCTTACCACTTTACCTGACCAGGTCTGTTGTGGGAGTCTTTATTGCTCAACTTGTTCCAGTGGATTTGAGTTATTCCTTCTTTCAGTTTATTTGCCCTTGTAACCTCTGGTAAACACATACTGTAACCACTGGATGAACAAATTCTGGTCAATACAGTGTTGTGTCTCAAATTTGTAATTTGTTGTCTGGTAGCATCTCAAGACACAAGAATTTCAACCTTTCCTATAAAAAAACTGCAGGCAGAAGTTTACATGAAGTCTTTAAGTAAAATCAAAGAATAAACTTGTGACAGAGAATAAGCTGACACAGGTTTTGTGCAATGCCCACAGCCCACTGTACACAGACATTTCCACAGGAAATGTGCTAAGCTTGCAAGAACAGGGGACTGTGGTTGAATGCAGCTCCTCAGGTGCTGGTTGTTCGGGACATTTGGAACCCCACGGTGCACTTTGCCAGCACAGAGGTCCCTGCAGTTCCACCAGCTCCAGCCGGGAGGGTGAGTGACACTCCTGAGACCAAACACCCCTGGGCTGCATGGGGGGCAGTTTGGGAGAGGCAGGTCCTGCCTAACCAACCTGATCTCCCTCTATGACAAAGTGACCAGCCGAGTGGGTGAGGGAAAGGCTTTGGATGTCATCCTGGATGAATAAAGCCTCTGACAGCGTTTCCCACACCATTCTCCTGGAGGCACTGGCTGCTCAGGGCTCGGCTGGGTCACTGATCTCTGGGCTCAGAGCAGGCCCAGCAGGGGTGGGGATGGAGCTCCCTCCAGCCGGGAATGGCACCGGGAGTGGCTCACACAAGGGCAGTGCTGGGGCCGGTTCTGTGCAGTGTCTTTGTCCATAACCGTGCCAAGGGGACCGCGGGCACCCTCGGGCTGTTTGCAGGTGGCACAGGCTGGGCAGGAGGGCTGATGTGCTGGAGGGCAGGAAGGCTCTGCAGAGGGCTCTGGCCAGGCTGGATCCATGTTCAGCAATGCCAAGAGCCAGGTCCTGCCCTTGGACCACATCGGCCTGAGGCAGCGCTCCAGGCTGGGAGCTGAGCGGCTGGAAAGCTGGGAAAGGCCCTGGGGGTGCTGGTGCCAACGGCTGGACACGAGCCCAGGTGTACCCAGGTGGACACGGAGGCCAAGGGCCCCCGGGCTGTGTCAGCAGGACCAGGGCAGGGACCGTCCCCAGAGCTGTCGGTGTGTGAGGGGGCACCGACACCCGGCGCTCCGCGTGTCCCGCCGCGTCCCCCTCCGTGCCCGGCGGACCCACCTTGCTGAGCGTGCCCAGGAACAGCTCCTTGGCGAAGGCGGGCCGGGCCGCGGCCGTTCGCAGGCGGCGGGCGGCGGGCGCGGGGCAGGCGGCGCGCAGGGCCCGGAACAGCAGCGCGGCCATGGCCGAGCACGGGCAGCGCTCCCCTGACGGCACTGCCCCGCGCCCCGGCCCGGCCCGCCCTCGGCACCGCCCTCAGCACCGCCCTCAGCACAGCCATCACACCGTTCAGAGCCCCGGCCCGCCCTCGGCACCGCCCTCAGACGGCCATCACACCGCTCAGAGCCTCGGCCCGGGCCGCCCTCGGCACCGCCCCCAGACGGCCATCACACCGCTCAGAGCCTCGGCCCGGGCCGCCCTCGGCACCGCCCTCAGACCGCCATCACACCGTTCAGAGCCCAGGCCCGCCCTCGGCACCGCCCTCAGCACCGCCATGACACTGCTCAGAGCTTCGGCCCGGGCCGCCCTCGGCACCGCCCTCAGACCGCCATCAGGCCCCTCAGCGCCGCCCTCAGACCACCATCACATCGCTCGGCGCCACGGCCCGGCCCCGCACCGCCCTCAGCACCGCCCCCGCCGCCGCTTTGGGCGGAATTGTCGCAGAAACAGGATGAGAAGCGCGCAGGGCTCCTCCCGCCCCAGTCCAGCCCAGCATATGTCCATCCTCATCCTCATCCTCATCCTCATCATTCTCATCCTCATCCTCATCATTCTCATCCTCATCCTCATCCCCATCCCCCTCTCCTTCCCTCCCCTCTCTTCTCTGCGGCCCCGCACTCAGGATGGCAGCAGTCCCGGGCAGAACGGTCCCGCACTGAGGGGCATGGCAGCAGCCCCGGGCAGAACGGCCCCGCACTCAGGATGGCAGCAGTCCCGGGCAGAACGGTCCCGCACTCAGGGGCATGCAGCAGCCCCGGGCAGAATGGCCCCGCACTCAGGATGGCAGCAGCCCCGGGCAGAAGGGCCCCGCATGCAGGGGGATGGCAGCAGCCATGGCAGAACGGCCCCGCACGCAGGGGGATGGCAGCAGCCCCGGGCAGAACGGCCCCGCATGCAGGGAGATGGCAGCAGCCATGGCAGAACGGCCCTGCACTCAGGGGGATGGCAGCAGCCCCGGGCAGAACGGCCCCGCACTCAGGGGGATGGCAGCAGCCATGGCAGAATGGCCCCGCACTCAGGATGGCAGCAGCCCCGGGCAGAAGGGCCCCGCACTCAGGATGGCAGCAGCCCCGGGCAGAAGGGCCCTGCACTCAGGGGGATGGCAGCAGCCCCGGGCAGAACGGCCCCGCACTCAGGGGGATGGCAGCAGCCATGGCAGAACGGCCCCGCACGCAGGGGGATGGCAGCAGCCATGGCAGAACGGCCCTGCACTCAGGGGGATAGCAGCAGCCATGGCAGAACGGCCCCGCACGCAGGGGGATGGCAGCAGCCCCGGGCAGGACGGCCCCGCACTCAGGGGGATGGCAACAGCCATGGCAGAACGGCCCCGCACGCAGGGGGATGGCAGCAGCCCCGGGCAGAACGGCCCTGCACTCAGGGGGATGGCAGCAGCCATGGCAGAACGGCCCTGCACTCAGGATGGCAGCAGCCCCGGACAGAACGGCCCTGCACTCAGGGGGATGGCAGCAGCCATGGCAGAACGGCCCTGCACTCAGGGGGATGGCAGCAGCCATGGCAGAACGGCCCTGCACTCAGGATGGCAGCAGTCCTGGGCAGAATGGCCCTGCACTCAGGATGGCAGCAGTCCTGGGCAGAATGGCCCCGCACTCAGGATGGCAGCAGCCCTGGGCAGAACGGCCCCACACTCGAACATTCCAAGGGCAAGGACACTCCATCCCCCCGGCTGTGCCCTGCCCTGAACGCTACCCTGCACTGAGCATGTTCGGATTTCTAACTGTTTGCTTTTCTCTGCCATGCCTTTGGCAGCAGGTTTTGCCTTTTTTTAAAACCCAAGTGCCAAAGGCATGTGAAATTACTGAGCTGATTCCCTGACACTGAAACCTCTTTCAGAAACACTCCCTGCTCCCCTTCTGTACCCCTTCTTACCCTTCAGAAACCAGTGAGGTTTGTTGCATCACCACCCCACACCTGCTGCTCTCACCTGCTCACCAACACAGAAGGGCTTTCTGAAGCACTTGTTTGAAATATTTCTTTCAATTCCATTAAAGGCTGCCTTTAACTCTCTCATTTGAAGAATTACCAGGTTCAGGTGCCCTCCTGCTTTGCTCTGTGAGGATCTGGACAATGCTAGGGATGTAACAAATTGGCATTCAGCAGAAGAACAAGTACTAAAGTTAAATACAGGCCTAATGAGCTCATTTATTTTGCTTACTTTAGTTGGGAAATGTAAATCCCTTTAATCCTGTGGTCCAAATGAATTGCCATTTGGGGCTGCCTCTCAGGGACTGCACTGCAGCCAGGGAACAGGGAGGGCTGGGGGGAGGGAAGGAGAAGGGAAGGAAGTGTGTCCCATGTCCCTCTTGGGTTTGTGTCTGTGCTCACCCTGTGGGACCTTCAGCCCTGAGCACGGCAGGCACAGGGGAGTGACAGAGCCCTGCACGTGCTGAGCAGGTGCTGAGCCAGAGACACCACACAGGTGTGTAACAGCGAGCCAGAGGGATCACACAGGTGTGTAACACTGAGCCAGAGACACCACACAGGTGTGTAACAGTGAGCCAGAGACACCACACAGGTGTGCAACAGTAAGCCAGATGGATCACACAGGTGTGTAACAGCCAGAGGGATCACACAGGTGTGTAACAGTGAGCCAGAGGGATCACACAGGTGTGTAACAGCCAGAGGGATCACACAGGTGTGTAACAGCCAGAGGGATCTCACAGGTGTGTAACAGTGAGCCAGAGGGATCACACAGGTGTGTAACAGCCAGAGGGATCACACAGGTGTGTAACAGCCAGAGGGATCACACAGGTGTGTAATAGTGAGCCAGAGGGATCACACAGGTGTGTAACAGCCAGAGGGATCACACAGGTGTGTAACAGCCAGAGGGATCTCACAGGTGTGTAACGCTGCATCTCCGGGAGCAGGGGACAGACATGGCACTGGTTTGGTGGTGAATCAGGCAGTGCTGAGTCCAAAGCTGTTTGGAACTCTGAGGGAAAAAACTCATCTCAGCCAAAAGGGTTTTTCTTCTCACAGACTCCTTGATCCTGTGAATTGTAACTATTATTTAGGACAAGATGAAACTGCCGAGTGCTCGTTTTGTGACGGCCTCTTGACGGGTGAATTCTTGATGACCTGTGCCAACTCCTTGTCTCTGTATGAAACATGGATCCCTTATTCATGAGAGAAGAGCATTCCCTCGGCCAGCCCTCTGGAGGGCAGTAGCTGGGAAAGGCTCCCTGCAAGGCCCTGTTTCTCCATGAGATTACAATACTGGTTACAGGAATATGGGATTGATGGATCCTGAGCTTGTCATCTCCACATGTTCAGTTCTGGTTAAGTAACATGGTCCTACTTGTAGTTTTGACAGGTGAGAAAGCAGGAGGTGATGTCAAGTCCTATAAGAAAGAAAAGGGTGGGGAGCACTGCGCTGGCTCCAGCACTTTGCAATCTTTGGGGTGGGCTGGTAACGTGTCACTGCCTCGTCAGGGTGCTGGTATCTGTAGGTGGGTGATGGTATGGATGGTAAGGGCAAAGCCTGCTCAGGCTCAGGACACATGGGGTTCATTGAGCAGGATGTCACTGGGGGGAATCTGGCACTGTGGAGAAATGGGGGAGTGCTGAAGAGAGGGGATGCCCCACCAGTGCCACATCCCAGTTCTGGGCAGAAGACATTGTCCTGAGTTCAGGAGAAGAGGTGTGGGTTCCACAACACCTCCCAGACTGAATATGCTCAGGATAAAAGGGCCAAAGCTGAGGCCACCTTTGCTGAGACAAGTCTGACTGGTTTTGGTCTGTACAAAGGGGGGGATCTGGCAACTTGAAAGAAAGTAGAAACAGAGCACAGTAAAAGGCTGCTTGAAGAAAATGATCCAAAGTGAAAACAAGGCAGTTGGGAAACACAGGGAAAAGATGCCTCATCAGGAAGTTCAAAAGAACTGAGGCAGCAGCCATCACACTCCACCCTGTGTGTTCATTCACTGAACATGAGAATGGCATTGTGAGCACATCCTAAACAAATACCTGGGTTTTTCCCAATCCCAGTGGATGCTATCATCCCCACAGCATGAAGCCACAAGCAGACCATCACTTGCACAGGGAGAATTCTCCATATTCCTGCTCTGACACAAAAGGTGCCACACCACGGATTTTGTCGCATCCATGCAACTCCTCTCAGTGCTGTGAGTGACTGCACTGGAAGCAGCTGCAGCTCTCACTGGATCCCACCACCATGATCTGTAACACCTGCAAACAGCATTGCACAGCACTGCAAAATCTGCTGCCCAACCTTTTTCCTTCCCCACTTTTATTTCTGACTCATCTCTGCCACTCAGCTGTTCATCCCCATGTTCACATAATTCCAACTTCCTTTCCTGGGCCAGCGAATCCTCAGCTGGGAGAACTCTTCAGAATTTACATTTTGTGATCAAACATGACTCCCACAGTGATGTCTTTTTCAGTTTATTCCACACCAAGTACTTTCTTGGGAAGGAATTAACACAAGGGAGGCAGAGATCAGTAAATAAGTATCATAAAAGTACCCTTCATTTTTCCTTTTTACTCTTCCATATTTTTCCAGCAGTTGCTTAAAAACTGGTATTCAATAATAACATGATGACATTTAGCTCCTTGAAACACAGATATTTTACTTACTGCCAAAGTGCCACTCTAGGTCTAAATTACTTTACAAAAATATTCCTCAGTCTTTGCAGCAATTCCAGGAAAATACACACAATTCCTCCTCTCTCTATGCAATCATTGTTTGCTCCTTTTCAACCAGACAGATGGTATGCAAGTTTCGCACTTGACCTTCATAATTGTCTTTCCCACAGGCATGTGCTGATGTGCTTGTTACGTCACCTCCTGTCTCTGAGTATTTTTAATAAGGGTGGCTCACACATGCAATCCTGGGAAAGGTGAGAGCAGGAACTGGTATTTCCACTTTTGCTCCTGGTTACATGCTGTGATGTGATGAGTCTGACACACAGATGTTAACACTGTCACTGGAGAAATGCTGTTGTGCATCCAGAATGACTGTACTGTGGCTGTCCTAAAAAACCACCTGAAAAAGAAATAAACACAGGGTGTTAGTGAAAGGGATTCCTCACAACGTGAGCTGGTCCTTATAGGCAAATTGTCCATTAGTTCTGTCATGTTACATGAAAAGGAAGCATTAAATTATCTCATATTTTTATGGTTTTTAAAGTAATTTGAAATTATAAATTTATAAATGCAATTTTTATTTCTTTGGCGCTAAATAAGCTTTAATTTTTCAAGCAAGGGAAAACAGGCCAAACACATTATTGAAATCAAGGACAATTTTTGCTCTGTGAAGGGACGGAACCTGAAGTCAGTCCAGGAAAGGAGCTGTTGCTGTGGATTCCACAGGGGCACACTTGTGGATAAAGAGCAGCAAACCAACCTGAACAGAGCTGGGACAGTGACAAGTGAGAGAACAAGGGTGGCTACAAAAAGACCTTGCATGAAGCACCTCTTGGCACTGTTAATGAATGCAGAAGGGAATGGGTGAAGAATCTCTTTGCCAAAACAAATTTTATTACCCTCTAAAGCTGGAGAGAAGGAAGGGCCCCCATGAGCTCAGGAACATTTCATTCATCATGGTTTTGCCCAATAATTTGCTTCACCCCACAAAAGGAATCTCTTCCCCCCATTTCATCTATGGAAAGAGAAACAGATGACCCAAAATGGAAGTGCTTTTCTCCTCAGCTATTTTTCAAATTATTTCAAGTCCACATAGTCAGAGGAACTATTCAAGGTAAGTCCCCTGTGATTCCCTGCTAATACACAGCCTTTGTTTTGCATGAAGCTCTGCTGGCAGTTCCCAAGTATGTTAACAGGGTCATGAAATATTAGCCCAGAAAGCTGAATGCTGGAGTAATAGAAAAAAAAATAGAATAGAAACAAAGTTTCTTCCTTTTGGTATGAAATACACCTTGCAAACTCTTCTGAAAATTTACAGATTAGAATGGCAGAGGGGTTAGCACACAATCAAATAAATCTTTAAAAATTGCTAAAATGCTGTGAAAATTCAGGCCTATAAACACCTGGGATGCTTAAAATCCTAATTAGGACACTCAGCACATATTTCTCACTGGGCTGGAAAATGTTGTTGCTCTTCTAAACTCAGGTGTTGAAGGAGAAGGGAAGCATCTCAGCCTTTGTAGGGTGTGTTCAAAGGCATTTTTGGAGCCTGGTGTAAGGGCTGAGGCAGCAGCAGCAGCAGACATAGCACTGCCAGAAGGATGGCAAGGACAATAGAGAGGATGAATCATTAAAAATGTTCTTCTCTGTTGTTGGAGGTGGATATAAAGGAATATTAGCCAGTAAAGTGAAAAAAAATATCATCCAAGGGATATGGAGAGCTGATGGAGAAGGAAGATGCTCATGGGGGTCCAGGGATCCTGCACCAAGGAATCAAAGAATCACAGAATGGATTGGGTTGGAAAAGACCTCTGAGATCATCAAGTCCAACCCTTGGTCCAATGTTGCTGACCATGGCCTAGTGGGAGACTGCACACACCAATGTGATGTAAAGCAAATCCCAAGTTTATTTGAAAACACAGGTATATATGACCTCAAGTGACCCCACCCCAGGTGCGGTGGTCTGACTCCAATTGGTTGAGGCTGGAAACATGTCCTTTTAAGGTGAAAACGAAACCTGTAAGGTGGTCACTCCAGACCCACCTGAATCGGGCTGCAACAGTCCAACTCCAGTCCCTTTACCAGATCATGGCACTCAGTGCCATGGCCAATCTCAGTTTAAAAACCTCCAGGGATGGGAAATCCACCCCCTCTCTGGGCAGCCCATTTCAATGCCTGAGCACTCTCTCTGGAAAGAAGTTTTTTCTGATCTCCAACTTAAATTTCCCCTGGCAGAGCTTGAGCCTGTGCCCCTTGTCCTATTGCTGAGTGCCTGGGAAAGGCTGCCCAGGCCCAGTCCAGCTGCATCCAAAGGGGAGATCCATGTCAGAGTGTTTCCTCATTAGAAAAACCATAATGACAATGATTAAATGAAGTAATTCCCATCTTGGTCTGTGGTGACACCACTGCTGGGTCACAGAACTCCTGTGCCATCCCTGCCCGTGCCACTTCCCTGGGCACAAACCCACAGCCCATTTCCTCCTCAAACACCCAGGAATTGTTCTACAGCAGAAATGAGAAGCTGGAGAGAAAAAGCATCTTCCACTCTGCAGGCACAGTATTTCTTTAGTGTTAGAGTGCATTTCCCCTCTTCATCTTATTAAAGACAGAGTATTTTTATTTTCCTCATTACACAGACCTGTGTCTAAAGAAGAAGAAACAAATGAAAGCTTAAGTTGTGTGTCATTTCCCAACAGAGCTGATGAATTGTGTGCTTGGTTGGAGCTGGTGGTGTCTCGTCAATCACGATGCTCATTTTACATCTCAGCTACTGCAAAAATGCTAAATAAAGGAGATTTTTCTTCTTTTTCATCTCATTTTATCCCTAAAAATATGCATTTCTACACAAGGTAAAAATAGTCTAATCATTTGAAAAAAGTGATGGTTTCAAGTCAGCATCAACCCCACAACTTTCATTTAAATCTTTTGGCTGAGGAAGTACTTCAAGCAGAGATCTTAATTTAAGAACCTCCTAACTTTCATGTTCAGCCTCATCCTGCAGTTGATGTAGTTTTGTAGAGTAATACAGGATTTGGCTTTAATTGTTGAAATAATAGGAAACAAAGTCTGCTAATGAAGCATTTGTGTGGTTTAGGTATTTCTGTCAGGTTAGGTGTGCTATGTTCTCTTCCAGGAATTTTATGGCAGCAAATTATAGCAGCAAAAGTCAGTAAAAGGGTCATAAGTAGACTAAAAATCCAGAAAGATTCCTTTGGAAAAAGGTGTATTTAATGCAGCTGTAAAACCAATCAAGATTTATTATGACATGTTACTCTAAGTACATTGTTCATCCTATGCAAACACACCTGTCAGTACATAAATATGCTGCAATATGATTTAATCACCCAGTCCTAACAGCACAATAATTCTGATTCTGTGTGACAGTTGTTTGAATGACTGCAAGAAAAAAAAAAGGAAGTTGGCTTTTAAAATGCTGCAATCCCCTACAACAAATTTAAAAATAATTGGGGCTCCTAAATCTCACCTCTGCACAGAGCGTAGCTGATGAATAAAACATTGCACAACTAATATGTATATTCTAAATAAATATATGGCAAAATGCTACTACACCTGTTTTTATGAAACTTTGAATGAAAATCAACCATTAAGGCCAACAGGAAAAAAACAGAGTTAAATAGAATTCATTGGGTTTTAAGTCTACAAAAACCTGAAGAGAGATAGAGATAAAACATATGAAGATTTTCAGTTGGTCTTCCTGTAATTTTGATGTTGCATTTCTTTATTCCAACCATGATAATACCTGGAATACCTTAAAAAGTTGCTCTCTAGAAGAGCTTGAAGTTGTTTATGACAGGACACCCATGCAATCAATGTGTGTGCTGATAAACACCTGCAATGCACAAACACAGAGTTTAGGAGAAGGTTTAAAAACCAGGCTTCTGCCTTGGAAAAGGTGTGATTTTCAGTTACAATTTATGACAGAGCACCTTGACCTTGCCTTGATCAGGGCAAGAGACTGAATGTAATAGCAAAGGCAATAAAACTTCCTAAAAGAAGGCATGTTTCACTAGATAAGTTTCATCACAGACTTAAGGATATTATAATAAAAAAAATCAACAACTGTGAGCTCTTAAACTATCACATTTAACCTACAATTGAGTTTTTAAAATTAAATTACTTGGCATTACTGCAATTGGTGCAAATCTACCACACAAACCAGAGCTCGTTCCTTTGGCTCTTTGTATTTCTTCAGTATCACAGAACCACAGGACGGTTTGGGTTGGAAGGGACTTCTTTTTTTCTAACACAGAATCACAGGATGGTTTGGGTTGGAAGGGACTTCAAAGGTTATCTCATTCCAACCCCCTGCCATAGGCAGGGTCATGGTTTGCCAGATCATAAATGCTTTCAACCTAGCCTTAGTTTAGGTAAAAAGCAGCAGAATTTAGACCTATTATTTAGTTCCTGCTTTTAAAATGGATCAGGAAAAAGGCCCCATGATTTTTAACAGAATTTACAGACTCTCTGAGCTGAATTAAAGAAAGTCTCTCTGCCTTCTCAAAATGTAATTTATCAAAATTCTTAAAATTCTAATTTCTAAAACAGGGATAGAAGTACCAGTAAAGAACAGCACTGCAGGCTGTTCTACTTCCACTAGAGAATGTTTCTGTGAGGCACTGAACACCTTGCCATGGGCCGCACAGTGGAAGCAGAGAGTGATAAAAGGGGACTTACCTCTCCAAGATGTGCACCTTGGAATTGCAGCCATCCACAAACAGGTCAGAGTTGACTATTCCCACAAAATAATTCAAGAATCTCCTGGAATTCATAAAGAAAAAGAAGCACACACAGTATTTAGTTTAAATTGTTAGCCAAGCAACAGCTTTACCACATTGTAACCGCCCGAAACACAGAAATGCATGGAAATAGGAACACCATGGAGTGCCTCCAGGTTATTATCTACAGTAAGTGCAGCAGTGTAGGGTCAAATACTGCAAAGGCCACTGTGGCAAAGGTGCCATAGGATCCTCCTGTGTCCCACCTGGGGCACACAACACACTGGCAGGACCAGCAGTGACGGGCAGTACTTACTCCCTGCCAGGGTTCCTGCTGGGCAAGGGGGCACCGCGAGCTCCGGAGCTGCCAAGGGGAGTCGGTCACACACAGGATCCAAGGAATGTGCCCTGAGAAGGACAAGCTGACAGCTCTCCAAGGGCAGCCAGTGCCCGGCCAGGAGCTCCTGAGGCCCTGGGACAGGCAGAGTGCCAGCTGGAGCTCACGTGGCACAGGGTTCAAAGTGGCATTCTCGCTGTCCAGCGTCACAGGATTTGGTAAATGTGTGTGGTTTGATCTTTGTTGTCCTTTGGAAATAAATACATTTAGAGCACCACCAAATAAATCAAAGCCTGTTGAGCAGGGCTCCCAGTCTCCATGGGACTGAGCACCATTTCCACCACCTGGTCTTCAATTTAGGATGAAGCCTGAGCTCTTGGTCCCTCTGGAGTGTGCAGCAGAATTCCCAGTGCCTCGGCAGGGCCAGGAGACCATGGGCAGGAATCCCCTGCAGCTCAGATCTGAAGAGCTCAAGTTCTTGGATCACACAAAATGAGAAACAAAGAGTTTTAAATGATTTATTTGATTTCTCCACATGATCACAGTTATAGTTTTACATCAATAGGGTCTGTTACTACTTACAAACAGAATGCATATTAAAATGAAAGCACTCCTTTCTTCCCCAGAGTTACAAAAGGGGTCTCAAGCCTCCCCAGAACAGAAGCTTCTTGTAAGCATAACGTTTTTTGAAGTCTTTAACCGTCTGCATTCAAGACCTAATTCTAACAGTTTAATACAACTCAAAGCTGATTTAAGTTCCTAGCAGGAGAGAGGCAACCTCAAAGTGACTGCAGACTTAGAGTAATGCTAATTTACACACTATATACAATTTAGAGAATTCTCTATTCCCCCTACTGGTCCCATTTTCAGCACCCCCCTTCTCTCTTTTCCAAATCGAATTATTATTGGTTCCACTTTTCTTTCAATATATACACAAGAATCCATTTTGCAGGCAAGAAGTGCGATGGTATTTTACAGGGGAACAGCAAAATGCATGCTTAACTGCAGAAAACACACAGCTTCATGTGGAACAGCAAGTCAACATCTAGAGATTCAGTGTTTAAATATCTGCTGACTGTCTCTCAGCTCATTTTATCAAGAAACAAGAGGCTTCTGCTGCATGCAGTACATGATGGGAAAATCATTCTACACTGTATGTTAGACTTTTAGCAATACGAGACGCACATTATATTAGGATGAGCTTTGTTTTCTGTTTTTACATTGTTTTACATTTCATTCTTAACTTAAAAAAATAAAACCCCCAAATATATATTTGATTGTTGTCCCAGAAAAGATTTTTGTTGCCACACCTTCTTTGTTAGCATTTGCCTTTCATTTTTTCAAATCAGCATTACTTTGCCACATGGTTTATGGGAAGAGACAGCCGTGCAGTTCTGTACCAGTTTTCACTTGGCAACAGCATCTGAGAAAAAACCCTCTCAGTTCTACTCCTTTCTTAACCCCAGGCAGTGTTAACTGCTATAATTTTCCTGTTTTAGACATGACCCACACTGCTCTAACCAAGGATGAAGCAGAGAGGTCACACTACGACCCTAAGCAAGCAGCAAAGTTCTTAGGACTTGTGCTGCCACCAAGACACTTTGTTTGGTTGAAGTATACAAAAACACATAGTCTAAAAACCAAAACAGAACAAAACTAGAAAAAAAAAAGTCAAATCCACTGTTTCTCCTCATTGGCTTGAAAGAACAGAGTGTACAAATACAGTGCTCTGACAGGACCAGTCCTGGATTTTAAACCAGCCTCCAAATGATCTGTGATTTCACACGTGCAACTGGATGCACCCCCAGGGTGGGCACAGACTGGTTCTCTGCATGGACATTTGTGACATCTCCTGAATATTCCGATTCATAAATATGTTGATTGCACATGAAGAATCAGTGGTCAAGCATTAAAATGTGGCTTACTGTTATGTAACTCTAATTTAAATGAATGAAAGGAGTCTTGAAACATAAAGCACATCTGGGAGATTTAACATCTTCAGTGTTATTCAGCACAGCTAGAGTCAGATTTCCTCTCCACTGCTACTGCATATTCTGCCTTTATTCCATACACAGACAATCTTACTTACACTGTGCCTCTGCATCTGAAACAAGTACAGACTCCATCACTCAGTGAAGAGGAGCATTCTTACCTCTGTTTTAATTAAAAGATGCAGTTTCTGAAAGATGTTTGTACTTTAATGGTTCTTTATCTTTTCTGGAACAACCTATAAATTACAGTTAGACTCTACTATTGGTACAGATGTATGAAGAAAAGTCTACATATTGAAATATGTTATCACTTTACTTCAACTAATATCAACAGTAACACTGATATATTTTGCAAATATACAATATGTAGAGTGTAGCCTCACACTAAGAACATTAGATGACATGCAGACAGTTCTACTTTCCCTTATAAGAACAGTATATATTTTTTAAACTGTAAGGAACAGAGCCTCGAGGGACCTGTAAGCCGCAGAATTTAGAACAGAATGAGTGATACAGAAAAATAATCCTCGTTTTCTTTTCATGAAGGTAATTCAGAGGAGAAGGAGCAGAAGGGGAAAACATATTGCACATGTGTGAAACCAACATGGACAGCTTGAAACAAAAGGCTCGACTCTAGATTGCTGTATTTGCTCTCTGTGGAGTTAACAAAGTGCTCAGTTTGCAGTTCTGCTGGTATTGTGGTATCCATGGTATGAAAGGGAAACAATTCCTGAACCTCTACCCCCTCCCTCCATTAGAGATGCCAGGAGCAACCCAACATGCAAACTCGCTGTGGTTCTCATGTCCTCAGCCTTTCTGACAATTTATACTGGTCAAGAGAAACCCGACTGGTTGTTATCAGGATTATTTTACCCATCTCTTACTGGAACTTTTTGCTCATCCTCTTCAAGGTTTGCTTTTAGGCTGGTACAGTTTTGCAGTTGTGATTCCTTTGCCTCTACTGTTTAGGTGTAAAGTCCTTGCAGTGGCTCAAGGTGCTGAAACTACAAAGTAGGCGCCATGTAGAACTTTGTACAGGATTTTGGGATAAAAACTGTATATAAATTTGCAAATGATTTGGTTACAACACATAAGCAACGACAGCACAGCCTATTTTTATGTGATGTCTTGCAACTAACTGGACTATGGAAGTGAGGGTTTGAGCATAAACTCAGCCTGCTGAGTGCTGGGTGCTTCAAACTAACAAATGTGATGAGTAAAAATGGTAAAGCCACTTTGTTGCTAGCACATGGCTACATGGAATTACAGATTTTTATTTTTCTTTTTATATATATATATATATATATAAAAACCCTATACTAAATTCTAAAACAAACCTTCAAGTTTTTAGAGCACTTCCACCTGGAAACACTCTTGGACTAGAATTCAGCTTCTCTGGGGGTAAAAATGAGAAATTATGGTAAACAGGAAACAAAGTAGCTGAGAAGGATGGAAGTTGCCATTGTCATGTCTGAGATGAATGTTTTTGCAGTGTGTACATGCACCTGTCGTGACTCTCCACGGGTGTTCCTTAAATCCATGTGCATACAAAAGAAATGTGGATCATGTAAATTCACAGTTATCACAGCCTTTAAAGTGTCTAAGAACTTGTGTGACCAATGCTGGAAGGTGACCACTGGAAAGTGGCCCCCCTACATTGCTACGGTATAATTAATTACTGCATCTTAACGAGTTTGCTTACCTGAAATAGCAGAGCAGTTATAATACTGATTACGTATGATATCATCGTGTTAATAAAATAAGGATTTATACAAAGCAGTATTGGACTACAACATTTAAATGCTATGTTACTTGGCACATTTAGTAATGATTGCTTAGAAATCTCAGCGAGTCCAGGGGACTCGTGAGGAAAATACTGAAATGTCTGAAATTTGTTTCTACCCTTTAATGTTTTTGGTCTACTCTTTCATATGCTATTCATCTATTATACTGTCCTATCAAGTAAGTGGAATTCCTTGTAAAGTCTATATTGCTAGTTTTGTGGACTGAAAAAATTTCTTTCCAAGCACAAATGTTAACTATACAGTATATATATATATATATATTTATATGTATATATTTATATTATATAAAGTTTACTTACGTACTTTCATCAACCATATCAGGTCTACTTATTTTTTTTGCCCATTGAGAATAAAAGAGCAAGAATGCAACACTTGGTTCTGTCTCACGTTTTTTTTCCTTTTTTTCAGAGACTTTTCATTATGCTTGTAAAATTGCCAATGGATTTGGTGTAAAAGGTAGCTCAGTCAGATTCAGCAAGCAGCATGTTTTCAAGGCAGTTTGGAAATCAGAACTAACCAGATGGTGGACATCTATCCAGTCGATCAGTAAAACCAGGAACTGGCATTATTTTATTTAGTAACAGCAAGCTGTAAAGCTCACAATTGGACTGTCTAGGTAAAAACTGACAATATCCTGTGCTGCTTCCTCTAAGTGCCTTTGTGACTCGGTTTAAAACTCCAGTTAGGAGGGTCTCTGCCCTAGACTATTGTGCTGATGCCGCTGTGTTTGGGCTTGGTGCTGGCGGAGGTGGAGGGAGGTGGGGGCGGCCCGTGGTGGTGCTGGGGGTGGGCGGCATGGCCGGGGTGGGGCGCGTGGGGCGCGTGGCTGTGCGGGGTGTGCGGGTGCTGCAGGTATGGGCCGTGCTGCGCGTGGGCGTGCGGGGCGTGCGCGTGGTACTGGTGCGGGTGCGGGAGGTGCGGGGGCGGGTGGTAGTGGTGGTGGTGGTGGTAGGGCGGTGGGTTCTGCTGCAGGTGGCAGTACTGGGAGTGGTGCGGGTGCGCCGGGGGCTGCCCCTCGGCCGTGCCCGCGGGGTGCTGCGCGTGGTGCTGGTGCGGCAGCGCGGGTTGCTGCGATGAGCCCGGCGGTGCGTGCCCCTGGGACGGGGGCTTGCCCCTTTTGCTACCAAATAAGGACCCTAGGAGTGAGGAGGAGTTGGGCATAGTCTGGTGAGGGCGAGATGGACACTCTCGGGTTGATGTAGCTCTTCGGCGCATGTGAGGACTGCTAATGATGGACCCCTAAAAAGAAATTAATAGAAATAAAAATTAAAAAAAATCTTAAAATGTTTAAAAGAAAAAAGTTCACACTGACCCACAAACTCCTCCTTCAGTGTTCACATGGGTGACTATGTCAAAGAGTTCTAGGGAAAATCTTATTTCCACCTTCTCTACGTTGCCAGTGAGGCACTTGTGCTTTTCTTGGGGTATGTTAAGCATTGAATGTTTTTCTCTCAGTACTTTCGATATTGAAAGGTATGACTTTAAATTAAAAAAAAAAAAGTTATGGAAGAGTAACATAAGACCTAGAGGTGTGTTTTAAAAGGAAAAATACATTTTAAAATACTGTGAAAAATTACCATACTTGCTTTTTTACAACAACAAAAAAATTAAAGCTACGTTAAATTCAACCTAAATAGTTAAACATACAGCAGCAAACATTACAGTTACAGTTCAGATTTCGAAACAGTACTTAAAAGCTTTTTGATAGTAGTTTTCCACTACTATATGTCACAGTGCTGCTTCTCAGGCGTATCCCTGCATTATGTGTTAATTTTTGCCACTAAGATATCTATGTGATTGTGTTATTCTGACCTGCGGTTCAACATTCTCTATTATTTAGCCTGGAATTTAGTTTCTGGAAGTTTGGGAGTTGTATTTTTAAAGAGTTATGGGGCATAACAGTACTTAGGCAAAGTGTGCTTGATTTAAACTGCAATCTACCTAAAGCAAACAAAACAAAAAAAAAAAAAAAGAGGAAAAGAAAAAAGAAAAAATCTGCAAGCTGAATTCAGAGACATGAACAGTATATATAAATGGTTTGAAGATGAATGAAATCTCATGAAATCCACATTGAATTCACCTGTCTCAATAATTTTTTTCCTCCCATGCCCTGTCTGTGCAATTCCATGGTGTCATGACTGCATACATTTAGCAATTGAACTTGAAAATAAGCAATGGGAATGGTTCAGCATGACAGTCAATAGTTGTAGCTAGATACCAAACAGCAAGAACAGTGTACTTGGTAACAAAGAGCAAGTGGGCTTTTAAGCTGGGACCAGACTGAAATGGTGGCAAAAGGACACATCATATTCATTTAACCATGCTTGCAGGAACAAAGGGAACGAGGTTAGCTTAAACCAAAAATGCCATTGGTCTAAAACAAGCTGTCAGTGCTTTTAAAGCTGGAAGAATACGGAGTGAGTAGCCTAGGCATGCATTTTATTCGTGGCAGGCAGGTTATGTGTTAGAAGAAAAAAGAGCAAAAAAATATATATGTATATATAAAAGAAAGGTTTGAAATGCACATCATCACATCCAGCTAGACATCAGGAACTTCCTACTTACTTCCATATTGCTGTCTAGCGATCCTGCACTGCTGCGGCGCCCACGCTTGCCTGCCCAGGACATGCAACACCAGAGATTAGAGACCGAGACGAGACCCGGGGGAAGCACAGCCCTGCACCCTATGGGAGCTCTATACACCCCGGGGGTGCTGGCATGGCCACGGGGCATCTGTGGGGCACCCTCTGCACACCCCGGGGGTGCTGGCACGGCCACGGGGCACCTATTGGGGCGCTGCGGGGCATGGCACACTCTGCACACCTCGGGCGTGCTGGCACGGCCACGGGGCATCTGTGGGGCACCCTCTGCACAGCCCAGGGGCTGCTGGCACAGCCACGGGGCACCCACAGGGCACTGCAGAGCACCTCCTGCACCCACCAGGGGTCACTAGCATGGGCATGGGGCATCTGTGGGGCACTGCAGAGCATGGCACCCTCTGCACACCCCGGGGCCACTGACACAGCCACGGGGCACCGCAGGGTACGGGCACCTTCTGTGCCCAACCCGCCTGGGAGACTTATTGTAGTGACTCAACTAACACAGGCAGGGGGAGATTTTAAATTTTGGGTTTAATTTCTGTAACTCTTAAAATACGTGGATTTTGGCACGAGGGTTTAGTGCTGTGGTTGTGATGGTGAGCAGCAACAATGTTAAATTGTTTGATTTCCTGGAGTCTAAGAGTCCTTTTCTTTGAGCACATTGATATGTACTTGTGGGGTGATGTTAATTTAAGTGCAAAATTAATATTGACAGAGTCTGAACTTCCTCAGGGGGTGGTGGGCACTGACTAGGCTCCCCAGGGCAGTGGGCACACCCCAAGGCTGCCAGAGCTCCAGGAGTGTTTGGATGATGCTCTGGGGCACAGGGGGTGACTCTTGGGGATGGGCCTGTGCAGGGTTGAAGGTTGGACTCCATGATCCCTGTGGCTCCCTCCCAGCTCAGCATCTCCTGTCACTCTGTGATCAGTGTGGGGGACTGGTGAAGGGGCATCACTTTCCATGTCAACTTTGAACCTCAGTGGATTTCATATAATCTTCTTTCATGAGGTTTTAAAAAAACTAAACTTAATTTTTGATCAATAAATCTGGAATCTGTTTTGACATTATGGCTGGGTTTTGTTTGTTTAGCTGTGCAGTGCTTTATCTTTAAGTATGTTGGATTTGTTCTCCAACAGTCTCAAATTGAAGAGACATTTGCCTAAAATCACACACGAAACACCAGACTAAAGAGCCAAAAGACCTCTGTGGCTATAAATAGGATCTCAGATTTTCTTTCTCATTTCACAGGAGAGGAAATAGCATATGGTTGCAGTGGAAATAGAGATTTTTCAGAAGACAGGTTGTTGAGCATTGCTTTGCAAAGTCTCAGAATACTGTCCTGGCAGGGTGTAAAAACAAAGCTAATCTTTGAAGAGAGATCAGGTGCTCAAAGCTTCCTTAAAATCTGCATGTTTTTAGAAACAAAAGTTTTCTCAATGCTCTCTCCTTGCTTTCCTGCAAGGTCAGACATCAGTCACCCTGCACTGGTACAGAATCTTCTACTCTAAGGGGTGGTCTGGGAGGAGAACCTGAAGATTTCAGCATCACTGAACCAGTGAGTGACAAACCCTCATCAGAGACACCCCAAAGCCACTTGGGATCAGAACTAGAGAGAACATTGGGACTGGTCTGTGATTCCTGGGAGGTTCACCCTTGATAGACCCTTCCACAGACCAACTTAGACTACTCGTAAGTCTTGTAAGATCAATGTGATCAAAAAATACCATCTGTTGGATTCACAAACATAACTTTGATCTGGTTGGTCACAGGATATTGCCCTGAAACACAAGCTGCAGTTCTCTTCTGACTACTTGGACCTTCCCCCTTCTGTTATTGTCACGGAGAGTTGCTCCCCAGCACAAACCCCTCTATAGTGGCATTAAATTGAGAGGAAGGCATTTGTGGTAAAGGTGTTTTGTTCGATTTGTTGGAATTTGAAACAATTCCCCTAGAAAGGATCTTTGTCTAAAGCTCATCATTCAAACTCCTGCTGCAGTTTTAGCCTCAGTCAAACCATAACTGAATTATCTTATGAACCCCCTCAGAAAAACTAGTTTTGGTAATCCCTTATTTTCACTTCTAGTCAGGCTTGGATATTTTTGTGCTCTGATAACGGGATTAGTACTGATTAACACTCAAATCACTCTTGCTTGCTGATGCAAACACACTGAGAAAGGCAGTCAGTATTGCAAATAAGACGGAGAGCTGGCACAGGTCAATAAATGTGACCAAAACCAAAGGAAAACAGGAAAATCTAATGCCTTTTGCGTGTGGCAGGAGTCACAGTCTACTAAAATAACCATGGACACAGTATATACAGACAGAGACAGATGGAGTTTGGCTTAGAATAACTTCAGGGCAAAGGCAAGAGCAAACAGGAAAATCCTCCTTAAAATGCCTGTAATTTCCCTCAGATAGGCACTATCACTGTACAGAGGTTTGGTTGGTCTCCTTAAAGCCAAATTGAACCCAACTCTGGACTGATATACAGTGTGATATGAGATTAATACTAAATAAATCTCCAGGAGCATTCCCCCTGCCAATGTGTGTTTGTTCCAGACTATTCCCTGGTCTTTGAGATGGCATCCCACCTCAAAAATGCCTCCCCAGAACCCCAACATTTCACAATAATGGTGACTCTTGGCTAGAATTGCATTCAAGCATGTACTGGCAGAGTAATTAGCAGCTGTGGTATAAAGCAGGGTGGCATTTATCAAATCTGAAGACTAGTTTTGCTTAATAAGTGACTAATTTACTTGGTCTTTTTTTAGGCTGCTACTTAGCGTTGTTTTTAATTTATTTTTACAAAATTAAATTTCAATTAAATTAACCTTTTCTGATTTGTCCCAGTAATTAATTGATGTCAGATATGAATATTCTTTATAAGAAATCTCTTTAGCTTATCTAAGTATAATATGTCCCATATATGTAAATGAATTATCATGGAAATATTTCTCACTGCTACTCTGTATTTCTTGACACTCCCTTCTGTGCCAGTGAGATACAGTAAAAAATGTATTATTTTCTGGCTTGAGGAAAAATGTGAAAAAGTGTTTTAAAATAAAATATGCTCTAGTCATGAATTCAGGGACATCCCTTTCCAGGGGGAAAAGACTCTTTGTAACCTTCATACTTTCACCTTTCCCATGTAAAACAGTGTCTCTTCCATAAGACAGAAAGGTTGGTGACAACAAGGTGTCCATGGACAGCGTGGGGTGCCTGTGGAATTGTTTGGTTTTATCAAACATATATCACCATAAATCACATAAATCTGCTTTATTTAAAGCACCCAGTGGATTCTATCATGCCCTTTGCTGTTGTTATTCCTTTGAAAAATAGGAAATGTTACAACAGTGACAAGGGAAGAGACAGGAAAAATCTCTCCCTCCTCAGAAAGCTCTTCTAATAAGGGAGGCCAAGACTGCTGGTGTTCTCTGCAGCAAAACCCAAGGGAAAGGAGAGGCTTCTGCAATTCTGAAATTCCAGCAACTCAGTCTCTTTAAGGGCATTACAATGCTGAGAAGTTCCACAGTCTTTTCCATTACATTTTGGAATACTAGAAATTAAAAACAAAAAACCCCCTGTATTATTGAATTGTTAGAAGAAAAAAGGTTACCTTTTTTTGAAGGTCAAAACATTTTAAAAGTTAAAGGTTGACTGAGTTCATGTGCAATGTACAATTATTTTAATTCTGGAACTATTCTATGGGGTTTGTGTTGTGGTTTTGTTGTTTGTTTTTTTGCTTTCTTTTGGTTTAGATCTGTTGTTTTTATTAGTCTGTGATTGTTTTGAGCGAGACAAGCCCAACTTCTATTAACAGGAACCATCACACCATCCTGCACTGGTGTCACAGGGGTATGGCAGTTGTGTTTTACTGGGGCAAACCCCACCATTGGAACTCCTAAGCAGTGCAGTGTGTCAGTATTATTTCCACCTTCCAGGCTGGGATGGGGGAATAGGGTTTGATTTCCACAGGGGCTCAGCACTGTGAACTCAAGGTGAGAGCGCTGGGTCCTCCAGCAACTCAGAGGGGCTGGAATTGGGACTGACTTGACTAAAATCAGTCCAGATTTTGGGAGAGATATAGAAATGGAAACATGACCATCCTAATCCTCCCAGGTCTGCTTTAGTGACCAAATCATCCCTCTCATGGGCTGCGGATGTATGTGTCTGTCTAAACTTCAGCAAGGTCTTTGACACTGTCTCCCATAATATACTCCTGGAAAAGCTGGTAGCCCATGGCTTGGACAAGTGTACCCTCTGCTGGGTCAGGAGCTGGCTGGAGGGTCGGGCCCAGAGAGTGCTGGTGAACGGAGCTGTGTCCAGCTGGTCACCAGTGGTGTCCCCAGGGGTGTGTTGGGCCCAGTCCTGTTTAACATCTTTATTGATGATTTAGATGAGGGGATTGAGTCCATCATTAGCAAATTTACTGATGACACCAAGTTTGGGAGGGAGTGTCGACCTGCTGGAAGGCAGGAGGGCTCTGCAGAGGGACCTGGATAGACTTGAGAGATGGGTTGATTCCAATGGGATGGAGTTCAACAAGGCCAAGTGCAGGTCCTGCCCTTTGGCCACCCCAACCCCCTGCAGCACTCCAGGCTGGGCACAGAGTGGCTGGAGAGCAGCCAGGCAGAAAGGGACCTGGGGGGACTGAGGGACAGGAAGCTCAACAGAAGCCAACAGTGTGCCCAGGTGGCCAAGAAGGCCAATGGGATCCTGGCCTGGATCAAAACTAGAGTGGCCAGCAGGACCAGGGCAGTGACCCTTCCCCTGGACTCTGCCTTGGGGAGGCCACACCTTGAGTACTGTGTTCAGTTCTGGGCCCCTCAGCTCAGGAAAGAGATTGAGGGGCTGGAGCAGGGCCAGAGAAGAGCAACGAGGCTGGAGAAGGGACTGGAGCACAAGTGCTGTGGGGAGAGGCTGAGGGAGCTGGGGGTGTTTAGTCTGGAGAAGAGGAGGCTCAGAGGTGACCTCAGCACTGTCCAGAACTCCCTGAAGGGAAGTTCTGGCCAGGTGGGGGTTGGTCTCTTCTCCCAGGCACTCAGCAATAGGACAAGGGGGCACGGGCTCAAGCTCTGCCAGGGGAAATTGAAGTTGGAGATCAGAAAAAACTTCTTTCCAGAGAGAGTGCTCAGGCATTGGAATGGGCTGCCCAGAGTGGGGGTGGATTCCCCATCCCTGGAGGTTTTTAAACTGAGCTTGGCCGTGGCACTGAGTGCCATGATCTGGTAAAGGGACTGGAGTTGGACCAAGGGTTGGACTTGATGATCTCGGAGGTCTTTTCCAACGCAATCAATTCTGTGATTCTGTGATTCTAATGGCCATGATGGGACATCACCTCTCACTTCTGTCTGTAAAGCTGCTCATCATGTAACTGTGTAAGGAGTAGGTGGTGAGATGTCCAGAGCACTATCAGAACTGACAGAACCCAGATTCAGCTGCATTAAAATTTGTCTGTCTTCTAATATTTTGCTGCAAATCAAGCATTTCAATGTCTGGGACAAATAAATTCAGCTCCTCCCTGACTATAGCTCAACAATGTGCAATAAAAATGATATATTTCTCTTCTGAAAAAAAATAAAGCACTAAATACTTTCAGACATATTCCTATCTTGGGACAGTTGGTTGCCACATTCTGCTTTTATTCCATGGAAAGAAGTTTCAATCCCCAGTGAACAATACTATCTTTCAGATCAAGAGACCCTCACCCACATCCTTCTCACAGGTCTGAGTTATAGTGGCAACAACCATCACAAAACAGGTCCTGATGGAGAAATCTTGCCTTTCTCTATGATTTCCAGCTAGGGAGTCAGAATCACTCAGGGGATCAGCATTTGTTACATCTAAGAAGCTTAGGAAATCACCATTCTTTTCCAAGAGAGAAATTCAAAGTCCCTTTCCACAGCCACCATTCACAGCTGTGGCGTCTGGGGGACACTTTTCTTCAATAGTTGTCATACATCCATGCAGCCAAAATTCTGTTCAATCACATTTCCCCTTCACTGAATAAAGAGTTAAATATTTATTTTTGCAATATGCACTGGACAATTACCTGCCTTACTGCATAAATATGCAACCAGGCCATTTTCTCACGTTTATTAGATTTATTTCTTGTTAAATGAAGACAGGTCTCCAGAAACCCACTTGCATTGTGTCTTCTCTTCCAGAGACACAGGTGCACACACAGCCCCACTACTCTTGTTCCTCCTCCCTGCTGAGCCTGTCTCTGAGCCACAAAAGAAGAATTGAGGCAACCTAACTCAGTACTGTTTTATAGAAGCAATTTCATGTAGTGTAATCACTGGGGTGCAGTATCTTCCTAACTGAGATATCTTTGTTTTATTATGGAGTGACTTTCTCATATTAAAAACTGAAATTAGCCTCACATGCAGCTATTCCCTGAGGAAAGACAGGAAGGACATGTATGATGTCACTGAAGTTACTCCACCAAATCACAAAGCAAGGAACAGGCAGGTCATTTCTCAAGTCACTTGCACTGCACAAGACCAAACAGAAACTCTCCATAATTCTCAGCTATTTCAAGGCAAAATTAAGTTTAGTTGGGTTTAACAAACTCATTGATAAACCCTGCAGTCTGTGAGTGATTTCTACTTTCTGTTATGGAAAAAAGTTATTTTCAGGAATGAGCATGCCAGGTGTAGGCATGCCCTGTTGAAACGTGGAATGTGTTCATGATTACAAATGCTTGAATAGATGTTGAATAAAACCCATAACATGAATTTAAATACACGGCAATGTTTAAAAGACAGGGATGAATCATTCTGATGGAATGAAAAAATTAACCAGAAATCACATTTAGGGGTACAGATACCCACTGAACTCACATATTGACAATATGGTAGTTCTCATTTTAATGAAATCGAACCAAAACAACAAAAAGGATGATGAAGTATCCTCAAATCTGAGATTTAAGAGTGGTGAAGACCAGGGGCTTGATCTAAAATCCACTGGAGCCAATCAAGCACCAATATTCGATTTCAGCCTGATTTTGGATCAAGGTCCTATGTCTTTTTAATGAAGCAAATGGACATATGAGTGTGAAAGCCTAAACAGAGAAGAAAAGAATTGAAAGAGCTCACTCTCTACATATTTGTATGCACATACATATACCCACAACACAGGCTATAATTTCAGTTCACAACAATTTTATTTATTGCAGCAGAGCTAAAATCTCTTCTTTAGTTAAAAAAGGGTGAAGATAATTTGTGTCTACTACTACTGAAGTTATACAGAATATTGGAATTATGACTAGACTGTACATCATCACTACAATTAAAAGGACAAAGCAGAGTATGTAACACAGACTATGAACTAAAAACCAGATAATTTAAAAATATAATTGCTACTATGCCCAGAAGTATTTTCTGAATAGTGGACATGGTGTTCAGATATGAGTTCTTGTAAATGACAAGAATCATGAAAGATTATGGGTATGCCAGGTGTAAGGCAAGCATGCCAAACTTCCCCTGGCTTTCTTAGCCCAAAAAAATCACACTACCACTGCTTGCCAGTCTTTAGCTGCATTATTCAATTAATAAACTGATAACACATCAGTGGTTTTGTGGGATATCAGTATTAGTGTCCACTGGGGCTTCTTGTATTGCATTGTTAGGAATACTTCAGCACAACCTCTCCTGCAAGAATTAGGAGCTGCATCTGAGTTACAAATCAATAGAAGAGCATCAGGGATACACTGTGTTTGAATTAGAGAGTTCTGGACAGAATTTAGTAGGGCTTCACTCCATTTCATTCATCGAGGTGGCAGCACAGAACGCTGGAGCACAGAATACACAAAGAGCTGTCACTACACAGAGACCAGTTTCTTTCCTTTCCTTTTTAAGCCTAGTGCATGAATGGGAAGAAGCAAAGGGGATGAAAAAAAAGAAAGGAAAACTGAGCTACTCCTAGCACAAGTAAATTTTTTTTTTAATTAAAAACTTACACTTTTTCCTCCGTCTTCACTCTCCTTTAAATGTATATATAGCAACCTACAGTGGTTTAAACACTTTCAAACCCTTAACAGAACAAGGGTGAAAAAACAAACAGACATTAAATACCAGCTGGGAAAGAGGAGCCATTTGAAATGGTTGAGCATTCAGCATTGCTATTTCTGGAGGCTTTCACTGAGGCATCTTTGCATGCAGAGGGCAAGGGAGGAAAGGCAGCGCTTACCTGCTTCAGACAGGTCTCTGAGTGAGCTGCTGAGCGCGCTGCGCTTGAGCCCCTCCCCGGTGGCGTAGCTGTCATCCAGGCAGGCCCTGCTCAGGGTGCCATTGCCAGAGTCCTTCTTCAGGCTGGAGCACTGGGACATGCTGGGACGCACCACCCCCTTCTGCTTCTCCAGCTCAGCTGAAACAGAGAGGGCCCAGTTTGCAATTGGCGTCTATTGAGCAAACATGGAATTATAGGAGAGTGTCCCAGTTCAGCAGGTGGGACCAGTTTATTCCTGTGTGGGTGTGACCAAAGCTGGGCATTCTAAACCCTCTGGGCCATTGCCCAGCAACTGGTACCAGTGGACCATTGGCAGCAGCTGCCCAGGGCACAGCTGAGCCCTCAGGCTGGGAGCTGGCTGGGAAAGAAGCCTGGCAGAAGAGTTGGGAGAACTCCCCTGCAGGGAGTCCTTGGCACCTCCACACCCACCTGAGGGCTCAGCTCTGCTCATGGGCCAGCAACGATTCCAAAATGCCCCCTGACTTTATCCCAGAGTCAGATCCCCCAGTGTGGAACTCCCTGCCTTGGGGGAGGCACTGGGGGCTCCTACCTGCACCTGAGGGGAGAGAATCTGGGCGTTTGGGGACTTGGGGAACCACCCCTTGGGATCCAGAGGAGGAGCAGAACCTGGACAGGAGGAGCCCACCACTCTCCACCAGACTGTGCCATCATCTGCACCAACAGGTTTTTCCCTTCCTTTTCCTTTGGCCTCAAGGGAACCATGTGGGGCTCAGCACAGGGGCCACCAAACCCCACTGTGTTTGTGCCCCAGGGGGCTGGGTTCTACTGCTGGGTTTGTGGGTTAAACCCAATTTCTGTTTGTGCCATTGCATTTATTGTAATATTGTTATTAAATTGTAAGTCTGACTTATAATCTCTTTTGTGTTGGGTCCTTTTCTCCTGCTGATTTACCTTTAAACCAGCACAGAGAGAATCATGGAATATCCTGAGCTGGAAGGGACCCATAGGGATCATCAATCCAACTCCTGTCCCTCCACAGACACCCCAACAATCCCACCCTGTCCCTCGGTGTTGCCCAAACACTCCTGGAGCTCTGGCAGCCTTGAGGCTGTGCCCACTGCCCTGGGGAGCCTGTTAAGTGTCCTTCACCCTTTGGGGAGTTATTCCTTCTGATCACAAAGGCTGTAAATAGGAACCAGTACACTAAAACCGCTATCACATTTTAAACCAACATAATACTCAGGATGTTTGAATATCTCCTGTTATTCCTTGATTTATCTTTCAATTTCATATTTGTATCTTCCTCTTCCTTGAAATCTTGCCAAACTCTTTGCCAAACTAAAAATTAGCACAATAGAGATAAAACTATGCAAAACAAGAAAACGTCATCATTTGAGTGCAAAATGAAAACTGGGAAGAGTCTTCATGACCTAAATGCCAGTAAGAAACAAACCCCAAGCTTTTCCATGGGTTCAGACTTATCACAGAACATGGAAATGTCCCAGTTTCTGTCTGTAGTCGGGCTATACAGTGAGTAACAGACTGGAGTTCATTTGGCACTGATAATGCCAGAGAAGCTTCACCCCTGTACTAACAGCTTCATGTTGCAACACACAGGACCCTCTTTTGGAAAGAGAGGAGGTAAAATTTCACTTTTGGACACTCATGGAACTTTCAACAAAATATATCAACTTTTACTGTGGCTTCCTCATTGAGAGAACACAATAAAAATCAGGAAAAATCCTGTGAAACTCATCTGAAGGGCCAGCACTGAGTATTTCAGTGTGATGCAAATTATATCTCAAATTCTTACTGTAATTTATACGACAAATCACAGATCCATCTCCCCTCTGTCCATTGCTATTTGCAGTTTGTCCACTCCAGCTGCACTGAAGTAAACAGGAGTCAATGAACTCAGCTGGGGCTTAAGATATCATTGGGTTTTTCCTCTTTCTAGGGTCAAACTCAAGGGAAAAAGGGAGTTCTAGTGGGTTATACACATACTCAGAATTTTCTCACTTTGATTAGCTTGAAAATGCTCTACTATATGTACCTTTGTACTTACACTCTATTCTGTGCTTTTCCATTTCTTGAACTTCTGCAATGGACTCCCTCAAATCATCTGTAAACTTCTTCCTGTCCTGAGGATTTGGTGCATTGAAGTTGATGAGCACTTTGATATCTGCTCCTGGAACCGCTGACGTGAGCCGGATCCCATTGGGGTAATCTGGGAGGAGGAGGCAGCAAAAACTAAGCTCTGATTACTCCAATTACTTTTAATTAAAAAAAACCCCCACCAAAACGGAAGGCTTTTTACTAATATTACCATAGGGGGTGCAAAGTCAGAGAAATAAAAATCTAAAGGTCCAGAATTAGGATGAAGATCCCTAAGATACACTGGAAGAGCTGAAGATGCTGAATAAATATTGATGTCAAGATGCTGAATAAATATTGAAAGATGGTCTTCATGCAGCTGTTACCCTCAAGGTACAACATACAATACAACAGAAAAGTACAGAAAAGGCAAAGAAATAAGGGGATAATTTTTGTTTCATGGAACAGACGTTATTACCTATCTTACTAAACTGTGCCCAAAATTTTGCTGAGTAAAACTACTTGATGACATCTCAAGAACATCAAACTTGTTCTACTTTTAACATTTGCAGGAAGACAAACACATCAGCAGGGACAGCTTTCAGTGTTTCCTATTGAATTGTGTTCTCTGAACATCTTACTTACCTTTTTTTTGTTTGTTTTTCAAGTTCTGTGTGAAGTTGCATCCTGAAGAAGTAAAAGGGGTGATTGGATGTTTTTTTTCACCCCTCTTTTGACCCACACTATGGGCACCTCCACAATTCAAGAGAGAGTTTTCAGCAGATTGTCTTTGTCTCTTTTCTAGCTGCACAGGTGAGAATGTATTTAACAGCTGGCCAAAAATACCTCCTCGTTGAGACACAAGATTCATTTACAGAAAGGTATTTATAAAGGAGATATGTTCTGCTCTATAAAACAGAATCAGTCTTTGCTTGAAGCACAGACCTGTAGAAATGGGGTGTCAGAAAACCTCAAAATGTGCATTTTAACTCACGGCGTTTTCTTTTACTCAGTTGCTTTACTTTCTTAGTTTGCTACAGCTCTCAAATATTTACTTAAGTGTTGAAGCCAAAGTTCAAGGGCTCCCAGGTACTATAAGTTCATTCCCTCAAGAGCCAGCAGATGATGGAAGGCAGTTTCTCTCCCCTCAAAGCCATTAGGTTTCAACAAGACTTCAGCTCTTGAGAAACAACTTCAAATGCTGCTCTTTTTGAGAAGGATACATCCAAATTTTTATTTAAAATTTGCTTTTAGAAGAATAACTTCCAAATCAGAGCTGCAACTAAGAGTGAAGCAAGTTCACCATTCTCAGGGGGAAATACTGCAACCACCGCGAGGCTCAGAGGGCCCAGAGGGAAAGGAAGAGTTTGGGGTTCTGTGGGCTCTGCTGGCAGCACCTTGCACAGGAGAAGAGCCACAGGAGACTGGGGCTGGGCAGGCTCACAGGAGGGAGTGTTGGGACTACCGACATGGATGTGCAGCAAACAGCCCTACAAAGTGCACCACTTAAATGCAAAACCCAAAAATACTTATGAAACCAAAGGAGGAAACCTGTCAACCCTGAGGTCACAAGGGCTGCCTCCACATATGGACCAAGAAGGACTTCCCACATCCTAAAGAACTACCAGGGGTACTTCTTACACTCTATTGATGAAGCATCAGGAGACACATCAGTATTTACTGGTTTCAGACACAGTGACCTGCCCCCTCCCTTCGTATTTTTTTAGTGACTGACTGAAAATGTAAAATAGCCTTTCCTTGTGGCCTGCTTACTTATTAGAGGTATATGACATCCTTCTTCCTTTTGGAGCCCACCCACCACTCAGCATAACTGACTTCTATCATTAAAGGTCAGTTCTTCTATCAGCAATGCCAATCACCTTGTTCAACCCCACCAGCAGCCAAACCAATACTGTTGTTGTTTCTGCTTTAGCAACACTTCCTTTTGTTCACTTGAAAGCAGCTGACTGTGACAGCTACTACACAGAGATCTGCTGAATGATGGCCAAAAGAGCCCAGAGCTGCTGGGGACAGGGGAAACCAAACCAGGAATTTTATAAAACCAGAGGGAGAATACTTCTTTTTCCCTACTGGAAAATGCTTTGTTCCATGGAATGCTTGGATATGAGAGGTACAATCTTGTCACTGATTCACTGCAGCGAGTTCAACTTAGAAGCCCAACTATGCCCACTGAAGTGTCTGAGTTCAAATGCCTTCAGTGCCCTGGGAGGAATCCAACCCTTTACTCCTTCTTGCACTATAGATATTTTTTAAAGTTCATTTGAATAGTGTTTTTTCTTAGCATGTTCATGAGATATATATTTTTTATGTTTTCTTGACTTTGACAGCAGAAAAAATATGTATTATTCTATTTTTAGTAGAATCCAGGATAGATGTATTTGCCCTTCTCTCCAAAACTGAATTTTGTATCATACAATGTGTGCACAAGAGAGAGAATGCACACAAATAATCTACAGGCTACAGAGCTCTGTAAGCTCTATAAATTCTTCCCTTTGGAAATCTCTAGAGCCTTTGGCTCAATAACAGGAACTTCTGAATGAACTGAACATTGGAGCACATTCTCAAGGACAAGGGGAAACTCAGAGTGTCCCAGGCAGAGAAGCACAGGAACTGCTGAATGTCACAGTGGGCTGGAAACACCTTGGCAGGGAGGTGAGGGTTTGGTTACAGCCATGAGGGCAGGTCAGGCTGTGCCCATCCCATCATGCCAACAGCTCTGCTCTGCTCTGCTCTGGGTGCTGGTGCTGCCTTTGGCTTAAAAGCAGGACTTGGCAAACTATTTGGGGGTTTTGTTGGGGTTTTGTCTGCTAAGATTAAACCTGAGAAGCATTGAAGATAAAAGGAATATTGAGTTGGTGCAGATTGCAATAGACATAAACAAAAGGTGTCAGAAAACACAAGCTTGAATTCAAACTCTCTGCTTTGCATTCATATTGGAGTGGGTATGTATTACCCAGGCAAAGCCAAGATATAAATCAGGAAAATAAATGGTGTTTTGAATTACACATAAAATTATAATAGTTGTTATTTATTATCAGTCAGTTCCAGGTAACTGTACCATTGACTCAGCAACAGAGGTGTTTGTTTCTTGACAAATATTTTATTCTTTACAAGTATTCACAAACAACACATTTGGGGAGATTTGGCTGCTGACTACAACTGAAAAACTCTTAATAGCAGTCTGTTTGTTCCATATGCTGACAGCAGCTTGTTTTAAACTTTAGGGCTAAGTTAAATTCAAAGCAATTTTATTCCAAAATCCAGAGTCAAGTCCTGTCCATCTCTGTTGCTCACACAGTCTTTTATTTTAATATTATTTTAATTTATTTTACTTTATTTACTCTATTTTATTTTACTTTGCTTTACTTTATTTTACTCTATTTTATTTTACTTTATTTTATTTTGAAGGAAAATGGCAATTTAGAAAGTGAGGAAATACTTACACTGGTTCTCAAAGAGAAGAACTTGCATTCCATAGAGGGAAAATGACTGTCGAAAACTGTAGGTAACTGAGTTCTTCTTCTTTTGGAAAATCTTGGTCACCTGAAAGTTGTCAAAGGAAAAAAGTGAAACATCCCTTTTTGTGGAAAATTATTGCTCTTAAGATTTTGCTTAAGAGCAAACATTTTATTCAAAAGAAAGGTGTAATCCACCAAAAATATTATAATTGTAATTTTTTCTTTTTTTTCTTTTTAATGCCACTGCTGTATTTGATCTGCTGCTACTGAAAAAGCAAAGCTGACTCTGAGCATCATCTCTCGTAACAAAAGGGTTAATATTCTACCCAGACACAAAGGCTTTGTGTCCCCTGATCTCCAGAAATCTGCTTTTTGGAAGTAAAAATTACACACAATAAAACTCTGCATGTGAAGTCTGTCTTTTCCTAACAAAATATTAAATATTTAGTTTGGTTCTTAATTCTCAGGTATGTTCCAATAGACTGCAACAAATTTTCCTATTTTGAGAGTAAATCAACCAAATAATTCCAAGCTGTCCCTAGTTCTGTATCTCTGTTTTGCAAGGTCTAGTTAAATCTGTGAGGGTAATTGCACAGCAAAAAGTAAAGTTTCAGCATATCCAACTCCTGTTTCAATGCACGAACATACCTGTTTGTACATCTGGGCAATACAAAGCAGCATGTAACTTTGTTTTTCCCACAAATACCTTGAATTCATTATTCACAGAAGAAACAGTGTCTCTGTTTATCCTTTAGGGAAATGGGGAACCTGCAGGTGAGGTTTTTTTCTCTATAGTAAAACCTATTGCATCCAGTATCTTCTCACAAAAGAATGTAGCAAGCAGGACAAGGCTGCAGTTTAAAAGCAAATTGTATAAATCTGTTAATCATCCCAAGATTTCTGGAGTACAGAGCACCAGGTAACAGAGATTTATTTTTAGGAATGCTCATGTATTTCATGGGAGATGGGATTTCTGAATGCCTCACTCTAAGTCTGTCTGCCTGGAAATACATACCACAAGAAGATCATTAAATAAGAATATTTCTCGCTGGTGCAATCCAAGTTTCTGAGGTTTATTGGGATCTGGGACTTCAAAGAGCCTGCAGTAGCACACAAGCCTCCTGTGAGGCAGGGAGAGCACCTGGACAACACAACAGGTCCTGGTTAGTGGAGCAACACTCAGCCAAGGAACAGCATCTTTCACACACACATTCTTTTAAACACTGCAAATATTTTTACCTCTAAGTCCATTACACTTTTCCATCAAAGGACCATAGAAAGATTTCTATGCCAAAAACTTCCTCAAAAATTCCTCTACAAAATACTCTCTACATTCCTGTATGTAGATGCCAATGGAAGTTCTATGGGCAGAGAGTTTTACTTTGTGAAATGATAAAACCTTGACAGTTAAGTGGGAGCAAAAAGTAAAGGGTGTTGCTCCCACAAGCATTTTTGCACATCCTTACTCAAAGAAAGAATGCAAAGCAACTTCAGCTTTTGGGAGTTGAACACACTGATGTTGCAGGTTATTTTTGTCAGCCACTGAGTTATTCCATTTGTTCATGTCCCAGTGCCAAGGAAATGGTGACATCAGGACAAAGTAAATGCAGTTTCACTCTGTCTTATTTTCTTATGCCAGTAAGAAAATCAAGACTGATTTTCTATTTTCTTATTTGAAATGTCTGCTGAGGTATCTCCAAAGCTGCTGTTTCCAGCCTAGTGAGGCTGAATTTCTTTTAAATGCAGATGGTGAGATCTCACTACAATACCAAAAGAAATCCCTAAAAAGGTGCATTATAAGAATAGTTTTAGGTTTATTACTGAATATGCCCATACCTTAAATCTGGAATTCATATTTTCTATATTCATCTCCCTTTCAGAAGCAAACTTTGAAATTAACTGGCAGTAACTTTTCAGAGTATCTTCAATTCTCAAATGGACTAGAAAGAATAAACACACCAGGGCCCAGGTGCAAATGTGATTTTATTTATTTGTTTATTCTTAGTGGCTGATTAATTTCTACAGTGATAATAGCATTTGAAATGAATAAAAAGTGTATGAAAAAGGTCTAGAAAACTCTCAGCACTAAATCAGCCAATCTCTGGGAAACATATTTTTTAACAAAATCTTTGTACTTTGGAGACTTACTGCTACAACACTAGGAAAGTTTTGCTTGCAAGAACATCATGGATTTAAGATTTTAAAATGTAACAGAATGCCCCACTGCCAGTTTAAGAAAATGCTGCCAGTTACAATGACTACAAATTTTGAAAGAGTATGAGAGAAATACCTACACAACCAAGTCCATGGTGCAGAGATCCAATCTACAGTAGAAAGACACACACAAGTTCATTAAACTTCAGAGAAACACATTACTGTATCAGAACAAGTAAATACATCATGGTCTGACTATGACTAAATGCCTATAAAGTAAAAACAAACATCTCTATCAATAAAGACTGGTGCCTGTTTCCTACATTTTCTTGCACACAGTTAAAAATTCTCCCAGCAGAAGAATCCTTCAACACAGGACTCCATTGAGGGCATTGTTTCCTTAATCCCATTTAATTTACAAGGTCAGGATTAGTTTTAGGATATGAATAAAAAAAGAACCATAGAAAAAACTATCTCCCACAGAAGCCTACATATAAACCAAATCCCCAAACAATTACAGAAGAGAAGTTTCACATGAAAGCATAAGTGACTCAAATACTGACTTTATTTCCCTTCTTCTCGAAAGTAGTTAAAAGCTTTCATTAAGGAAATTTTGCTTTCTTTTCTCTGCTTCTTCAGAGATCTCCTAAGTATGTTCTTTACTTAGAAACAGGCTTAAATTAGCTTTTTTTGGTGGTCCCTGATTCCCTTCCCCCATTTCCTGTGCTGAGGTTTGTCTGAGAAGGGATTACAATTCAAAGCTCTTTAAAAGTAATGGGGAGACTTTTGAGATCCATGTTCTTTTCCTTAATAACAAATCCCCCAACCCACCAGCCCTTACTGCAGGGAAGTTCCCCAGAACTGATAAAAAATGGATGTAGGACTTCAAAACCAGGCAGGTTGGGCTTTGTTTGGCTTTGTTCTGGGCTGCCTATGTGACTCCTGAGGTGTGACTGGAATTCAGGAAGGCTGAGCGTCCATTGTCCCTCTCCACATTAAACACCATTGTTAGTACATGAAATACTGGTTCTAATCTCTCTGTGCTCGCTCAGCTCCTAAATTGAAGGTAAAATGCTGTGGCCTTTCTTTTCTCCCTCCTTTTCCAAAAGAGACTTTGAAGATTTATTTATATAGCCAAATATTTCAGGATTTTTCCCACAACATAGGAAGGGGTATCTTTGGATGCTCAAACCCAGCATCACAATCCTTGGGACCTGATTTCCAGATATGTCCTGAGACAAAACCATTCCATCTCCCCTCACAAATACCAGGTCATGGGAGCTGTGGAGCTGAGAAAGATGCTGATGTGGACAGAAGTTCTCTCTTACTCTTGTGAATTAATGGAGCCATAACTGGCAGTGTAAATTTTGAGATACAATTCCCGATGACCTCACATTAACAGGACACTTCAATTCTCTTAAAATAAACAAGAGAACTGCCTAAAATGCAGATAATTCAGAATTGTAAAGCTTCACATAAAGAGTTTTCAGACTCCCAACATCATCACCCATAAATACCAGACTACAACACAAAAATCCATGTGAACACCCCAGAAATCAGGTCAAACTCAGAGCAAATTCTTATATGGAGAGTTTGCCATTTATCAACCAAGGAGGTCACACCCTCCTGCCCTGCTCTGTGCTGTGCACTGTCCCATGTCCTCAGGGCTGCCAAGCAGAGGGGACTCACCGGCTTCTTGCCCACGATGAGCTTCTCCACCTTCTGGACCTGCGACACGTGGTCCTCGTTGGTCTTCAGCTCGCGCTTGCGGATGCGCTCGTAGATGCCGATGAGCATCTCCCGGGGGATGTCCTCCCCATCATCCACACCTGCAGGAGACAGCAGTCATACTGCCAGCCTGGCTCCCAGGGAGCTCCCAGCCTGGCTCTCAGGGACCTCACAAACTCTTCTTGCCAAGGAGAGCACAAACCCATGAGTTCCCTGTTTCCCTCTCTGCTCAGAGTGATGCCACTGTTGCCTGACTGCTCATGTGTTTGTACTGTTTGCTACACAGCTCCCTGGCAGCCAACACCTCCTGTGTGGCCTAGTCCCACCTCAACAAGGCAGGAGAAGTGATGCTACTGTCCTAGTTCAGCAGGTGGGACCAGTTTATCCCTGCGTGGGTGTGACAAAGCTGGGCATTCTAAACCCTCTGTCTCATTGCCCAGGAACTGGTACCAATGGCCCACTGGCAGCAGCTGCCCAGGGCACAGCTGAGCCCTCAGGCTGGGAGCTGGCTGGGAAAGAAGCCTGGCAGAGGAGCTGGGAGAACTACCCTGCAGGGAGTCCTTGGCACCTCCACACCCACCTGAGGGCTCAGCTCTGCTCATGGGCCAGCAACCATTCCAAAATCCCCCCTGACTTTATCCCAGAGTCAGATCTCCCAGTGTGGAACTCCCTGCCCTGGGGGAGGCACTGGGGGCTCCCACCTGCACCTGAGGGCAGAGAATCTTGGGCTTTGGAGACTTTGGGAACCACTCGTGGGATCCAGAGGAGGAGCAGAACCTGGACAGGAGGAGCCCACCACTCTCCACCAGACTGTGCCATCATCTGCATCAATAGGTTTTTCCCTTCCTTTTCCTTTGGACTCGAGGGAACCACGTGGGGCTGAGCACAGGGGCCACCAAACCCCACTGTGTTTGTGCCCCAGGGGTCTGGGTTCTACTGCTGGGTTTGTGGGTTAAACCCAACTTCTCTTTGTGCCATTGCACTCATTGTAATATTGTTATTAAATTGTAACTGACTTAGAATCTCTTTTGTGTTGTCTTCATTTCTCCTGCCAGTTTGCCTTTAAACCAGCACAGTTACTCATTGCTTATGCACCGATTTTTGTCCAAAAGCACCAAGACATGGATGGAAATTACTCAGGTTTGTTTTTTTGTTTTAAAACTCGAAGCTAAAACAAAGCCATAAAAAGGCTAATTTCCTACAGTTTTTTTTCCTTTCAAGTTTCCTCTGTTTGGTATCAAAGCTTCAATGAGCTAAATTACTCTTTAGACACTAAAATATCCATTTGACCTCCTCCTAGGAATATACACCACTGGGAGGAAGCAAAAGAATTATGTAATTTTGCCTCTGTCTCAATATTACTCAGCACTGTTCATAAAATGTTTTCCTACATTAGAACCTCAGGAACACCCAGTAAAATTAATTTAACCAATATTTCTTGTAAGATTTCAAAAAGAACTAATTTACTCTGGAAAAACAAATCAACCAAATAGCCTAGGCACAAGATTATTGTGTAGCACTGTGTGATGATCATTGGCATGTCATTCTAACAAATGCCACACAGTCTTGAATGCTTAATCCTGATTTTTAATAGTGGTGGAAGGAGCCAAATTTCACTTAGTGGCTTCAAGCTGGATTTCCTGGGGACAGGGAGATGCATGTCTGTTTTTTAACACGTTTTAAAGCAATAAACTCTTATCTCCTATTCAGAATATTTTGTCACCCTGCAGAACAACTGCTCACATAAAAAATATTGTGATAAAATACAGTTTCTTTGCAGACAGAAGGAAGCAAAACTGCTTCTGTTTTGTTCCACACCATCAAGCCTTCCACAGACCACCTTTGTGATGAAGTGATTTAAATTTACAGGCAGGTAACCTGTTACAAAAATGCCTGCAAAAATAAAATATTGATGGCATTCATGCTGGAGATCAGAGAGAATGTACTGCATACAGTTCAACAAATTTAACTGCAATATTATGCCAAGAGATGAATATCAGGCCTTTTGGAATATTTGTGGACTTTATGATAAAATCTCAGCACTAACTTAAACTCTGCTAAGCTAAAACATCTGCTGAGCACAGACTGTTCATTGCTGCCTTGTATAAATCTCATGGAATAAACCCACCATACAGGACTTCCATTTTCAAGATCTGAATTTCCAGACCACCACAAGTATTTTGTTTTCACTAGTACTAAATTGAAAGTGCCACATGCACACAGGAATAAAGACTGTCCTGCACCTGAGATGTGCCCATATATGTATCTATATATATAGGTATCTTTATATATAAAGCAGCTTGATAATTTTTTCTGCCATTCAGCCCATTTTTAGCTCTTGCTGAGGGAAGGGCTGTTAAAGTACTTGCTCTGCTGCTGCAGCCACTGCTGCCCAAAGAAGAGACACAGCCCCGAGCTGAGCTTAAAAGCAGGAGGAGGAGGAGGAGAAGGTTGCAGTGACTGAGCAGACAATTTTCCTGGCCTTTGCACAAACACACAGTAATGGAACTGCAGCAAAAGCTGTTTTTTCCCCACAGGCACAAACTGTTGGAAAGAGCAAAAATGGAATGGGGACTCTCATTTTATTTCTCTGACTTCAGTGTGCCCTTCTGCACTACAAAACTGCTGTCTGAGCCCTTCCTCCTTGAGTGCTCAGGACCAGGAGGAATCTTCTCCTCAGCTCTCGTCAGTGACTCCTTCCTGTTAAAAAGAGCTGAGCTGATACTTCACCAAAAATTCTTTCATCACAAAGAACAAGGATAGAAAGATCCGAGATACAGATTTGAAAAAGCACCTGTACTTTTTCTGGCAATCTAATTGCAAGCTTAGGTGTGCCATAGCCTAGCAAATGATGCCTTGAGCAGAAAAAGTATCAATCAAGAAATCAAAATGAAATTTCTGGGCTATTTCAGGAACATTTTGGAGTTGGGATTTTTAATTTTACTCAAAAAAAAAACCAGGTAAAAATGACAGAATACTACATAATTATACATAATAGAAGCCAAACTTTTATCTTTGTTTTCACTATTCCAGAAATAATTAAAGCCTGTAAAAATGGCAGCAGTTTTAAGTCAGGTCAAATCAGCATCATTTCCCAGAAGACAGTGGTGCCCCTCCAAGGACAGCTACAGGGCAAAGTTTTGATGACCTTCCCTGTCAGAGCCTTCTTACCCCTCAGGTTCTTGATGAAGTCCTCCAGCTTCATCTTGCGCTCGGGCTTCACGTTGGGGCTGTACATGTCGGTGTTGAGGAGGATGATGGCAAAGGCCAGGATGAAGATGGTGTCTGGGTTGCGGAACTGCCTCACCACACCTGGGTTGCAGATGCAGTAGCGCTGGCTGCACAGAGCAGGGGGAAGGTGTCAGAGCCAGCAAGTGCCTCTCCAATGCCACCAAACTGCTGCAGTCCAGAGGCTGAGCAAGCTAATGGTGGTGTCTGTCCTGGTCCAGCAGGTGGGACCAGTTTATGACTGTGGGGATGTGACCAAAGCTGGGCATTCTAAACCCTCTGTCCCATTGCCCAGCAACTGCTACCAATGGCCCATTGGCAGCAGCTGCCCAGGGCACAGCTGAGCCCTCAGGCTGGGAGCTGGCTGGGAAAGAAGCCTGGCAGAGGAGCTGGGAGAACTGCCCTGCAGGGAGTCCTTGGCACCTCCACACCCACCTGAGGGCTCAGCTCTGCTCATGGGCCAGCAACCATTCCAAAATCCCCCCTGACTTTATCCCAGAGTCAGATCTCCCAGTGTGGAACTCCCTGCCCTGGGGGAGGCAATGGGGGCTCCCACTTGCACCTGAGGGCAGAGAATCTTGGGGTTTGGGGACTGGGGAACCACTCATTGGCTCCAGAGGAGGAGCAGAACCTGGACAGGAGGAGCCCACCACTCTCCACCAGACTGTGCCATCATCTGCACCAACAGGTTTTACACCTCCTTTTCCTTTGGACTCAGAGGAACCACGTGGGGCTCAGCACAGGGGCCACCAAACCCCACTGTGTTTGTGCCCCAGGGGGCTGGGTTCTACTGCTGGGTTTGTGGGTTAAACCCAATTTCTGTTTGTGCCATTGCATTTATTGTAATATTGTTATTAAATTGTAACTGACTTAGAATCGCTTTTGTGTTGGGTTCATTTCTCCTGCTGGTTTGCCTTTAAACCAGCACAGTGTTCCATACATGTATTTAGCTTTCCATCCATGTATTTTCATAAGCCAGTCCTCGAATGGGAAGGGCTTTTGTTTTCTACTACCACTGTAATTTCACTTCTTAGTACAAATTCTGAGCTACAATAACTTCAGTATTTCACTTTTCTCAGTGACTAATACCCTGACACCAGGTAAGAATAGAGCATTGATTTTGGCTTACAGCCACAGTGTGATTTCCATCTTATCCTGCCCTGAATAAAGTACACCTGTGTTAAGTACTGACAACTTAATACTCTTTCTTCCAGTACTGTTGAAGCGCTCAGTGAAAAGGTGGGAGCATACACACTTTAAAGTGTAAATGGGCTTATATTCCACTCACATAAACTACTGGTATCCAAATATATTGCTAGAGGCACTCAAAAGTCCTTGGATATCTTTTCAATTGGTGCCAGAAAGAACTTTTGATTGAGAAAACCTCATCATGTTAATACAAATGCCATACATCAACAGCACCAGCAAATGAAACTTCCTATTTGATACTTTGCAACCCTCCCCCAAAAACCATGGATTTGAACCAGTCTGCAGCTCACAAGGACACTGCAAATAGGCAGGGAAGCAACTTGGATCTGCTCAGCCTCCCCAGTTCTTCAGCTGCACTGCAGAACAGCAGCAGTGTCTGGTGACCAAGTGACCTAATTCAGCCTCATACCTGAAAGCTTCAATGAGCCTTTCAACCTTCTGGGCTTCTCCCTGGACACGGATATGGGCCTGAAATTTCCTGAGTGCTTCATCCAGTTCCATGGTTGAGAAGTCCATCTCATCCACCACACAGCTAGAAGAGAAACAGATCCCACTGTGGCTCCATTTCTAACAACACAGCACCAAAGGTAAGATTGGAAAACAAAAAACCTTTTGATTTTCCATCTCATAGAGATTCATGGAATTGTTTTTTAAATTCTCAGCAGCAATTGCAGTGATTGGAGGTTGGCTGTGAAGGAAGGCTGAAAACAAGGGATCAGTGAGAATGTGCAAGCAGACTCCTTTTTTAACAGAAGAGCTGCTGGAATGACAAATGTCTGACCAATTTAACGGATGTACCACTGCCAACAATAATTATTAGTTTGTGCTTCCAGGCCAATCAACCATCACAATGCCTACAACCAATAGTTTATACAGCTCAAAATATCATATCTTCAACAGCCTGCAGCAGGCACAATAATCTGCACCAAATGGCTCTGTGTCTAGGAACGTTTTTATATTCTGAGAAAAAAAATAACCCTGTTTGGATACTCTATTATTATTACTGTAATTCTCATCTCCCCATCATTTGCCATGTCTTTCAGCTAACAGTTAAAGAGAAATAATTACTTTCTTCCTCAGAAAATGCAGAGTTGACAAAAAATAGAAAAAGAAACCATTTTACTATAATCAACAATTATGTCATTGCAATGCTTTGTTTAAAGACTGCTTGAAAATAAGAAGCTTATAAATTTCCTTTCTTTAAACTTACCTTTTAGTTTTTAAATAACCAGACATGAATTACTGTAATGCAGAAACCACAGAAAGCACAATCCACTTTAAAAGCTCTTTCTTAAATGTGTAGGTTTACAATGACAAATGAGAGTAGCTCCTATTTTTCTTCCAGTAAAACTGTACCTAACATAGATTAATAACAAAACCATTTGTTCCCCTTGCCTTGAATACTTTTCCCTTTATGCAGAAGCACTTTGGGCTTTCTCTCACCCTTTCTGCTCCACACCTAAATCCCTTCATCAGTTCTGCAGAAACACTCTCAGTCTTCCCACCTATTCCAAGTTCTGTAACACTTTCCAAAGCCCTTTTCTCCTTCAAAGATAGAAAGCACATGTGCTGGAGTCAAAATGAACTAGTTAATGCCATTAAGGACCTCTAGAAACCTGCTGGCCACCAACAGAATGGGAGGGATCTCAAAAGGTTTTGTGTGACCTGAGACAGCAAATCTGTCACTGTGGTCGATGTTCTTCACCACCACCAGGCAGCAGCTCCAGCAGGCCCAGAGTGTGACTCTTGGTCAAAAATTTAGGCTGCTTTCATTTTTCTAAGTTCAAGATATCAAATAGTTAAAACACTCAGTTTCTGGGAAACTTGAAGACAAATGAAAGCAAGAAATTTGAAATTAAATTGTGTAACAGAAAAAGGATCATCTTTTAAAATATCTTTTCCATGTATCCACCTGGAGTTACCATCAATTTGACAAAATCTACCTCCAATATGTAAATACGACATTTAGGATGAAATGCCACTCTCTTGTCTCTTTTTAAGAGAAAACACCTTGTTCCCATTTGCAGGCAAGCTCCAGAGGACTATCAGGAGCCCTGCACTGCTCACAGGGAGTTCCTCACCCCAAAGTGTAGCTGAAACATCTTAGGTAGCAATTAATTCATTTTAATAAAATCTGCTGGGGGGTTGTAGGTATGTGATTCGTACCTTGTCTTTGACAACTCACCTCCTCACAGATACAGCCCCTGGGGTAGCAGAGACACATCTCTGATAAGGGCTGTGGAGGTGGGGAGGGCACAGAACTTGCTCAGTGTCACAAAATACATCACAGAATCACAGAATGGTTAGGGTTGGAAGGGACCTCAAAGATCATCTAAGATCATAATCCATCTCATCCTCAACCTGTACTGTTTTCTTAAAAAAAAAAAACAACAAACCCAAGACTTTTTGGAAAGTCTTCACCCCAGTGTGACTCATAATTGCAAACTGCAGATGGTCACTGTGAGCAGCTAAGAGTGAGTCACGGTGAGCAGGGATTGCACCCAACCAAGCCACGTTCCGTGACTCTGCAGTGCCAGCCTGGCTCCAGGCTTGGCTTTGGAGCTGCTTCCCTTGCTTTCTGCTGGGGGTTGCACTGGGAGAAGGCAGCTTTTAATAAGGCACAGGAAAGAGAGAGCAGACCTCTGGAAAAACTCTGCATCTATAGCCCAGGGCAGATTTCACTACAGCTTTCATTATATGGTTAAATGAAACAGTTATTTGATTAAAAAATGGTGGTGAGAATTTTTCCTAGACTTCCTTAGTGGGAGAGGTTTTTTGCTTTAATTCTCAGCAGTTTTGTTAAACATCTAGCTAAAATTTTATACAATATCTTGAAAAAAAAAATGGACTAAGATGGGTTCATGTTTCCGGGCCAGTATGTCATATACAAAAAAAAGCCCCAAAGAAAATGCATTTTAAATTAGCACCCTCTTAAAATAAAGCAATTTCTTTTTTGGTCTAGTCTCTATATAAGTTTCAGATATTTATGACCAAGCTGCTAAAAGTCTAATTTTCTGCTTTGCATTTCTTTGGTTTTTAAAATAGTATTTGTTTATCTAATCTTTTGGGAAATAACAGTTTTTATAGATCTTGTCAGCATGTGCCTGCACAGGCAGAAATCCCTCCTTATCTAACACATGAGCCATTTGGCTCTAATAATGATTTTCAACTTCTGTTAGTGATTAAGCCTTATGTTGCCTACAATATTATTTAGTTTCATTCAGTAAATTATCAGAGAGTTTGAGGAAGGAAAAAAGCTTTGAAATAACATACTCTAAGGCCTATGAAATTAAACCATAAATTTAGAGTCAATGTACATGACAACAGGGGATATAAATCCTTTTAAGGATCTTGCTGGATCAATAACCAAACCAGTAACTTAACTGGAAAGCACAGAAATAAATATTGGCTCATGCGCATCTTTTCTTAACCTTTACTCTTGTCCCAGTTCAGCAGGTGGGACCAGTTTATCCCTGGGTGGGTGTGACCAAAGCTGGGCATTCTAAACCCTCTGTCCCATTGCCCAGGAACTGGTACCAATGGCCCATTGGCAGCAGCTGCCCAGGACACACCTGAGCCCTCAGGCTGGGAGCTGGCTGGGAAAGAAGCCTGGCAGAGGAGCTGGGAGAACTGCCCTGCAGGGAGTCCTTGGCACCTCCACACCCACCTGAGGGCTCAGCTCTGCTCATGGGCCAGCAACCATTCCAAAATCCCCCCTGACTTTATCCCAGAGTCAGATCCCCCAGTATGGAACTCCCTGCCCTGGGGGAGGGACTGGGGGCTCCCACCTGCACCTGAGGGGAGACAGTCTTGGGGTTTGGAGACTGCTGGAACCACTCATTGGATCCAGAGGAGAAGCAGACCCTGGACAGGAGGAGCCCACCAGACTGTGCCATCATCTGCATGAATAGGTTTTTCACCTCCTTTTCCTTTGGACTCAGAGGAACCACGTGGGGCTGAGCACAGGGGCCACCAAACCCCACTGTGTTTGTGCCCCAGGGGTCTGGATTATACTGCTGGGGTTTGTGGGTTAAACCCAGTTTCTCTTTGTGCCATTGCATTTATTGTAATATTGTTATTAAATTGTAACTCTGACTTATAATCTCTTTTGTGTTGGATTCGTTTCTTCTGCCGGTTTACCTTTAAACCAGCACAACCCAGGTTTCCTCCTCCTTCAGACAAAGCCCAGGACAGCCAGAGAGCATCACCTGGAGCCTGATGGAGCATGCTGCTGAATGGTGAGCATTAAACACTGTCCCCTCCTGCCCACACACAGAGTACTCACTCCAACACGTCGCGGTTGAATTGCTTCTGCCGATTGCCCAGGAACTCTCCGATCATCTGCCTGCTGAGCCCTTTCCTCTGCAGCAGAAAGTGGGCAACACCAACAGGGGTATCTGGCACGAATCCTCGCTCAATGAGGTATTGGACTCCTTTTTCAGGTTTTCTAAAGAGAAAAGGGAAAGCAAAGCCATCAGTTTTCTTGCACTGGACCTGAGCGTATCTGAGAAAACTGACCAACAATTCTGGCAATCACTGGTAACCAATGGAACACTATTGCTGGTATAGCTTCGGGGGGAACCATCCCGTAGAACACATTGCTCACTGGTAATAGCTGAAAGCATCTTTGAAAGCATCAAAGAGCTTTGCATGTTATTACACATTTCCTTGCTCCATAATCCTTCCAAAGAGAAGCTTTGTATTCCAAGCAGCTTCACTTGTCGATGCCAAAGACAAGCCCAACACAGCTACTCAATGCTCCTGTTACTGGGAGAGATGGACCTTCCAGAAACTGAACTGAGAAGCTGCTGTTGAAAAACAAGAAACAAAGAACACCCCTGGACCTCCCAGCCTGTTGCTGTCAAAAGTTAAACTTACTGAACAAAACCAAGTGGTGTAATTTGCCAGCTGAGAGTACCAAAAATAAGGGGGGAAACTAAAGTTAGCCAAGTAACAAAAAAAAAAGCACTTAGAAATGGTGCAGCTCCCATATAATTTAGTTTTCTTCTTTGTATTTAACACACCCATTGCCCCAGATTTCCATCCCTCAGACAAGCACCTTCCCAGCTGCTGCAGTATTTTACATCTCTTTATGCATCGCCTCCAGACTGAGCTGTAACCATTTTCTCACCTCAAAACAAAGCAAGCTGAAATCACTCAAAATTTTAACTTGTTCAGAAGTGTGTTCTGATGAGGAGGGTTGGGATGGAGCTGGTTTGTGGCAATAAAACAGAGTGGTTATAAAGGCAAATACTGCTCGTATTTAAAGTGATGCAAACCTCCCCTCCCACTGTGCACTGCACTGCCACCAAGGAACTCATGTTAGAGACATTAAAGGGGAGTCTTTACCGAATCAGTGATTCCATCATCAGCTTTATTTTGCAAGGAATTATAATGTCCACCTGTCTGACCTGAAAGGTATTTCCTTTAAGGCAAGAAAAATCAGTTTCTAAGGACAAGGTGACAGTGCTATTTTCAGACAAGGTTGATCACACGACCATAACCCTTCCTCATGGTTTTTAATTGCAAACAGCATTACTAATACATCCCCATTCAATTCTTCTACTCCTTTACATTGCATTATTATACACTTAAGACCCTATTAAGAATTAGACAGATCAGAGAAATATATGTAATTTAATCAAAAGGGAGTTCTCAAATCTCAACTTCTTGCATCAGCTTTGTGGCTCTTTTCATCTGAAATAAGATTACACACATGGTCATCCTCTACAATTAATCTCCTTCACACTAAAGAAGTATCTCTTTTTGGTAAGTAATGTAATTGCTATGTTCCTGTGCTTTTGAGCTGTATTTCAGAATTCTTAATCTTAATTTAAATTCAGAGCATCCAACAAAAGCAGAGTCTTTCTCTCCATGCCCCTTGTTGGTGAGCTGCATTTGTCCAGAACATCCAAAGTGATACAAACCCAGGGGAGTTCCTTTCAGCAACTGTCAAAACAGGACACAGAGAGCACTCAGGAAGCACAGCTTGATCCCAAGATCACCTTTACCTGACATGCAGAAAATGCTGCATCATTACTTACCTGACTAAAAACCAACCTGAATTCCTTACCTGCAAACACCTGACCATTTCAAATCATCCCAAAGGTGACAGAGGATTTTTATTTAATTTTATTGATGTAAGCTCCTTCTCACCACACCCCAGGTGTGACATTCTCTAATTCAAGAGGAAAACTACTGAATAGAAAATGATGTCTCTGTGAGAGTGTCCTGAAGTGCTGTGCAAAAAGCACCTGGGACCCAGTGGGGTTTGGGGAGGGCAGGTTTAAAAGGCAACACAAGCAAACAGGGGTTCTCCTGCTGGCCAAAACAGCTGTTTTCAACTGGACAAACTTCCTTTTTTCACCAAGCCCTAATTTTTCCTGAAGTGTTGACAGGATGCAGAGAGGAGTGGGACATGAAAGGGTCATAATTTAACATGGGACAGGACACGTGGCCTAAGCTGAACCTCATTTCCGAGGTCTGCTCAGAACTGAGCACAGACCTTTTTGTACTTACAACAAAGAGTCTTTTGTGATTAGGAAAATTCCCAGTGATGGCTTCTTAATTACACCTACCAATAACAGGGAAGATAAGAAGTCTATAAATAGCAATCAAGGAAGCAGCACAAGCAGAGCAGTTATTTCCAGATTTGAATACATTAACCAGTATCAAAATAAACCCTCTAAAGCTACCAGCTGACATAGCTGATGAAATACATATTTCCAGAACTTTTGGTATTTACAGGATTGTTTCCAAAATAAACCTTAAAATTGTCTCCTGTCTCAAAAAACAACAGAACAGCTAACAAAAAAACCCAACAACAACAACCCAAAACAAAACAAAAAACCAAACCAAAAGGAATCTACTGAAAGAATAATGAAAATTACAAAAAAACCAAACTAAGGTTTGGTGATGCTGTTTACATAAGATTCTCAGGTATTGCTTAAAGGGTTAAGGATCTGGCCAGGAACTGATTAACAGCAAGATCTTTACGGTGGTTTAAAGTGAATTTTAGGGGAAAATATTGATGGAGGATGTAATGCAAACTTCAAAATAACAGATCAAATCAGTATATTTTAATGAATTCACTTCTTCAAGAGTACAGGCCAAGCTCCTGTCTTTGTGTGTTTCTGAAAACAGGCTGGATCCTGGATCCTGCAGCAATTCCTGGAAACCAGCATCTTTAAGAGGAAGCATATTCCAGGAATTACAATACAAAAGCATGCACACAAAACAGTTAAAAAACAAAGAGCAAAATCCCCAAACCTCCCTAAAACCCACTCCCTCCAAAGCCAAGCCAAGATCAAATTCCTGCCCATCCCTGCTCTAGTCAGTATTGTGCCTTTCCCTCCTCAGTGTAAAAGTAGAAGGGAACTTATTTATTTAGATGGGAATTATTTATTTACTCAGCAAGTTCTACCTGCAGTACTGAAAGTGTAAATTCAGTGGAAGTTCAGGTAACTTGCTGATATTTGTGCAGATCTCATTAGAGTGGGGGTTTGTTGGGGGTTTACAGCTTGGGAGCCAAGAGTGAATTGTTTTCTATTTCTTTCCAACAGCTGTGCAGGTCGAATCTGAAAAAATCACAAGAAGCCCTCAATGTTTAGGGGTTTTCTTAATCTAAGTGATGTCTGCGGCCCTCCTAAGAATGAGCTCTCCTTTGGAGTAGAAGGGAAAAGAACAATTATAACATCAAAGGTGGTACATTCCTGAAAGAAGTGTCCCTTATTCAAGTTAGGAATATATAAAGGAACAAAAAAAAAAAAGACAAGTATTTTTTTCATTAGACTAAAACCACCTCATGTCTAAGCAGCACAGTATCATTAGACAAACACTGCATTCCTAATCTATTGACATGAGCAAACCAGTGAGGAGAGCAGGGATTCAGACAGCTGTAATTCAGAATATGTCCTTATTTGTCTCGAGCAACTTTCACCTGTCAGAGGGAACACTGACAGACAGCTTTAAGATCCAAGATATTGCAAACATTTACATCATGTGAGACTATCTCTACCTGCAAAGATAATCACCTTCCAGCTGCTGCAGAAAATCTGCATTGCCAAAGGTAAAAAATAGCCTAAAACTCCACAAATTACTAAATATGGACTGTCAAAATGCCATAATCCCAGTCCCTGGTTTGACACCTCCTTTGTTGAACTCTGTCTGCAGAATTGCTCAAGACCTGCCTGAGTTTGGGAAAGCAGAAAGTCAGTCAGAAACACCTCCTGCCCTGGGAAGGGGAAGGATAATGTGCTGGGTGAGTTCCCAGGGACAGACACACCGAGTGCTGTTGGAGCTAAAAAAGCAGCCCAGAAACACACCCTGTGCTGTTGTTGGACATGAAGCAACACCAGAATCCAAAGGGTTTGCGTTACCTGGGTATTCAAATGTTATCTTTACAACCATAGGAAATGCTACCTTTGCAAAACCACTGCGGTGATTCTGAGAAGTGAATTTGGTAGAGGGAAAGCTTTTAGTTGGATTGGGGATGGTGAGAGAGAGCAGCACAGGCTGTGCTGTTCCCTACAGGACTTACAGCCCTGTCACTGCAAGGCAAACATTGAACCTGAGCGCTGCAGGGGCACTGCCAGCTCTTCTCTCATTCCTCCTGCTGGTTTGGGATTTCCTGACAAGCTGAACTGGGAGAAAAAGGTGTTTTGCTGGTTTAAGTTGGGACTTTTTTTTTTTTTGGTGTGTGTGGTTTGATTTGGTTTTCATTTGGTTTTTATTATTATTTTTTTTAATCCAGCCAAGCTCCACCACAGCTGCACCATCAGTTGTACCATCCAAGCCACAGTGTGGACAAAGTGCCATTGTCCACAGCAGCCAAGAGAAGAGGATAAATAACAAGCACCGCCTCAAAAAGAAACCTGCCCCAAAACCACAGCACAGAGGTGGATAAAACCTTCCCTGCTCCTGACTGGCTAAATGTGTAAAGCTTTCAAACACCCAAACCACATGAAATCTTTGTATTTCCTTTAGGAGCTCAGATGATAATAAAGCTGCAAAATGGAAGCATTAATTAACAAACAAGCACAGAAAGCAGCTTGCCCAGGCCTAGATTTCCAACACATAGCAATGCCAAAAGTATCATTTCATGTAAACCAGGGATTTATTAACAGTGTAAATAATCAGAAACATACTGTTCTTTCAGCTGCCTGAGACAAGGGGGATAAAGGCAGCCCAGCTGAAAATGAGAAGCTTGGTGAAACTTCTAGAAATTCAATGTTTCTGAAGGCATATCTATGATTTTTGGTTCCTTGCCTTTGTTCAGGCACGCACAAAATACACTGAAAGCACCATGAGCTGAGAGAATCTAAAACCCAAGCAAACCAGAAGTACAAACACTTTTTGGAGGCTGTTAACACTGCAAACAGAAACAGCTCACAAATGTGCTGCTGCCAAAGAAATCTTTTCATGTCAGGGGTGGAGAATTTAATGCAACTATGATGCCAGGCTTCTCTTTAAAAAAAAAATCCCTTGCCTTTGATACCAGAGACCTCATTTTGAAAATATTTAGAGTTGTCACAAAATTAAGCACTACTTGAACATTAAAAACTAGGGATGGCTTTCTTACAGCAAGAATCTAAGGCTTTTCTTAGAATCATTTAAGAAGTTAAATATTTTTTGTGACCCAAGTTGGCAATAACAAGCTGGTTGAACATTCTCAGGCTGGCAGACAGCTTCATTTGGTTTCTGTGAGGTTGTACTTCTTCCTTTACTTTTGCTGAATAGCCTATTGCTGCTGCAGTAAAGCCAAGAGAATCCCTATGGCTATTTTAAACCCTCTGGCTAAGAAGAAAAAACACAATATCCTTCAAATACTACCAAAAGCAGTGGCAAAACAACTTGCCAGAGTTCACTCAACTATACAGCAAAGGCAAAAGTAAGAAAATGAGAGGAACTGAGTGGGAAGCCTGAGTTGTGTCTTTCTCAGTTGCACAACTGTTTAATGAAGAGAAAGAAAAACTAGGTGGAAATTGCATCTTCTGGTAATTACAAGAAAAAGTCCCTGGGTTAGGAAAATAAACCAAGACAGAGCATATTTCTCACGGTTCCTCTGCATCTGATGGAAATGGGGAGACAGTTATTCCCCTGATTTGGCCTCTCCAGTTTGCCCCACAGGGGAGATGGTTCCTCCTCACATTGTGCTATGTTAGTTTTCTATGGTTCATTCAAAAACCAACCCAAATACCCCCCACCACAGATGTGAAGGTTTCAGCATAGCTGAAATTACACTGAATTAACCTCTGTTTAGGGAAAGTTAATTTATACTTGTGTCACCAATGAAAGAGTTCACTAGGAAGTGATCTCTGTGCCCAGCTGCATTTGGTGGAGGAGCAAAATAAAGAGAGGAAACTCTGTAGAGATCTATTTTCATCAGTTTGGGTAAAGTGACCCAAACAGGTCTACCATTACTTTCTGCCTGACCACCTGGTTTCTCTATGTCACCATTTCCTAGTAAAGTGCCAGGAAATTATACATTAAACATTACTACTGCTACTGACTGTTTAGGATGGTCTGAAAATCATTGTCTGAATCAGAGCTGATTATAAAAGTGTAAGAGGTGCATAAAAGGCACAGGTCCAAGCAGAAAGTCTGGGTTATTCTAATATAGGGGGGAAAGCAGAGCTTAAAGTTCTTTCAGAAAAAGGGTTTTTCTGTGTAAAAAGCATCATCATTTTTGAGGAACAAAAGCACAGCAAAGACAATCAGAAGGCACACCCCAAGCAGTTGCAATGCAGTAGCTGGACATGTCCTTGCTAGTAAAAACAATCCTGAGTCATCATGCTACAGCACATTTCCTAGCTCCTCATTATTCCCTCTTGGCAGTGGGCAACCTGCTTTTTCTATTTTTTCCCCTACTCTCTCCTTCCTCAGGAGAAAAAAGGAAATATTTTAGTTAAATAAATGGCCTAAAACAGTCTTATGAGGAGTTTCTCACCTCCTCTGACCCCACTGCATCTCTGCATTTCTCAAGGAGTAGGAAAGGAGTCTATAGCTGCCAGCAGAGCAAAACACACTCCACTTTGGGATAAATGTTTGGGAAATGGGCCATTTCTCTGAAAACTGTTCACCAGGGCTGGGTATTGCCTTTATGTTTATGCAACTGTTGGCAGGAATGAGACACTCAGATGACTATGTCCTTTACATGGAGGAACTGTCCCTGTCTTTACTGTCCTCTGGTGTCCCTGCCCTAAAATCCTCCTTCCTCATCCTCACCCCAGTTCCACCCAACAGAAGCATTTCAGCTTCCATTTCTGCACCTCTGCTGACTGCACTGGAAACACTGCCAGGCATATCCATGCAAAACACTGTTGGAAGATCTCCAGATTTTCCATTCACAGATCCACCAAACCCCAATTCAGGACACAGAGGTGAATTCTTACACAAGAAGAGGGAGTTGGTATGCCCTTCTCTTCTCCTGAGCTCTGGTGTGTCTCCTGGGGATGGGCCTTGCAGGGCTGAGGGTTGGACCCTTGGGGATCCCTTCCAACTCAACATACCCTGGGATTCTGGGATTCTTTCAAGGGTTCCTACAAAGCCTTCCCAGCTCCCTATCACACTGTCCCCTGTATCCCTACAAAGGCAGCTGCTCACAGTTTCCGCCCTCCAAATTCCACATTTTGGGATGGGGGGGAAACCACTTGTGTGGAAGCTGCTCCCCCAGGCAAATTCCCCCATTCCAGGGTCACTCCCTCCTCACTGGCTGCACCCTGAGCAGCTCCCAGCACTGCCAGGGCACAGCATTGCCGGGGCACAGCACTCCCAGGGCACAGCACTCCCAAGCACTGCCAGAGCACAGCAGCTCCCAATTCCTGCCAAGGCACAGCAGCTCTCAGGGCACTGCCAGGGCACAGCACTCCCAGCACTGCCAGGGCACAGCACTCCCAAGCACTGCCAGGGCACAGCACTGCCAGCACTGCCATGGCACAGCAACTCCCAGGCACTGCCAGGCCACAGCAACTCCCAGGGCACTACCAGGGCACAGCACTCCCAGCACTGCCACGGCACAGCACTCCCAAGCACTGCCAGAGCACAGCACTGCCAGCACTGCCATGGCACAGCAACTCCCAGGCACTGCCAGGCCACAGCAACTCCCAGGGCACAGCAGCTCTCAGGGCACTACCAGGGCACAGCACTCCCAGCACTGCCAGGGCACAGCATTGCCAGCACTGCCATGGCACAGCACTCCCAGCCCTCCCAGGGCACAGCAGCTCCCAGCCCTCCCAGGGCACAGCACTCCCAGGCACTGCCAGGGCACAGCACTCCCAGGCACTGCCAGGGCACAGCAGCTCCCAGGCACTGCCAGGGCACAGCACTGCCAGAATATCCAGGGCACAGCAGCTTCCAGCACTGCCAGGGCACAGCACTGCCAGAATATCCAGGGCACAGCACTGCCAGAATATCCAGGGCACAGCAGCTCCCAGCACTGCCAGGGCACAGCAGCTCCCAGGCACTGCCAGGGCACAGCAGCTCCCAGCCACAGCCAGGGCCCAGCACTGCCAGAATATCCAGGGCACAGCACTGCCAGAATATCCAGGGCACAGCACTGCCAGAATATCCAGGGCACACCACTCCCAGCACTGCCAGGGCACAGCATCTCCCAGTTCCTAGCATGTAGCAGCAGGAGGGAGACTTGTGCCTGGAATGCTTAAGAACAGGGATGAGGTAATGGCTCTTTCTGGGATCCAATTCTGCTGCTCCTTGTGCAGCCCTTCCACAGCTACATTTGCTTTGGTACAGTTTCTCCTCACTTTTCATGGCAACAAAAGGGATCCTTGTGCCCATATTTGAAACTGGTGCTTAAATACACTATTATATCTATACTATTGCTTGAACCCATAGTTGCACATTTCAGCTGGTTTTTATGGCAGGACACAATTTATGCTAATTGAAGCATTTGTTTTGGGGAAAAAAAAACGGGGAGGAAAAAATGGGTCCTGAGGGAGAAAAGGTAAAACACACACAGAACAAAGCAAAACACACACAGCTTTTTTTTTTCTTTGGGTGTTTCTCACTTAGGGCTAAATGTTTTTAGAAATAATGAGAGCCATATTAAGAACATTCTTCTCTTCTTAGTAACTCCTCAGCATGTTAAAGGACCAGTTACATGGAGTGCTTTGATTTTCATTTTTGTTGGAACCCTCTGTGGCTGAATAATCTGCAGTCCAGATGTTGCAATGACAGTAAAGTCCCCCAGCACATACATGAGGATGGCAAATGGCCCCACTGTGAAATCCTGAACGGGCTTCTTCTCTCCCTTTTTCCACTGAGTATTTCAAAAAATCATAGAAGACACACAGTTTGCAGAGATATTGGAGATCAGCTGACAAATTGAAAGAATCAGTCAGAAGGTAAAGAGAACAAACGTGGTTTGATTTACTCCTTCTCTCTCCTACTCCACCTGCACTTACAAAGTCTAAAGTCATTAGAAATATTTCCAATAAACTTTCAACTTAAAATTCTAAGTATAAAAGTACATGTTTGCAGACCAGCTATTAGAATGCTGAATGGATGCCATGAGACCTGACTACAAGCAATTCAGAGTTTGTTCAGCATCGAAATTGAAATTCATTAGGCATGTGATTGGTATAAACTGACAACATTAGATTAGTGCAGTTATTACAACAGTTAAAATAATGACTTTTTACAAAACTTCTCTTTTAAAACAAAATTAGTAACATTTGGTAAGTTTTAAGGATTTCAAATAGAGAAAAAGTTGGTAGTACTTTCTGAATCCAAATTACCTTCAATCTCTACCTACATGTAAATGATGGAAACCTTATAGCTCTGCTGAACTACTAAAGCTGCTTTCATGGAAAATGAAAAATGTGCCTTCTTACAGTGTTATTATTGTGTGCCTCAGATTTCCAACAAGAATTCCTCTAGAACCTGTAATTTGCAGTTTTGGGTTTGGTATTATCCCACCAGCACTCAAAAAATCCCTTTCAGGTCTGCTTAGTAAAATAAATAACTTCTTAAATTAACATTCCAAGGAATCTCAAAATATTAAAAAACTCTGCTCCTGGAATTAGTATCCAATTCATGTCAACAGTGGGTTTTAAATCTTGCATAAAATCCTCCACATCGTGCAATAAATGAAGCCAGTGGGGCTTTCAGGGCAAAAGATGATCCATCATTGCATACTGCAAACAGATCCTCGTGCCTTTTTATCTCTGTCAATAAATCCTTTGAGAGAACTTAGGAAGAACAGGAACCTTGATAATGGCCCCTTATAAAGGAAGCCACAGCCAAACCTTCAGAACAGGATGTTGTAGTGCACTGAGGACACTTGGGAGCAGTTCTCCATCTGTCACTACCCTTTCCAGAAAGCAAAAGGGATGACAAAAAGGGAGGTGAGGGGTAAAAGGCATCTGGGAAAAAAGACTGTAAAGTTATTGCCAGCCTAACCTGTGTTCTAGCACTGGGAGGTGGGCTTAAGCCCATGTCCCTCCTGGATGCACATGTGACATCAGGATGTACAAAAAGAGCCCCTGACAAACGTGCCCCAGCACAAAGAGCAGAGCAGTGTGGTGGGAATGGCCCACGAGCTGCACTGCCCAGCCATGGCAGGAACTGGCACCAGCACCAGCCAGACTGGCTCCCATGGCAAGAAACCACAATGCCACAGGAACACTGCCAGAGGAGAGGCCAGTTTGGTGCCTTCCAACAGGTGATATCCCAAAGGAGATGCTAAATATGACTCCAGGCTCTGCTAGGTTAAAAAAGGAGACTGAGCAATGCAAAATTTATCTCCCATATTTTATAATCCTTGGTACAGGCACATCACGTTTTCAAACCACTCTAACATTGCCCAAGTTTTGCTGAAAACAGTTTATTAATACAGAAAGTCCTTGTGCCTCTGCCCAAGAGTGCTGAACACCCATGCCCTGCCCCTGCCATGGCCCAGCTGGGTGTGGCATTGCAGTAACTGAAGGCACTGCTATCACCAGACACACCTGGCAGCCACAAACACTTGAGGAGGGGCCAGAGCCATTGGCACTCCCTTGGGGGCACAAGGCAAGGCTTTAAGGCAATGTATTTCTCCTTGCACATGCACAGCCCTGCACAGAATTCCAGCCCATTCCTGATGACTGCAGAGCTGAGCCAAGGGCAGGATGTGTCTCCTTAGACCACTGAGGTTAAACCATTCAGTCCTATTTAATCTGTCACAGCCATCAGTGCAGCAGCAGCAGAATGGAACCTGAAAATCCTACCAGATTGGGCTGCAATAACTGGCAAACCTGGTATTTCCAGCCTGCAGTCAAAACAAACAGGAGAATGAAATCATGGCCCTTTTACATTTTTTGCTCTTGTTTTTCGTTTTAAAGCAGCAGTCAAAAGGCCTCTTGAAGCCTTGTTTATAAGCAAACCAGTGTCAAAGGCTGGATTTGCATTGGCAGGGTTTGGAGGCTACAAAATAAACCTTTCTGGGTAGTGTTTTCCTTCTGCCTATAAGGGAGAAATGGTTTCTAGTGTAAATTCTCCCAGATTATGTCCCTTTCCAACTGCCCAGAGGAAAATGCCTAATTCAACCCAGCTGGGCTGCCCAAGCCTCCCTGGGAGCTGCTGCTCTCTGGGCATGCACCTGCAACCCTTCCTTTGGGCAGGCACTGAATGGGCACACACTGGCAGCCTATTGACAGGCGGAATCACCAGTGCCGTTCAGCACCAGGCAATGCACAGAAGCTGCTACTCAGCTGCAGTTTCTTTGGCAGAAATCCTTCCATTTGGGGGATACTATATCGTGGCTACTACAAAACATCTTGTAAAAAGTGCACTTCTTTTGCTCAACACTACAGTTCCAAACTGACTGCCAAGTTATAGTCTGAAACAAATTCTGTGATCAAGTGTTAATCACAGAACCACAAACTGCTTTAGGGTTGGAGGGGACCCTAAAGATCATCTAGTTCCACCCCCCTGCCATGGGCAGGGACACATTCCACTGGAACTTCAAAAACTCCTAGAAAAATGATTTTCAGTTACTTAGAGTTTTTTCTCCTGTGTCCTGTGCTCTCTGTTCTCCAGGGATCTTTGTGCTGCTGATGCTTTGCATGTATCAGTGATTATGTTAACCACACCACCAGTTGTGCTCAACTTCTACTCCACCCATAACTGCCTATTCTAACAATGGGCCGCTGGTAAAAAACTGCACTTTGGCTTCTGAAAATTGTTATTGTAATAGGAAAACCAGAAAATCATCAACTGAAGTTTCAACTGTGACAACACTTTTACAAACTTCATTCGTTTGGCACTCCAAGTGAACAAAGCAGAAGTATTGGCTACAATTCATGCAAGGTTCTGAATTCTTTGCATTTTAGCCAAGCTTCATGTACCACAAAGAGATTACATGATTATTTGTTAATTAAGGTTTGGAATCTTAATTTGCAAGGAAGATTTCAGAGATGTAATGAAAAGAACATGAAACTCTTGTAGAAGACATCCCTAAAATTTCCTCAGGTGGATGAAGACATTTGGAAAACACTTGCCTACTTGTACTTGGTGAATTCAAAGCCACATTTTCAGTCCTTCCTCCTGGGTGGAGCCCGCATCCTCTCAGGAGCTCCCTGCCAAGGCTGTCACTGCTTCCCCATTTCACCACCAGAAATGTGTCACGAGGATCACATGCTCAAGAGAAGCTCATGACTCTGCTGCACTGCCCTGACCCTGGAGAGCAGATGTGCCCCATCCCCTCCCAGGTGTGCCCCTGGTCCCAGCACAGGAGCACACACAGCCCATAGCACAGAGGGATGCACAGCCAGTCCCCTGCTGTATGACATGCTGGGCACCTGCATTTTAACATGCAAAGACGGGACTGATCTTCAGAAAGCCCATCTGACCTGGCTGGGCAAACCTTTGCCCTGTACTGCCTGTGGAACAGCAGCCTGTGCCAAGGAAACCAACACGTGGGACGTGGTTTTCTTCTCAAAGGGCCCTTGGACAT